>NC_045606.1:68390343-68696176 GCF_009762305.2 Zalophus californianus | reverse complement strand
CAACGGCCTGTGCCCATTTTTCACCAAACCCATGTTCCACTCATTCTTTTCTTCAAATTACTGATTCCTTGTTCCATTTCCCAACTTTAACCTTACTTTATTACCTGGCCTTATCTTTTAACTTCTTGATTTAATACTTTTTAGTTATATTTCTGCCTGCTTTTAGTGTAAGCTCCCTGATTTTTTTGTTTTTTGTTTTTGGTTTTTTGAAGCAGCAGGGTTGTAATTGAGAAGAAAATTGTTCATGTTGTTTCTTGTCTAACAAGCATTTTAAGACATACCTTAAGAAAATCCTGGCCTGATCAGGATATTAACTTTCCTTCAGTATTTTAGGTATCCATCCTTAAATTCTTCTGTTATAAACATTATAACTGTAGTTTTTAAACATCTGTCATGTAATGTGTTTTTCATAAGTGTTGGATTGACCATGTTCTCTTTTGAGGTAGAAAAATCTTAAGCCTTGGGATTGGAGAAAGGAAAGCCTTACGTTATTTATGCTCTACAGGTTGTCCCTTAATAGTTCTATTTGCCTTTCTGGGCTTTAAAAGCAAACATTTAGAGTTTTGTTGTGTGATATGTTAAATTAGAAGACCTAAAAATCATTTCCCTTGAGATCAGTGATTCCCAACATTAGTTTTATGCTACCCCAACAAGTTCCTAATAATTTCAAGGTGGTACAATGTTGAAAATACCCTAGGGGAAAGTTTAATATGTGGTAATTTTAAATATAAATATGTACTGTCTGGCTGTGTTTGTGTGTGTATCTTGTGTGCACAGTTTTCTTTTCAGAAAAGGGTGGTCAAAGTGCTTGTGACAGAAGTTGATTGCATTTCATTGCTTTACACTTAGAAAAATTTTGGACTCTTACATGGATTACTAGAGGCAAAAATGGACCAATGAAATACAATCACACACTCAGAAGTTTTTTCTTGCTTTGTGAGCAACTGGAACTACTTAGAATAGCCAATTGTAAGATAAAAATCACTGCCTTTTAAATGCTGTGATCATGTATCTCAAGCTTCCATGTTTCTGTTGTAAGAATCTTTCCATGTACAAGAACACACTTGGAGGCAAAGTGATCCCATTGGTGAAGCAGGAGCTCGGAAGGTAATGACAGGAAACATCAGACCTTGTTACTTAGACGTGCCAGGAAATGGGTGGCTTTGTAGGGTTGTCATTGGTAGAGCTCTTCTGCCTATTAGATCACATTCTCTGCCTTTTCATGTCTACTTCCGAAGCCCTCAATTTCTTCTGGAAATAACTGTCTCAAGCTTTAGTTCTTAAAGGATTTGCCTCAAGTTTTGTATTGTGGTCTCTTCTGCTTTCAAACAACTATGTTTCTGGCTTTTATGTTCCTGCCATGATCATCTGGGGTAACTGAAGAAGCAAATGTCTCTCTTCTTAAATTGGCCTTTATATCCTTGCCAATCCACCTGTTGGCTGCACATCCAAATTCCCTGGTTTGGAAGTTGCCTTGATTTCTCAGCTTAGTAGTTGGGTCTCCTGGTGGAAGAGAAACTAACAAATTAACCAACAAAGAGAACTTTCTTTCTTTTTTAGGAAAGGATTCTCAGAATTAGTTTTTTTTTTCTTCTGAGTGCTAATCTTTAATATATGTCAAAATACAATTGTTTCAGCAGTTTTACTTGTGAAACTCTAGGTTGCTTTTTAAAACAAATCTTGAATGCAGACATATATAAAGAAAAAGTTATGAATATATTTCATCAGGAGTATATATGCGTTATTACAGATACTTTAAAAAATCTATATACATCTTTTTTCTGTACCTGAATTAATTAAGGTGCTTTTAAAATCTAATACAGAAAGCTAAATCAATAACACCAATAAATAAAGACATAGCAAAAGAGTAAAACGACAGGATCTCATAGGAATATGGAAATACTAGTGTGCCAGGGTAGTCTCTGATACTTCTTCATGAATTAATTTTGTTATGGGTTGAATTGTGTCCCCCCAAAAGATGTTGAAGTCCTAATCCTCACTACCTGTGACTATGACCTTATTTGGGAAAATAGTCTCTATAGATGACCAAGTTAAGATAAGGTCATTAGGGTGGGCCAAAATCCAATATGACTGTCCCTATAAAAAGCAGAAGTTTTGACTCAGAGACACAGGGAACATGCCATCTGAAGATTGGAATTATGCTGCTATAAACTAAGGAAAGCCAAAGATTGCCATTGCCGGCAAACCCCTGGAAGCTAGGAAAGAGCATGGAACAAATTCTTGCTCACAGCCCTCAGAAGAAAGCAAACCTGAAGACACCCTGATTTTGGACTTCTAGTCTCCAGACTATGAGATGGGAAATTTCTATTTAATTTGCCACCAAGTGCTTTGTTACGGTAGCCTTAGTAGACTAACACAGATTTAATTCAATAACACAAAATATAATATCCATTTAAGAAGCTATAGCAACTTTAGTCTTAGTATCAGTTGTAGAGTAGACTATTTCCTCATGACAAATTATTTCCTGTAGAGTGAATGCAAGGAAAGGCTAGACCATCATTTACAACTTTGCTTGAAAGGTCTACAAGTAGATCTTTAAGATTATCTCTAGATCTGTTTTTCAAATTAAGGAAGTCCTTGTTGAGTCAAATCTATATAACAGTATGGAATATGCCGGGGTAAAAAAGCAAAATAAATTTAGCCTAGGTCAATAAGTGTATACATTTGCCCAGAAAGAAGTGTAAGCTGGCTAAGCAGCAGGGCTCCTTTCTTCTTTAATGATGTGCTGGTTTAAAATGCACTGACCTACTCTCAACCTGTAAGACTGGCTCACATCCAAACCTCCTGTTTATAGATGCTGCTAGGTGGTTTGCTTAGCAACATACTTAATGGGACCACAGGGAATTTGCTTTTCCAGCTAAATAAGTGTAGAATGCTCAAATAAAGGAAAGGTTCAGAATAAAAAAAAAAAAGAAAAGAAAAAACTTAAGAAAGCTCACCAGTAAAAACCAATCATGTATAATTAGATCATGTGCAAATAGTTTTTTGTGAATGTGTATTTATAAATAATTTTACTACTCAAAATTAAATCCATTTTTTACAGAAAACATATCCAGTAGAAAAATAGTTACCAGGTTGCCCCAGAAAGGTTTAAACATTCAACACACTCTTTAAATATACCCAAATGAATTTACAAAGAAGAAAACCTTATTTTTTTACAAATAGTTATTTCTTAATTTAAAAATAATAAATTATGGGGTTCCTGGCTGGCTCAGTGAGTGGAGCATGGGACTCTTGGTCTTGAGGTCATGAGTTCAAGTTCCACGTTGGTCATAGAACCTACTTTTTTTTTTTTTTAAGATTTGTTTATTTATTTGAGAGAGAGAGAGAGAAAGAGAGAGCCTGTGCAGTGGGGAGAGGGGGAGAGGGAGTGGGAAAGAGAGAATCTCAAGCAGGCTTCCTGCCAGCGTGGAGCCTGATGTGGGCTTGATCTCACAACGCTGAAATCAAGCTGAAATCAAGAGTCAGATGCTTAATGGACTGAGCAGCCCATGTGCCCTAGAACCTAGTTTAAAAAAACAAAAAATAAAGCCACCATCTCTAATAATAATAATAATAATAATAATAATAATAATAATAATAATAAAATAAAATAGTATATTATTTTGTCAGTGTTGAGCTTTTGCAGATTGGCACTTTAATGGGGGCTGGGGTCTTCCCAGGGGTGTGACCCTGAGTGTTAGAAATGATACTAGTGTTAGTTCAAGTCTTTTAGCGTGTGTGTGGAGGAGGCATGGGGTAGACAAAATCATTTGTGCTCAAAGTCTACAGTTTTTGTAGCCTACAGTTGAGGGCTCGTTGAGAAGAAGGCTTGGAGAAACCTGATTAGAGTTTGGTCAAGCAAAGGATCTTTGTCAAGAATATGTCTAGTACTGGGGCTTGGAGACTACCCACAAAGTGTAAGAAAGAGAACTCAAGATACAGAATCTTCTTTATTTCACAAACATGACTACTGTAAAGAAAAAATCAATTTATAAACAGATAATAGATGCATCCCCATGGAGATTGTGACCGCCCTTAGCTGAGCATGGCATTGGGTGATTCTAAATGTATTTTTACAAAGTTTAGTATATGTGTATTGTACTCACATTTCAAAAAATGATTTAAATTCAATTTAATTAACATATACTGTATTATTAGTTTCAGAGGTAGAATTTAGTGATTCATCAATTGCATACAACAGCAAGTGCTCATACTTGAAGTGCCCTCCTTAATGCCCATCACCCAGTTACCCCATCTCCTCATCCACTTACCCTCTGGCAATTCTCAGTTTGTTTCCTATAGTTCAGATGCCACAATTTTCCTTTTTAATCATGCAAAACTTTTTTATCCCATGTGACTCTACAAAGAGTATGTAGTTACTTGAGGTCATTGCCTCTTGAGATGATTTTAGGGACAAATTCCAATATAAATGTGATCAAATCAAAGTTTATTCTTCAAATTTTATCTCTTCAGGTATTGGTCACTTGTAAAACCCCTTGGAACCATGTACATATGTGCATTAAGGGAGATGTAGAAGACATATAACAAAAAGTAATAAACAATTTGTTTACTGGTAAGTGTAGAAATACTGGTCTGATCTTACTTTTGGTTTACAATAATTGATTATATGATTTTGATAAGTTTTAAGGTGCTGATTCAGAGCAGTAGACCATCCTTTGGACTATAGTTAGATATATAACAGTTATTGGATGCAGACTCATATATGATGGAGATATAGCCTCAGAATTCTACTTGAGGCAAATACTAATATAAAACTGTTAAAAAAAGTTAGGTCTTTTACATGAAGTAGAAACATTTTATTTTGTCAAATTGTCTTATGTATAGACCTGTCAATGGAACTATTTAGTACTAAAATGCCTGAATTGCTTCTTGGCTACCAAAAGACAATATTTTATTGGATAGAATTTTTAAAAACTACAAACTTTGTAGCTAATGAGTATCCTGAATCTGTGACTATTTTAACTGAATTGGTATTTATTAATGTTATCCATACTGTCCGCTTAGAATACTAATTACTCAGATTCTTGAATTCTTAAAGAATGTGTGCTGAAGGGTTGGTAAAATTCAAATATGCCATGATAGGATATCTAATGATGCAGCATTAGCAATTACTCCTGAAGGTTTTTTGATAAATGCTTTTTTCCTTTTTCTGTTTTTCTAACAGTTTTTACTATGACTAGGTGTTGGATTTTATGAAATGCTTTTTCTGCATCTGTTGAGATTATAATGATTTCTCTTTTAACCTGTTAATGTCCTGAGTGACATTTATAGATCTTTTAGTGGTAATCCCCTTTGCATTCCTAAAAGTTGATCTGAGTTAAACAAAAGTGTTTTTTATGTGTCACTGGATTTTTTTTTTTTTTAATATTTTGTGCAATACACCTGTATCTACATGCACAAATGAGATGGGCATGTTATTTTCTGCTATCTGGGCATTTTCTGGTTTGTTGTTAAGATTATATTGGCTTTGTAGATTCGGGAAATAAATCACTCCATCCTTTCTCCCTCACCCCCTTGTTTTCCATTCTCTGGAAAAGTTTATTACTGAAATGTTTTGTTTATTGAAAGTCTGATAAAACTTGCATCTGAAATCTCTGATTCTGGTATACTTGCTGTGGAAAGATCTTTTTAAGCTAGTAATTCCATTTCTTTAATAGCTGTAGATATATTTGGATTTTAATTTTTTTCTTGAGATTGATTATATTTTCATAAAGATATATCCATTTCATGAAAGTTTCCCAAATTGCTGGAATACAATTATTCATGGAATTATCTTAATGTCTTTAAATTATTATGTCTCAGATTATGTTCTGTTTTTCATTCTTAATATTTATTTGGCCTCTCTCTTTAATTTTTCAAACTCGTCAGAAGTTTATCTGAATTAATTGTGTTTTTTAAAGATTTAACTTTGATCTTAGTGATTCCCTATTTAATCTTTATTTTCTATTTATTTTTTGTTCTTTGTTATGGCCTTTCTTCAACTAACTTTAATTTTATTTTTCACTTTCTAACTTCCTAAGTGCTATACTTAACTCATGAATTTATAGCCTTTATTCTGTCTTAATAAAATGTTAAATGTCTTTGAACTTTTTGCAGAGAGTTCTCTTGGTATATGTGATAATGAGTAAAGAGTCAATTGGATTACAGATGGATGTTCACTAGTTTCCTTGGCTTATTTATAAGCAAAGTGACTTGCTCACCATACAACCTTAAAACATGTATGATTTAAATTTGAGTATTAGCAGAAACTTCTTGTAAACTCCAACTGAAAAATATGGAGATTTCAGTGGATTACTCTGTTATGTCTAAATCCTAACGAAAACACTGATTAAAGATTTGCTAGTGGGATTTATCATTTTTCCTACATATGGCAAGTATACTGAGCATTTTGTTTCTAACTTTTAAAATTTTTTGAATAGCTTTATAATAATATAAACATAACTATTATATAGTTTTATGAATGTAAGTGAAATTTGCCTCCAGTTAATTTGCCATTGTATTTGTTTTGAGATATTTAGTAATAATATATTCTGTTTGTGCATATTTATGAGATGAGGAGGAAACCTCACATCATATCCTCATTGGTCAACTTCAAACAGAATTTTACAAACTGAGTGCTAAAATATCCTTTACAAGTCACATCATTCAGTAAGTGAGGAACCAGACACCTAAAGCCACACTGTGCAATCTGATCCTACTAGCTATGGGGCGCGTGAAATACAGCCATTCTGCACGGAGATGTGTCCTAAAGTGTAACATACACGTTGGATTTTGAAAAATCAGTGGAAAAACAAAAGAATACAAAACATCTCATTAATAAATTTTATATGGATCACATGTTGGAGTTATAATATTTTGGTTACATTGGATTAAAAAGTGTACATCATCAAATTTAATTTCACCTTTTATTTTTACTTTTTTAATGTGGCTATTAGAAACTTCAAACTACATGTATGGCTTACCTTATATATCTATTGGGCAGTGCTGGTCTTCATGTAAGCTTTCATGGCGAATTGGTGAGAAACAGAAACGAAACCCAGGCCTGTCGATTCCCTATCTAAGGCACAAAAAAATAATTTATTTTCTTCTCTTCCTTTTTGCTTAGTGAGTTTATTTTTGCTAGCTGAGTGTTTTTTTAATTTGAAGTTAGAAAATGTAACAGGAAGGGCTATTGTTTCCTCGAGTAAAACATATGAACCAGATAAAGTGTTAAATTATAAACAATATGAGCAACATTTAGAACAGAAAATACTCTTTGTTAGTAGAATGCGTCCCAAAACATTTTAAATTTCAAAACAGTTATAATTTTAAGTGACCAAGTTTATAATTTCTGAAGGTACATTATGACACTCAGTGAAATAAGTATCTAGATAGTAAGCTTATGCTTATAGGAGAAAATAAGAGCCTCAATTTAATTTTGGTCACACTTATTTCATTGATGGTATAAATTTAGGGGAATCCACAAAGCATCTGTTGGAGAAAGATTAGACCCACCTCTAATTTCAAATTACATTTTGTGTTATCCCTGGGCTGAATAGTTTGAAATGGAGGCTTAGGTTCTCCTTTATTGAGCAGCTTCTTTGTTTTTCAGTTTGATAATTAAAAGAAAAAACTGGAGTAAACAATCCTATTTATTATCTACATTATTCAACAGGATACATATTGTGGATCTTAGAGAAAATGTGTACACAGTATAGCTTCTTACCTGTTTAGAAACAGTATCACAGAGTGTTATATAGCATCCATGAATATGGCAATGTTCTAAAATAACTGAAAACAGTGTGATTTGAAAAATTAGCATTTTGGATAGAAGTTAAATTTGCATTTCATAACAATTTTTCATTCCAAAATTACACTTAGCAATTGTAAAAGCACATAATTACCTCGAAGCTTAATTACCACTACTTTCTGTATGAAGCGAAAAGTGTTTAGCCTAAGTGCTATAATGGAGTATATTACACAATTAAAAAATCTCACCCTATGAATTGTGTGTTGACTGTCATTGGTGTTGGGTTTATTTCATATTCAGCACTGTTTGGGGATTATCCGTGTGTGTGTGTGTGTATGTGTGTGTGTGTGTGTGTGTGTGCGCGCGCATCTATGTTCCTGTATCTATCATCTATCTATCTATCATCTATCTATCTATCTATCTATCTATCTATCTATCTATCTATCTATCTATCATCATTTATCTATCCATTTATCTATCTATCCATTAGACTACTTTGAAGAGTTGGAAATACTGGAATCAGTTTTCTTTGACATGAAAAAAATGCAATAATCTTATTTTATAGTTTTCTAATTCTGTTCCTAAAATAAAATGTTCATTTTGTGAATAGAACGTGGGTCCAGAGAGCACTCACATGCTAGAACACTAATAAGAATTCGGACAAGCAGTGCTGACAGCAGTGTCTTGGAGTGGTGTCATCTTTGAGGTTAGATTTTTCCCTGCTTGTGCTACCATGTAGCTGAATAAGTTCATATAAGTATTTAATAACCAATAATATTCTCCAGAAGATGTGCTTGACTATTAGATTATGTTTTTCTTCTTTATTGGACCCTACAATTGTATAATATAATGCTGTTTTCAAAATGGAGGATAAAAGTTCTATCACTTGATAAACTTTTACCTTTCCCCCTCTTTGCAAAGTGTGTTCTGTCATGCAGGAAATATCAATTTTTATTAATGGATGCTTAAGATAATTCACAGCAGAGAGAAATTTAAAGAAAATTTTACCAGGAGATAGTTCTAGAAAATGATAGATTCATTGGACCGATTTCAGTAATACAGGTGCTTCCGAGTAATTGTTCAGAATCACAGCATTCAACCAAAGACCACTCCTCTAGCCAGAGCAGAGAATTCACATGTAAGCAAATTGTGTTCTGACCATTCGTAATGATTTCTAAGGAGAGCAATTTCATAGTTTTCATCAGTAAAACGTTTTGGCATACAGAATTTGTCATACAAAATTTGGCATTACAGCATACTACAGGATCATTTTGAACATTAGAAGGGTAAATCTGTCAGAGGACAAATGTCTTATCATGTGGATGCTCTTTGCTGATGCATGAGGAGGAGAAAATACCTGTTTCATTATTTATAATGAAAAGTAAACAGTTTTACATCCTTTTGTGTTATGCTATTATATAAGTAGCTATAAAATAATAAAGTAGTTGTGCATGTGAGTCTTTTTATATTTTTAGTGCTATGGTGCTGAATTAGTAGAGTAAAACGAGTTTGATATTTTGTTCCATAATATGTCGGGGACCCATGAGATCAAATTTTTTCAAGAACAAGAAAACACTTTTGTGTTTAGAATATCCTGTATGTGCAAGATATTTAATATTATGATTTTATCTTATAAACTTAAAACCATAACAGTTGATTACAAATCTGCTTCCCTTTTTAACATGAAATGGTCTCCAGCTGGGGAGACTACAATGGTGCATTTTTCTAGACAGGAATTTAGCAATATCATTAAGATTAATATTGACTTTTAGAAATTTATTTTATGGAAATAGTCAAAGATGTATATAAAGATTACTATACAATAATGTTTATATTGCATTTACTTCTAAATGGCAAGAAGTTGGAAACAACATAACTTCCAGAAAGAAAGTGGTGATTGATTTTTTTTTTAAATTATGAGAATGTTCTTGTGTGGAAATGACAATGTTATTTTAAATAGCTCCAAACTGAAAACAAATGAAAGATCTGTCTGGAATAGGATTAATAAGTAAGGTGGGCTATAAATTTAAATTTTATAGATCAGTAAAAAGAAATAAAATATTACAACACAGAGAGCATGTATAAATTTCACAGGTATGATCTGGAGCAAAAGACATCAGGCACATAGAGTACATCTCATGTATTTCTGTTTACATGAGTTCAAAGACAGGCGAGGTTAATCTGGGGTGTTAGAAGTGGAAATTTTTGTTGCCGTAGGAGAGGGATAATGACTGGGATTGGGCCTGAGGGAGGTTTGCTGCAATGATGTATTCAAATTTGTTCACGTCAGGAAAAGACATCCAAGCTGTGCTTAAAATGTGTGCATTTTTTCAGTATTTACGTTCTGCAACAGTGAAACGTTTTTTAAAAGTAAATATGTATTATTTGAGTTCAGTTGAAAATATGCATTGCGATGGAAAACTGTGGCCAATTATGTACATATAGAAAGACCGAATTTAAGTGAAAGGCGTGCTAGTGAAACAATTCTTACTGACACTTCGGCATTTTGGGTGGGCTAGGGATTGGTCAGAAGGGACCATAGCTTACTCACTATGAAGTCCCAATTTAGTTAGCCAAAGTTTCAGAATTTCACAAAAGGATAATGCATACTTAGAAAGGGTCTAAATACTGTTTCTTTTAGAGAGGATATTTCTTAGCCCTTTGGTTTCCTAGTGGATAAACAGCTGCCAGTCATATTCTCCCCACAGGCAGAGCCAACCAGAGTTGAATGTTATGCTCCAGCTTTGCTACCGCTCTGGTATTTCAGGGACATGTGTCACCCCCACCCTTCCACCCCCAAAGAAAGGACATGTTCTCTGAGCTTCTGCATAGGGAAATATTACAAAGTTTTGACTCTTGTATTTCTTAAACTCACAAACAGGAAGCCCGTATTCATCCTAATCCTGGGGAAGAAGGCAGATTTATTACACCTACATCTCTGAATATATCTCTTCCCCCAGCATAGTTTTAATAAGAATTAATTTACCGTGATTTTTATATTATAAGAGTCTCCTTTGTGAAATGTAAATGGAAACTGCTACTCAGGAGTTTACTGATTATCCCCAGTTCACAGCAATTAAGATTCAGAACACCGAGTCTCTGTATTCCAATGAAATTCCTTTCTGTAGATAGTGTTGCTTGTCTTGGTCCATCATTACCATTTTCTCTTTTCTGAAATTAATTTGAAAGTCAGATTTAGCAACTTTAGTGATAAAAGGGGATTTTATTTTCATGTTGAAGTATGGGCTTTCTTGGTGTTATTTTTCTTACTGTTCTGTAAAAATAAAATTCTGTTTGCTGATGTGATGCTTATAATTCTTATTAGGCAAAACCTAAGCAATATATCCATGGTGGATAATAATGCTAATGCCCATCTATCTACCGTTATTTATGTTTCTGAAAGAACTTTAAAAATCTAAGTGAGAAATAAGTAGCTAGCCAATCAGTACATGATAAATCAGAAAAGATAAGCCAGTAGTTAGAAATTTCCATTAAAGGTATTTTAGAGTAGTTTTAATTTCATTTTTAACTTCTTTTTTAAGCCAACTATTGCATATAATAATGTGGAACAACAGGGCATATGCATCTTTAATTTTCATAGACTAAGAAACAAGATTCAGTAATGAATGAATTATTGTACTGTGAAATTAGTGGGGATCCTTTTCTTTTCATGAAAAGCAAAAAGCAATGATACGTGAGAGTCTTGTTAGTATGAATCTGACTGGGAGAATAATGTGATGAAATGTGAAGTCTGCAGTGCAGTTTCTAGTCCAAAGAATTTGAGTAAGTGTTAGGAAATATGAATTTGTTTCTGCTTCATCTAACTAGATTTGGTACAATGGGGTGTGCAGTTAGGGGGAAAAATTCCCTGGTACTTAATAAGGCAATAATTCATGCTGAATAGATATGAGCAGTCATTCAATGAAAAATTGATTTTTATAGTGTCCTAGACTTGGTAACTTTTGGAGATTTGTGTGCTTATTGTATAGGTACCATAAAGAAAATATATAGTTTCATTAAAAGGTGAACACATTTTTTTTCCTGGACTTCATATGTATTTGTTAAAAGTTTAACCATTTTTCATTTGCAGTTTTAGATGTTCTATAGTCAAGAACAATGTAGGTAAAGAAATAATGTGGCTCCAGAGTTCCCTGATTTCTCTTAGTCAAGAGTGGATTTATGCATAAACTAACTCATTTTCATCCTTAGCAAGAGAGGTTTAGTTTTACATTGTGAATCAAGACATCCTTTAGCATTTCGAAAGGTTACAAAGTCAAGATTACTCATCAGAAAGTTAGATTGATTATTGAGTATGTCGTAAATCAAAATACAGCACTAATTCTACATAGTAGCCTAGTGTTTATTTTTAGAGCACGTTATAATCTGTAAAACAAAGAATTCATCTTTAGTGTGGGTATAATGCCTTGTGTTGACATTTTAATAAGAGAAGTTTGAGTACCTATAAATTCTTCTGCTTAAAATTTGCAAAGTTGTGATGACTTTTAGATATTGCTTTGATGAGCGCTTTCTTTTAAAAGAGGAATAACTAGCTGTTTGCCATCAGGCAGTACTCCCAAACATAGAAAATGCTCTTTTTAGGAGATGTGATTATTTTCCTCTCCTTGTAATATATATTTTCTTAAATGCCTTTAGAATGATTTACAGTAAAGCCAGAGGGTTCTGCATTTACATTTAATTCAGAAATACTACACACACAAAATATTACTTTGGAGTTTGATATCCATCTGTCCAAATTAAAAAAATATGTTTTTTTTGTTTATTTTTTTAATTCATTTTTTTACCCGGCACTGTGCTAATAATCCCTAGGATACTAATAATAAATGATTCCTAATGTGTTAGCTTACAGTCCAGTATAGACAGTAATTTAAAAAGAGAAAATGAAGAGGTGGGATCAGAAGAAAGTAAAATAGACATAGATATTTTTGTAGTAAACCTTGAAGAAGATGAAATAATGGCCTTTTTGTCCATTAGGAAGAGCTGAGTTGTGGAAAAGGGACACAGAACATCCTGCTAGCATCTGCTTTGTTCTGGTAGAAAGTTTTATAGGCAGAGCTGAAACTAAGTAAGTAATCCTGTTCATTAGGGACAGTGATGAAGGAATGGTTTTTTGTATGCGTAGCTATTAATTTTTACTATACCAGGCCCAGGAAGTTAAGATTTACTTTCCTAAAATATTTTCTACTGGTGAAAGTGCCAGCGTGAGAAACAAACAGTGCTAACATGGGATGTATACAGTAATAGAGGTGTGCGTAGGATGCAGTGGGAGGAATGAGCACCACACATGTGCTGAGGAGGAGCCTATGAAGTTACACCTACGAGGCAAGGGAGTGTAAATAAAGCCAATATGGTGGTCATTTTAAGTACTCATGAGTACCTAACCCCCAGCTTCAGTCATTCCCCTTGATTCCTCTCCTTCAAGATTTTTTTAAAGCAAATCCAGACACATGATATCATTTCATCTGTAAGTATTTCTATCTGTATCTGTAAAAGGTCTCTAAAACATAGCCATCATATCATTGTCACTCCTAAAACTTTGATGATCATTCCTTAATATCAAATATTCAGTGTTCAAATTTCCATGATGACCTAATAAATGGTTGTTTTGTTTTTTACATTTGCTTTGTTCCAGTCAGGATCCTAAACAAGATCCATATTTTGCATTTTTATTTGTCCTTTAAGTATATTTTAAAATCCATAACAGTCTTTTTTTTTTCCTCTCACTACAATTTACTTTTTGAAGAAACCAAGTTAGTTGCCTTGTAGAAAGTTTCTCACATGTTGGATTTTGCTGATTCAATCCCTATATGGTCATTGAACCTATTTCTCCATGCCATATATTTTATGTAAGCCACTAGTTAGATCTTTCTAGGTATTTTAAAGATTTGGAAAAAAGAATGGAAAATCAAGTGGATTATCCCTGGTGGGTATCAGTAGAACTGAGGCTGCCCCTCTCTCAATTATTTAAAGCTACCAAATGTTGGTTGAATCTTCAGTATGCCAAGGTACGCTGACAGGTGGCCTTGGCATTACAGAGATCAATAAAATTCCAGTTCTCTTTTTAAGTGCTATTATACTTATAATAGCTTCCCAGGATACAGGAGCAACACTGGCCAGCTTGCTCAGGATTCCCTGGGACAATTTTCTCTATAACATCCTGACCCTATCACAGGCAGACAGAGAAGCTCTCTGGTAGGAAACAGCTTTTCCTATGCAGTAAAGGCCATCATTGCTTATAACCTTGCCAGACATCCAAAATGAACTGTGGCTAATGAAGTGGCACAGTTGGTCATGTGGAAGCCATGCAGAAGAGCAGGTGACCCCAAGTAATCTGTTAGGAGACCAGGGAGAAAACTGAGCTCAAGCAAGAATACTACAGGGATTTAAACAAATCTGATTATTTCTCTGAGAAAGGATAGCAGTAAGGCTTATGTTCCTGCCATAAAATGAATATATACATACGTATGTCTGTAGACACACATACATATTTATATAGGTAGTGTTTTTACTTCAAGGGTGCAATATTACATAGCAATGAATATCTTGAGTGCTTAGAGGATTAACAAAGTGCAGAAAATATCCAAACCTTGCTTCTCCTTAGTTGGCTTTGTTTCATGTTTGGAATGAAAAGCCAGCTCAGTGGCAGAGCCAATTAAAGCAAAGGTCTGTCAAACTCAGTCCCAAGGACTCAGTTGGAAATATGGTCCAAGTTTGTACTGTCGAGATGAGTGGTTTGTTACATGATCTTAAAGGTAACAGCAGATAATGTACTCTTTAATGCCAGGAAGTTCATTTGACTGTTGTGGAAAGGGTACAGCTGTGGAGGGAGGTTTGTCCGTGTTTCAGAACAAGGGCCCCTGGACCCACCTGTGTATCTTGGAGATGATTGGGAGATTAAGGAATTGTTTGAAGAGATGATGAGAAGCCGTATTTGAAAATTCAAAATCTATGTATCTGTGGTGGCTTATTATCAATGCCTTCATCAAACTTTAATGCGGTATTTAACCCTGGAAAGAGATCATTGTATTCTGTTTGGTTTTCATGTCATGGGTGAGATTTTAAGTTTCCTTGAAAGTTCCCACATGGTAAGGGCAGGTGTGACAAAGTTAAATAAAACAAAGTAGTCCTGAAAATAAAAATAAAAATAAAAATAAAAATGAAAAGTAAAATAAAATTCTGCTGAGGTTTGGCTTTCTGACATCTAAATTTATCGGCAAACTGACAAAGTATTACCTCATGGACTATGAGAATCACTAGAAGTTGTTTGGATGGTTTCAATAGAAAAGCAGACTAGTTGTTAGTGCCACCTGGTCCCCCAAAGAAAAGTAATGTTGAGCATAAAGTGATCCCCTCTTTTTTCATATGCATGATTGCAGAGGACTCAAATATCTATGTAATATTTTATTTATTATAAGAAAGGGAGAGAGGAGGGAGTGCAGAGGGAGAGGATGAGAGAGAGAGAATCTCAAGCAGACTCCATGCCCAGCACAGAGCCCGATGCGGGGCTCCACTGATCCTACGACCCTGAGATTGTGCCTTGAGCCGAAATCAAGAGTTGGACACTTAGCCAGCTGAGCCCCCCAGGTGCTCCTATTTAACACTTTATTAATTTTGTTACAGTCGTTATTTAAAATCACATATATATAATTTATTAATTTAAATGGTTTTTATCCTGTTATACTTCATAAAGAACGTTTCACTTTTCTATGTGCATCTTCAACACCAGTGTTTTCCATGCTAGAGCCATGCTGAGTGATTCAGTAGTGTTTCCAAGTGCATCAGCTTCTTTTCTAAGCTGAGTTCCAACATGATATTCTAACTGGAAATTATATTCCAACCTCTAAGAACCTATTTACAAAACATGAAGAAATTGTTTTTGTTGGTGTTGTTGTTTTTCCCATTCTCCCTGTGGTATATGTTTGTGATACCTTCAACATAACTACTTATTGTGTTGCTTTTAATGTGCTATTCAAAGGTTTTTATTACAGAAGCGGCATGACATGTGGTTAAAAACACAGACTCTAGACCCAGTCAGCCAAGGTTCAGATTTCACCTCCATCACTTATATCTGTGACCTTGGCTTCATTAATCTGTTTAGTTTTTCTTTGCAGTTAATGATAATGCCAACCTCCTGAAGTAGCTTTGAGAATTCAGTGAGTCATTCCACACAAAATACTTAGAACAACTGTATGTGTTTGATAACTAAGAATAAGCATTTGATAATAAATAAACTAATATAGCACTTGGTAGTAATACTACTCTACACACATGCACCCCTCTACGATTTGCATTTGTGAGATCTTATCCCCAGAAGTAATTTCTAGAATAAATAGAGATGGAAGTAAACAAATCTGTCATGTGGCCTTTGTTAAGCTCAAGCTACAGAAATTAAGTTTTTTTATGTTAATATGTTTTTTATATGATATTTTTGTTCCAGATAACTGTCACCTACGGAAATGTTTTAAAAATAACTTTATTGAGATATAATTCATATACATTTCACACTTTTAAAGTATAATCAGTTTTTGTATACTCACACGTTTGGGTAGTTACCACCACTGTGTAATTTCAGAGCATTTTAATGACCCCAAGGGGACACCCATTCTCTTTAGCATTTGTTCCCCGTTCTGTTCTCCCCGCTGCCTTGGCAAGCACTAGTCTACGTCTTCTGGGTTTATATGAAGGATTGCCCCGTTCTGACCACTTTATATAAGTGGAATCACACAATATGTAGTCTGTGGTGACTGGCTTCTTTCACTTAGCATCTTTTTAAGGTTTCTGATGTTGTAGCGTGTGTCAGAACTTCATTCCTTTTTATTGCCGAATAGAATTACATTGCATAGACCCACTAAATTTTGTCTTTTCCTCACTTGATAGAGACCTGGGTTATTTCTACTTTTTGCCCATTATGAATAATGGTGCTGGGCACACTGGTGTAGAAGTTTTCGTGGGGACATTCTGTTTCCAGGTCTCAGGGGATTACTGGATCATATGATAACTCTGTGTTTAACCTTTTCAGGAAATGCCAGCTTGTTTTCTGGAGTGGCAATTAAAATACCACGAAACTCTCTGATTTTAGGAAGATCCACCCATTATTGTTCAATAAATGCTTCTCAGATTGTTATGAGTCTTTGGTTAATTTCTAGAATTCTGAAAGAGTTCATACTGACAATTGTTTGTGTTTTGGTTGCCTTTATGGAGGTCCTTACTTCACCATTCCAGGCATGTTTCTCTTATCTACTGAAACTGAAACAGTTGGCCTAGGCAGGGCTAAGGCCTCCCTCTGAAGTGATTCCAGGTCTAAGAGCAGGACTAAGACTGAGGTGACTGAGGTCTCTCTCAACCTACACAGTAGAAAAGAGAGGGAACAAGAACAGCCCAGGGGAAGCATGTGCTGAGGCGACCCCCAGGGGTGAATCCCTTTTGATGTGGATTCCTAGGTATTGCCAATACGGTTTCTGATTTTCCCTACACATGTTGACATGGTAAGTCCAGTTCTCATGCTTTCTTAGTTTTCATAAAATGGCATATTACAGTAACTAGTAACAAAAATGGTACAGATCCCCTAATTTTGAATGACAAGTTTTTATGTTTTTTAGTTATGTTTTTAGTTAATGAATGACAAGTCTTTATGTTTTTATCTTGTACTGAATGATACCACCATCCATACAGGTACGAGTCAGAGACCTAGGATTCATTTTTGACAGATCCTCCTTCTGACCTCCATTATGTGATCCATTAGCAAGACCTGTTGATTTTATCTTCTAAAACCGTCATCATTCTGATTTTTTACTATCTCCATCGCTCCCTAGGCCTACCCAAACCACAGCAGCAGCCCCGGTTTATTCCCTTAGCTACTATACTCATCTGTGGGTGTATCACGTTGCACCCTCTCTTCATTCAGTTTTTCTATTCCTTTGATTTTTTTTTTTTAATTCTGTAGAAAAAAAATATTTTTGGTTCATATTCCTTTAGTCTGTCTTAGCAAGTCAGGATGTCCGTGGTCTGGCTTCCATACTTTCCAGTAACTACAACTGAGTTGACTTCAAATGAGGAATAGGGCCAGGCTGTCCAGAGAGCAGCTACCCATTAGCATACCCTTTACTAGCACTTTCCAAAGCCATCCTTTGGAAGAATGTTTTTATTTATTAATTTACTTTTAATTGCCTGTTTTACACATTGTTTCTCCCACTCCCCCAGCTTTTGCTTCACAGAATTATGCTCCTTAACAAGAAGTGGCTCAGGGCTCTAACAATCCCTTAATTGGGTTTTAATGCCTGTGATTATCAGACTCTGCAATCACACTGATGCTCAGGTGACACCCTGAGAGTGAGTAAAAAGTTCATCTAATGACTCATTTAGGAGACATACCATTCCTGTAACGTCATCTTATTTGGTAATTCCTGGTTTTGGTGATCCATCCTGGGAGATTTCTTTATTGTTACCACTTACAATGGATATTTGCCATCTGTGACTTGTTTGTAATTGGAGTCAGCCTTCCAAAATGTCAGTCCCATGCTGGCTCAACTCAGTGTGCCATTTTCCGATACTCAAAAGGTATCCTAGATCTGTTTTTTCTTCCCTTCACTTTTGATGAGACTTCACCAAGATCAGTATATATTATTAAAATTTAATTATTTGAAAGAAGAAAAAGATATTCCCCATTTAATGCTAATACATTAAAAAAAATTGCAACAGGGGATCACTCTAGGTGGTATCATTTATACCCATGACTTAATTACAACTTATATGTTAATAGCTCTCAAAGATATAGCTTGAACCGAGCTCTCTCCTTTGAGCTCCCACTATCTATACTTGACATCTCCATTTGGATGTATTAAAGGCACCTCAGATGCACGCTTGTGAAAAGCAGATGTTCAGCACCATACTTGATTGTCTTTTAGTGTTTTCTTGTACTGAATGATACCATCATCCATACAGGTACGAGTCAGAGATCTAGGATTCATTTTTGACAGATTCTCTTTCTGACCTCCATTATGTGATCCATTAGCAAGAACTGTTGATTTTATCTTCTAAAACTGTCATCATTCTGATTTTTTACTATCTCCATCGCTCCCTAGGCCTACCCAAACCACAGCAGCAGCCTCCGGTTTATTTCCTTAGCATTCACTGTCCCTCCAGTCAATTCTTCCTAGTAGAGCCAGTGATTGAAACATATTTAACATTATTTTCTTTTAAATAGATAATTTAAAAAGCACAAAGATACGAAATTCACAAGGTAGAACAGGCAGTTCAGTGAACAGTAAGCCTCCTTCCTCCTTCTGCCATCTAGTTTCTGTCTTTAGAAGAACTCTGTGTATTTCTTGCAGACACATGATGTGCATTATTAGTAAAACACCTTCTTACCAGATTAGACCCAAAGCCTTACTTAACATGCTTGCGTGAGTGTGTAAGTGCTCAGCACTTTCTTTAGTTCTCTCTCCTCCAGCCACACTGCACCATCACCCATGCTTTTTAGTTGTGGCCCCACCTTGCTTTTTCTAAACTCTTTACATATGCTATCCACATTTCTGCCCAGAAGATTCTTCTTTCTCTTCATTTAGCAATATTCTACCTACTCATCTTTAATATTCCAAGTTAAACAATACTTTCCCAGGAGAATCCTCTCCAAACCCACAATCCAGATCAAACCCCTCTGAAACAGGATCTCACATTTAGCCTTCATAGCACTTAGCACCATGTTTTTTTTTTTTTATATTTAGTGATTCTTTGGTTAATTTCTTTCTCTGTTACAAGACTGTCTTTTGTTGAACTGTGTTGCTCAGTATTAGCACATGAATGGTCCATAAATACGATGGAATATTACTCACCCATCAGAAAGGATGAGTACTTACCATTTACATCAACATGGATGGAACTGGAGGGTATTATGCTGAGTGCAGTTAACTGGAGAAAGACAATTACCATATGTTTCTCGCATATGTGGAATATAAGAAACAAGGCAGATGACCGTAAGGGAGGGGAGGGAAAACTGAATGGGAAGTCATCAGAGAGGGAGACAAACCATGAGAGACTCTTAACTATAGGAAACAAACTGAGGGTTGCTGGAGGGGAGGTGGGTGGGGGGATGGGGTAACTGGCTGATGGGCATTAAGGAGGGCACGTGATGTGATGAGCACTGGGTGTTATATGCAACTGATAAATTATTGAACACTACATCTGAAAATAATGAATTGGCTAATTGAATTTAAATAAAAAAAAGAAAAATTCCCCCCCCACCTCAAAACAAACAAACAAAACGAAAACAACCATACCAAAAAAAACCTGACAGGGCTAGCTCGCCTTTGGAAAGCTCTTCTCTCAAAGTCACCCAGGTCAATTGTTTCTTTCTTATCTGCTATTTCTTTATGCAGCCAGTCCTCCAGAACTCCCACCCTCTGTGGGTTTCAGGCATTTTACCTCAGCAACCTTCATAGTATTTTTTTTTTTAAGATTTTATTTATTTATTTGAGAGAGAGAGAGAATGAGAGAAAGCACGAGAGGGAAGAGGGTCAGAGGGAGAAGCAGACTCCCTGCTGAGCAGGAAGCCCGATGTGGGACTCGATCCCGGGACTCCAGGATCATGACCTGAGCCGAAGGCAGTCGCTTAACCAACTGAGCCACCCAGGCGCCCCCTCAGCAAGCTTCAAATAAATAGCAGTATTTTGGATAGTAAGAAAGGGGGAAAAGAAGTGAAAACTATGTGAGGACAAGGGAAGGGGTGATTCTCGGGTTATACAAGTTGTATTTGAGCTAGTCTGCCAGTCAGCATTATCATCAGCTTCTCTGTGGAAGGTATGATTTTCCCCTTAGCAAATACTCCAAATATATCCACTTCCGGCTTGTATGGCTTCTCAACTCTAAGATCCACGAGGGCAGAGATGGTGATCTGTCTTGCTCACTGCTATATTCCCACTACTTACTGTCATGACTGGCAAATAGGCACTAAATAAATATTTGCTAGCTTGGAATTTAAATTGAATGCGGCTGCATTGTGTTTGACTTAGAATTGTAGGAAAAGGAATAGTTATTCAGGAGAATCTAGCACATGGGGACGCATAAAGAAGTGTTATTTGTGCTCACAGTTTGGGCTCTGCTTTTGTCTAGTAAATGTAGTAGATTTTGTCATAACAGGGTGGTTTGCCTTGCAAGTAAAACTGCCTTATAACAATACAGAGATTTCGTTAGTCCAGCAAGTAAATCTTGTCATTTGACAGGGTTGCAATGTATAAACTATGACACTAACACTGAAATAATAATTTTTAAAAAAACACTTTCCAAAATGGATCAGGGTAAAGAAAGAATAAAATAAAACTATTTTAAAGCTTAAGTTATATCACTAGTTTGTGCATAAGAGTTAGGCACTTTGAATATATAGTATCTGAGTTGGTTTCTCTCTAAGGCACAAAATGATTACTACTGTTATTTAAAATGAGAATGCATTTTCCACCAGTAGATAGCTCCATAGATATCCCGAGTCTCATAATGGCCCTGATAAAGGATCAGTTTCTGGGTGTGGTTTCAATTTACTTTCGTGTCCTTGAATTGTGAGAGCCATTTTCATTAAAGCTATTATTCCTTCTCTTGACTTCAGTAAGGAGTGTCTATAAAGAATGCTTTCGTAGGCCTGTAAGGGTTCGAATTGAACAAGTAATAGTTGCTGAACCTGGTGCAGTTTTGTTATATAAAATTTCTAACCTCAAATTTTACCATCAAACAATCAGTGGCATTGTTGGAAATAGTGCAACTACATTATTGACTACCATTGAAGAAATGCATTTGCTAAGCAAAAAAATATTCTTCAGTTGCTTGAGTCTTCAGACAAGTAAATTAATGGACAAGGTTGAACTTCCACCACCTGATCTTGGACCAAGTTCTGCATTAAATCAGACACTCATGTTGTTGCATGAAGTTTTGGCATCTCACGATTCTTCAGTTGTACCATTAGATGCCCGTCAAGCTGACTTTGTGCAAGTTTTATCATTTGTCTTGGATCCTCTGCTCCAAATGTGTACTGTATCTGCCAGCAATTTAGGCACAGCTGACAGGGCCACTTTCATGGTCAATTCACTATGTATGATGAAGACTAACACTAGCTCTGTTTGAGTTCACTGACAGACGTCTAGAATCTGACAGACGTCAGATTGAAGCACATTTGGACACACTTATAAATGAGCAAGCTTCTTATGTTTTAACTAGAGCAGGCTTGAGTTCTATCTGTAACACCGTACAGCAACAATAAGCCTGAACTGGGCTCTTTAGCTAATTTGCCCAGCCTAGATTCTGTGGCACTGAAGGCTGCAATGGTTCAGTTTGATCGTTACCTCTCAGCCCCAGACAGCTTGCTGATGCCACAGCTGAACTTTCTTCTAAGTACCACAGTGAAAGAGCAGATCATAAAACAGTCTACAGAATTAGTCTGCAGAGCCTACAGTGAAGTATATGCTGTTGTGATGAATCCAGTCAATGAATACAGAGATCCAGAGAGCATCCTACGCTGATTGCCACGGCAAGTCCAGATGCTTCTCTCCTGATAATCTTATTTGAATGTGTTAGCAAAATATTGCATCCCTAAAACTCTAAAGGTTTTCTTGTTCTTTAGTCTGTTAATCTTCACTTTGAAATTTGATGGTTACGATTTTCTTTGTATCATAACATTGTAGGTCCCCATGGTTTCTTTTCTTTGATCACAGATGCATGGAAGTAAGTAATAAATCTCAACCTGAGTTAGTGCTGCTCTGTATCTGCTCCTTATGTAGAGATGCTGTGTTGTCTGCGAGCCACCTCCCCAGCTCTGCAGTTTTCTGGAATATAAATGTATGCAGAAAAGTCGTATGAAAGGTTTGAGGGATTTTTCTTTACAACATTAGTTCCAAATTAATCATACATAAAAAATTTGTCTAAACTTAAGAATTAGTACAAAGATGGGACATAACATCTCCTTACCTAAAGATTAAGTTCCTTTCTTATTATTCATGTGAGTTGACATATTTAAACTGAGGAGCAGAAATATACACTTAGCAAAAAGTGGGAAAAGAGCGTGAGTAAGAAGTAATTTAAAGAGGGTGGATGTCACTCTGTGTATACCCTGAACCTAATTCAAGGTGAAGTTCGCACTTCAAAAGGATTTTAGGTATGTAGGCACCCTGTGCTGCATGTAAATGTAGTGTTTAATGATAGGTATTTGTTATATAGTATGAACTCTAAACCCAACCAACTACGGATTTTATCTGGTGTTCAAACCAAAGAAAAATGATCTACTCTCACACCAGAGGAAGAATACTGAGTAGCAATTGCTCACTGACACTGTGTCTATCCCTCCTGGTGACCCCTCACAAAGAATGATTTGGGCTCTGACTTTAGAACTTTACCTATGAGTAAGATTCAGAATCATTGTGTTTTTTTAAAAAATAGATCTCAATGTGTTTGATGTGAAAAAAAAAAAAAGAATGCTTTCATTTGACACCAGTGGAACAGGAGATTTGGAAGCAAAGGAAAGTAAATTTCTAAAAAATAAATATTTGTAAAATGATCTAAGGTGAGTTTTTAAAATGTGGATGGGATAGAACATTTCTATTTTTCTTTAAAAAAAAAATATGATCCAACAGTTGTTGGCCTTTTACTGGGACTATCTTGTCAGTACTTTTAGGGTAGCCACAGTGTTGTGAATCTATTTCTGGATGTTTTGAAAGGGTCAGTGCTGCACGGTCGGTAGTTATGGGTATTTACTCCACTTATTTAGCCTGGGAAGGGGGTTGGGGAGATGGGATTCATCAAACATGTATCAGAACAGTAAGTTACTTTCTGATAGTTATATATTATCATGATTATACACTGTGTCACCTCTTTGTAACATCAGCGCTTTTGATTATTTCTCATTTGTAGAATAAAATAGTTGTTCCTGATGATGGATTTTTTTATGACTTTGTGTGGTTTTTTTATTCATAAACATTGTTCTGTCTTTTTTGACCTCAAAACAAACATAAACATCAAATAATTGGAGCTTACACCGAAGTTAAGAATTATGGTACTACAGCTGCTGAGTAATTGTAAACTTTGGAAATATATACTTCTCTTAAACCTAAAAAAAACAAAAAAAAACCCCACACAACTCTGCAGTGTAGGCAGTAGTGTAGGGCAGGTTATGTTCTGCTTTTTGTTCGTAACAACAAAGATGTCACGATCTAAAAATAAAATCAGTATAATGAATTTCAGTGGCAACAATGAAGGTTTTGGGGCCAGGAGAGTTGTTCATCTAATTGAGGGCACTGCTTTCTCCTGTCCTCAGGTACAGAATATTGTTCCATTTTAAGCCATTGAGGTAGAAGGGCTTTATATTTCAAATTGCAAGCTAATAAATGCTCTTTTTTCTCATTAACACACATGACCTCTATGATTTATGCTCTCATGCATACTGGCCCAGTTTCCCAGTCTCTGTTAATAGATGTTGAGAATCTCTGTTTGTGGATTATTTTCTAACCGAACGCCTGTAAATTCACAAAAGATATTCACTGTAGTGATCTGCTTGTCCTGTTCACAGAAGAAAAATATCAGAATAAACTCAGCTTGCTGTGCTTTTCTGATTTCTTCAACATGTGTCTAAAATGATTCCATTTATAAGAATTGTACAGGCAGCTTTGTCATGCTTCTGATACTAGAGATAATACATGAGTTTCTTATTTCAAATAATAAGCTATTTGCTGTTCAAATAACAATTAGTAGAGCTGGAATGAGAAAGACAGATGAAGGATAACTGATAATTAAGTTTAGAGGGCTCTGTCCTATTTTATGTTCTTAATTTATGGTGAATTAAGTATTCTTATATTGTCTTGCCTTCTTTGACACAGATGGCTATGGAATTTGGATTTGATTCCAAATCCATAATGTCCACAGTAAAGTCCTAGAAAATGATAATAAATGCATTCCTAAATCTGCATAATTAATTAACAGATTGAGTTAATTTTTAGTTTGTTAAAGTTAGTGAAAAAGATAATTTAGAGAACAGAGTTTTAGCAAAACATGCAGCTGAAGGCAAGCTAATACTATAGCCTTTTTTCCCCCCCATCATTTGACTATTGGATTATCATTTTACTATCATTAACATAAGGATGTTTGTGATAGCCCTCATTTTGACCAATCTAGGAGGTGATAATTTTGGCAACTGGTAAAATCACTCATAATTGGGCAAATGAATAAAGCAGATTTTTTTCACACTCACAGAATTACAGAACATTGAAGTCATAATGTTGCTAAGTTGATCATCCAATTCAATTCCTTAGTTCCAGAGGGAACTAAGACCCAGTGAGATACAGTGATTTGTCACGGGTATATTGCCAATTTAGTTAGAAGCCAGACTAGAAATCAGTTTTTAATTTTTTTTGTTTTTGTTTTTGATCACCTCAATCTTTCTCTTAATTCATTCCTAATAAGCATGTATTTATTTCTTAATTAAGGTAAAGGAGAAAGTAGTGAAATTTGCCAAATACAATAGAGGGAAGATGTTATCTAATAAAGAATTCAAATAGTCTTTGTCTTAGGTTTCTGGTACAGATGAGTGACTTGGTTATTCATGAGCTTCTTGCATAACATCTGAAGTTATGTTAATAAAGTGACTGATGGTGGGCTTCTAGATAGCGTCAGGATGGGGGCTGGTCATGCTGGAAAGACCAACCATTTGATTAGAATGTTGGGGCTTTGAGCCACATGATATCCCAACCTCCCAACCTCCAAGGAGGTATGGTAGGTTGGAGATTGAGTTAAGTCATGTGACCAAAATCCCAATAGAAACCCTGGACACTGAAGCTCAATGGAGCTTCTTGGTTGGTGAACATGTTGTATTGGGAGGATGACATGCCCTAATTTCAGAGGGAGAGGGCACAGAAGCTTGGGGATTTGGAACCCTTCAAGACCTTGCCCTGTGTTGCTCTTCATTTGGGTGTTCTTTTTGTATTCTTTATAATACAACTGTGAGGCGCCTGGGTGGTGCAGTTGGTTGACCTTCCGACTCTTGGTTTTCAGCTCAGGTCATAATCTCAGGGTCGTGGGATCAGGCTCCATGTCAGGCCCCACAATCAGTGTGCAGTCTGCTTAAGATTCTCCCTCTTCCTCTGCCCCTTCTTCTTCACCTCTCTAAAATAAAAAATAAATCTTAAAACAAAATTATAATATAACTATAATTGTAAGGATAGCACTTTCCAGAGTTCTGTGAGTCATTCTAGAGAGTTCTCAAACCTAAGCATGGTCATTCGAAGTCCCCATATTTGTAGCTATTTGATCAGATATGCAGATGACTTGAGAGCCTACTTATGGCTGGATTCTGAAGTAGGGCAGTCTTGTGAAGACTGAAACCCTTAACTTAGGGGTTCTGTGCTAACTTCAGGTGCTTACCATCACTATTGAAATGTATTGCAAAATGCCAGTTGGAGTTGGTGTCAAAATAGAAGCACCAGAACATATATGCAGTGCAACTCCCCAGTACTCCATGTGACCTTTTTGTTGACAGCTGATGGGTACAGAGAAGCTGGTCAAGTGTGAGTCAGGTTGACTATGGATTATTTGTAGAGTACTAACTTGGAATGCCTGTTCCTCTTCCTTTGGGTGGCACTTTGCTTTCTCTAGTAAGGAACTTGTGCTCAAAAACATGGACTAGAAAACTTAAGATACATGCTGAGGATATTTTTCATGTTTAAGTAGGCCTTCTCTAGTTTCTGCACTTCTATACAAAGGTTAAATGATGTTTTCTAAAATGTTTGCTTAGATGTGTAGTAATGATATTTACTTAGAGTGTAGTTCTTAGACCATCATCATTGGTGTCATTTAGGAACTTGTTAGAAATGAAGACTTCATCATAATTGGTAGTTTAACAAACTCCCCAGCTGAGTCATATGCACATTAAAGCTTGAGACACTTTAATATTTTGAGATAATGAGAGAGATTTGTATTAAACTAAATCTAAATGCTTTACTTGAAAAAAATAAAAGTGAAAATTCTGGTTTATTTTTAGATGTTATTTTCATCGAAAATCAAAACCCATTTGTAATTGATAAATTCTTCAACACCTACTCTTTGTGTGTTGATACTCTGTGTTTCATGACTTTTGGCATTTATTAACATCTGTTAATGTTTCAATATTGCATACAGGTATTAAAAATCAGTCTCTAGCTCTTTGTTAAATATGATTGATAGAACACATGCATTTATCTGCTTTCCTTAAAATGTCACTAATAAACCAATAAAGAATAAAAAGCAGAAAGAGTTGTGAAGAGAATAAGCCACTTACAATTGCACCAAAAATAAAGTTAACCAAGGAGGTGAAAGATCTCTACTCTGAAAACTATAAAATGTTGGTGAAAGAAATTAAACATAACACAAACAAATGGAAAGATATTCCATGTTCATAGATTGGAAGAACAAATATTGTTAAAATGTTCATACTACTCAAAGCAATCTACAGATTTAATGTAGTCCCTATCAAATTAGAACATTTTTCACAGAACTAGAACAAATAATCTTCAGATTTGTATGGAAACACAAAAGACCCCAAAACCAGAGCAGTCTTAAGAAAGAACAGAGCTAGAGGTATCATAATCCCAGATTTCAAGATATATTACAAAGCAGTAGTAATCAAAACAGTATGATACTGGCACAAAAATAGATGTAGGTCAATGGAACAGAACAAAGAGTCCAGAAATAAACCCACACTTTTATGGCCAATTAATCTGCAATGAAACAGGCAAGAATATACAGTGGAAAAAAGTCTCTTCAACAAATGGTCCTGGGAAAACTGGACAGCTACATGCAAAAGAATGAAACTGGACCATTTTATTACACCATACACAAAAATAAACTCAAAATGGATTAAAGACCTAATGTGAGATCTTAAACCATAAAATTCCTAGAAGAAAACAGAGGCAGTAATTTCTTTGGATTGACTTTAGAAACATTTTCCTAGATATGTCTTCTCTGGCAATGTAAACAAAAGCAAAATAAACTATTGGGACTATACCAAGATAAAAAGCTTCTGCACAGCAAAGGAAACCATCAACAAAATGGAAAGTAAATCTACTGAATCAAAGAAGTTATTTGTAAATGATACATCTGATAAGGGGTTAATATCCAAAATATATAAAGAACTCATACAACTACACACCAAAAGAAAAAAAAAATAATAATCCAGTTTAAAAATTGGCAGAGGACCTGAATAAAAATTTTTTCAAAGAAGACATACAGATGGTCAATAGACACATGAAATGCTCAACATCAATAATCACCAGGGACATGCAAATCAAAACCACATTGAGATATCACTTTATACTGTCAGAATGACTAAAAAAAAAAAAAAGTAAGAAATAACAAGTGTTTGGAGGGGATGTGGAGAAAAAGGAACCCTTGTGCACTGTTGGTAAGAATATAAATTGGTGCAGCCCCTGTGGAAAACCATATGGAGTTTCCTCAAAAATTAAAAAATAGAATTATCATATGATTCAGTAATTCTACTACTGGGTATTAACTCAAAGAAAGTAAAAACACTAACTTAAAAAAGATAAATGCACCCCTGTGTTTATTGCAACACTATTTTCAATAGCCAAGAAATGGAAACAACCCAAGTGTCCATGAGTAGATGAATAGAGAAAGAAGGTATGCTATATAAATTTATAATGGAATATTACTCAAACATAAAAAAGAATGGAAATCTTGCCATTTGCAACAACATGGATGGGCCTAGAGGGCATAATGTAAGTGAAATAAATCAGAGAAAGACAAATGCCATATGATTTCACACATATGTAGAATTTAAGAAATAAAACAAATGAACAACAACAAAAAAAGACAAATGAACTCTTAAATACAGAGAACAAACTGGTGTTTTTAAGGTAGGGATGGATGAAATAAAGGGGATTAAGTAGTATCCTTACCTTGATGAGCGCTGAGAAGTGTATAGAATTGTTGAATTACTACATTATACACCTGAAACTAATATAACACTGTATGTTAAGTATACTTGATTTAAAAATATAAAAGTGCTCTTTTAAAAATGAAAAATAAGAATAAAAAGAAAACATTAACCCACAATGTTAAAGAGAATGGGAAAGATAACTATATTAAAAAAGAGATGTTAGCAGATTTATGGTTCTGAAGATAATTTAATTATTCTAGATACATAGAAAATTATTCTAGATACATAGAAAATTAAGCAAGTGAAGAAAAGAAGGCAGGGATTATCTATTATTCTAGATACATAGAAAATTATTATTCTAGATACATAGAAAATTAAGCAAGTGAAGAAAAGAAGGCAGGGATTATCTGTGGGGAATACAAAATTGTGTAAGAAACAAAATGTAATCATAGTCATACTACTATGTGGTTCAGCTCTAATAATTCACAATCTATATGAATGTTGATTTTAAAAGTTGTGATAATGGACATCCTTGTCTTGTTACTGGTCTTAGAGGAAAAGCTCTGTTTTTCACCATTGAGCATGAAGTTTGCTGTGGAGTTTTTATATGTAGCCTTTATTATGCTGAGTTATCTTCTCTCTAAACCAACTTTGTTGAGGTTTATTATTATGAATGGGTACTGAATTTTGTCAAATGCTTTTTCTGCATTGTATGATTTTTATCCTTTGTTTTGTTGATTTGATGTATCATGTTTATTGATTTGCAAATATTAAACCATTCTTGCATCCCTGGAATGAGTCCTAGTTGGTTGTGGTCAATGACCTTTTTAATGTATTCCTCGGTATTACTAATCACCAGGGAAATGCAAATCAAAACCACAATGTGATATTGCTTTACACTGGTCAGAATGGCTAAAAGAAAAAACACAAGAAATAGCAAGAGCTGATGAGTATGTGGAGAAAAGGAACCCTCATGCACTCTTGGTTGGAGTGTATATTGGTGCAGGTGCTGTGGAAAACAATATGCTGGTTTCTCATAAAATTAAAAATAGAAATGCTGTCTGAGCCAATAATTCCACTAGTGGGTATTTACAGAAAGGAAATGAAAACAGTAACTCAAAAAGATATATGCACCCCTCTGTTTATTGCAGTATTTACAATAGCCAAGAAATGGAAGCAATCTTAGTGTCCATCCAGAGATGAATAGATAGGGAAAAGGTGATATACACATGCACACACAAACGCATACACACACCATGGAATATTACACAGTGATAAAAAATGATACCTTGGCATTTGCAACAACAGGAGTGGACCTAGAGGGTATTATGTTAAGTAAAATAAGTCAGATTGAGAAAGACAAATACCCTCTCATTTCACTTATATGTGGAATCTAAAAAAAAACAAACAAAAGAATAAACAAAAAAAAAAAGCTGAATCAGACCTATAAATACAGAGAACAAACTAATGGTTGCCAGAGGGAGGAGGGAGGGGTGGACAAATGGGTGAAGGGGTAGTAGGAGATAGAGGCTTCCAGTTATGGAATGAGTAAGTCACAGGAATAAAAGGCACAGCAGAAGGAATATAATGTATGGCATGGCGACAGATGGTAGCTACACTTGTGGTGAGCATAACATAATGTATAGAAAAGTTAAATCACTATGTTGTATATTTGAAACTAATGTAACATTGTATGTCAACTATACTCAAAAATTTGTTTTAGGGGCACCTGGGTGGCTCAGATGGTTAAGTGACTGACTCTTGGTTTTGGCTCAGGTCATGATCTCAGGGTTGTGGGACTGAGCCCTGCGTTGGGCTCTGAGCTCAAGGGGAGGCTGCTTGAGATTCTTTCTCTCCCTCTGCCTTTACCCCTCCCCCTGCCGCTCTTTCTCTTTCTCTCTCTCTCTCAAATAAATGCATCTTTTAAAAATTGTTTTAAAGTTGATAAAATTATATTTTGAGGAAAGCCTGGGAGGGAAAAGGTGGAGAGGTATAAGAGAATGAAATTCTCATTCTTCATAGCATTATTTCTAGTTAGCAAATTATATCTAAGACTTTAGCATTAATATCAGTAGTATAGGTATGGAATGTGGTGACAACAACCAGAAATAATAGGTGAGTTAATGTTAGTTGTCTCTCTTTGCTTTCTCCCAGTTCTAACCATGCCAGAATTTATGAATATGGATGCACAGTGTAGAGACCACTGGATTAACAGTAGAGATCTGAGTGCTAGTCATACTCTGCCACCAAAGGCATGTATTTTTCAGTTAAAAGAGGTATAATATTCCATGATTCTTACACCATTTCATTATTCAAGTTCTATATGATATGTCACAGATGTTATCCTCTATTGTAAGCATGGTGGACAAGAAGAGACTATTTCTAGCAGGTCTGTCAATGGTATTAATTTTTGCTTTGCTTTGTCACTCAGCTGTTTACCTAAGTGGCTTCACACTTGTAGGTGAAGAATAGGTAATTTTTCTTCTCAAGCAGCCAAACAGTCTTAATAACTTGGAGAACAGCATGGAATTGCCTTAAGCATGAGTGAGGAGTAATAGTTCTTATAGTTGAGGCAGATGGAAATGTTTTCAATTCTTACACCCTGTGACGTTTGTGAGAAGTTCAGGTATTTCCAAAATTACAAAAAGCCATCTGGCCAAAATGCCTTGGCCCTGTTAACTTATTTAACCCCTACCAGTTATAGTTTATTTTTTTATTTTTTTATTTTTTTATTTTATTTATTTATTCATGAGAGTCAGAGAGAGAGAGAGGCAGAGGCAGAGGGAGAAGCAGGCTCCCTGCCTAGCAGGGAGCCTGATGTGGGGCTCGATCCCAGGACCCCGGGATCATGACCTGAGCCGAAGGCAGACGCTTAACCATCTGAGCCACCCAGGTGCCCCTCAGTTATAGTTTTTTAGCTTTCCCATTATTTGCATTGCAAACTTTTATTAAGTTTGTTCAACAGCAAACATATTAAGTGAAGTATTGTGTTTTTGAAGGGCACATACCTATCACTTTGAATTTATCATCTTTCTAAACGCTACAGGTTGAATGTGCGAGCAGAAAATATCTAGTATTGACTCACCTGGGTTCAGGAATATATGATCCTGTCCAAAATGTTCATATTAGCCAGGTCTTTGCCACTTAATGTCATATCTGTCTTTGCCAACCAATTTTTAAAGGGCAGTAGAGAACAGGTGATAATAGACACAAACTAACATTAGGGGAGAGCAAATAAGCTATTATTTCATTCAAGTGGACATGGAGCTTCATTCTCTTAAATTCCCCTGAATCTCAGTCTGTCTCTCTCTTCCCCTCTTTCTCTTGCTCCAATTCTATTTGTATCTTTTTTCTTATCTTGCCTTTTAGTCTCTTGTACCTGAATTTTTTGGGATCGATTTGCTCTGTTTGTGTCTCTCTTTCTTTTCTGCTCCCCATCCCCTTTGCCCCCCAACTCCTGTTGATTGTACTCTAAGAAAACAACATAATTAGGAAATTGAAATGTAATTGTAACTGGGGTTTCATAGGTGAGACACTGTAGAAGTAAAATTAGAGTCTCAGTTTTTGAAGAAGTGGGGATGCCAATAGCATAAGGTGATCTTATCAGGGAAAGAATTATCCTAATTCCCCCATTCCGCCTGCCCAGGGAATTGTGAGGTGAACCATATTTTCAGCCGGTGAAATACATCTTAATAGGTATTTTCTTTTCCTAGCTCAAAATAGGTTTTTAATTCAAAGCAAAATGTATTTTTTTCTATTTTAGAAAATGGAGAGTTATTGCTATTTTTGTTCTAACGAAAGACGATTTTATGTGTCTTCTGTTATAAAAAGAACTACTTTCTAGATAGGGGAGATAATTAACTTGCATATCAGGATCAGGTTAATTACTATTATCTGGAATTTTCACAAAATATATCTGGAAGCTACTTAATTGCTCCAGTATTCCTTATCTCTCTTTCCTTCTGCATAGCTTTCCCCCCCATACAGAATTCTCTAAACCCTTGCAGGGAAGGTGCATATCTGGTCCATCTTTGTATATCCTGAAGCTTCTAACATTTTAATTTCTTAGTCTCTGGCCATTGTTCTAGTTTATTACCTGTTCATAAAATCATTTAAGATTTTTGCCTCTGGGTAATGGTGCAACTGAGAATCCTAAGCAGTAAAATTGTGTTTTCATTTAGTCTTTTATTAGCTCAGTTCCAACAACTTCTTCAATGTACAATGTAAATAGGGCAAAGATAAAAATTTCAGGTTTATCCTTGGCTTATCTGTTGCTCAAATACTTGACATCAAATGGACATAGTATTCATTCGTTTGCTTATTTATTGTCACAATAGCTATAAAGAATTTTAAATAAAGGGATCAGTAGTGACAATTTTTTAAAAATCATGTTAACTAAAAAATATTTAGCAGTGTTTTTTTTCTGCTGTATTTGTGGTATTTGAATGCATCATTATGTTCAATATTTTTTCCCCTAGAATATAGATGCAGACAGTTCTCTTTTGCCTTAAAGGGTTTTACAAGTAAGTTATATTATTTGAAGATGCACAAATGCTAGGCTATTTCAGGCAAGTGACCACAGAATTTTTGGCATTCTTCATTGGCAAAGCAACTAACTATACTTTTCCATTTGTAAGAATGGAATATGACTTGAGATGAATTAGAAAACAGGAGTATATGTTGGTAGAACCGTATCTCTAATCTTTTTTAGCTGTGTTCCACTTTTCTCAAAGGACTGTTTTAATTTATCATAAGTCATTTTGCAGGGTTGTATCTATAAATTACACCTAACTTGGAACAAGTTATGCTCTTTGTTTGTTTGTGGATGGCTATTAAAATTTAAGATGAGTTGAGCAGTTAAATAAGAAACAATGAATTACATTGCCTGTGTCATAAAAAGTAGCTAACACAACTAAACAGAAAGGTACAGTGTTTCCTTCTTACTTTGGTCCTGTGGCCCCAGGAGTTAATGTAAGGCAAAAAAGTACCTGTGCTGGAAAGATGCCAACTCATTGGACAGACTGAGTGCCTTCACTTTTTTTCTTTATGAGACTGTCACCCTAGTTGTGCTACTGCTGAACAGACAAAAGCAGAGGAAAACCTTTAGCTGGAGGGATCTTGTTTCCTCCAGTAGAACAAAGACATTGAGATTACTTATTCTAGGCAATATGACATTATCCACATCCACCAAAAATACTGAAAAGAATGAATGAGATAACTTTTTGTATTTTAAAGTAGCTTTATACGAAAGTGTAGTGAATCCATCTGTATTCCAACTGTATTCCGAAGTGAGATTTTATTTTAAATATAATTTCTTAACTTATTCGTATTAAAGCTCACAAAAAAATTCAACACTGATTTCTGTTCTTTGGTAAAACTGTTGAAATAGGACTTGGTTTTAAGAAAACTGAACTGCTTTTGACTCTGTGCTTTTTATCATTCATAGCATTGAGGTGGTAATTTAATGTCTTTACCCTTCAAATCAAATTATTTTTTTCCTGTCATTTGCTTGGCTTCTTGGCTTATCAAGCTTGATTACATTTGCCTTTTCTTACTTTAAGCAATGTGGTCTGAAAGTGTGAAATAGAAAAAATTGATCTTCCTAAGTATATAAAGCAATATGCCAATGTTCTGTGGAAGTTTTGTTTTGCATAATGGAAAATTGTAATTTTGGCTTAACATCTTTTTTTGCAATGATTAGGAAATGGTGAAATGAATCAAAAGCAACTAAATAAACACTGATTAAGAAATTCTTAACTTCAAACAGAAAAAATTTTTTTTCCTAAGGCATCTAAATGGCTCTTCCAGCATGATAATTAGTATAAATTGAATGTAGAATGAATTCTTCTTGAAAAAATTAATTTTACTGTATGTTTGTTTGCATTTCTGTTATACCATTGTAAATGTTACCAAATAACTGAGTTGGAGGGAGTTTGACACTGTTCCACCCATACTCTGCGGCTACTAGAACTTGAACTGAGCCACCGTATCTTCACAATTCCAAGTTGACTAGAACACTATAGTTGACATCCTAGATTTATGCATTTCTTTCTGCTGGTAGTGGGTTGAATTGTGTCCCCAGAAAAGACATAGTCAAGTCCTGACCCCAGTACCTGTGAATGTGACCTTATTTTGAAGTAGTGTCTTTGCAGGGTTGGTTTTTGTTTTTGTTTTTGTTTTTTTTTTTGAGGTCATACTAGAATTAGTCCAATGACAGGTGCCTTTGTAAGAGAGAGCAGCGGGAGATTTGGGGATAGAGGCACAGAGACAGGGAAGAAGGCTGTGAGTTACTTTCTTATGGCAGCTTATTCACTGCTCCTTTCTTTAAATGAAACTCAGGAAAACATTCCTAGTTGAAAGCCATGGAATCTACTAGTGGATGTTCTTGCTTAGAGATCTATAAGGAGTTTATCTGAAAATTTACTGATTTAATTATTTTAAGATTTTTTTCCCTCTCCTTTGAGAGGTTTTTAGTATGGTATCTATCTATCTGTTTATTTATTTATTTATTTTTTAAAGATTTTATTTATTTGACAGAGAGAGACACAGTGAGAGAGGGAACACAAGCAGGGGGAGTGGGAGAGGGAGAAGCAGGCCTCCCTCCGAGCAGGGAGCCTGATGTGGGGCTCGATCCCAGGACCGTGGGATCATGACCAGAGCCGAAGGCAGACGCTTAACGACTGAGCCACCCAGGCGCCCCTATTTAGATAGATGCATTTTAGAGATATTAATTGTATTCCTTTTTTTCAAAAGATTTTTATTTATTTATTTGAGAGAGAGAGAATGAGAGATAGAAAGCATGAGAGGGAAGAGGGTCAGAGGGAGAAGCAAACTCACTGCTGAGCAGGGAGCCCGATGTGGGACTCGATCCCCGGACTCCAGGATCATGACCTGAGCCGAAGGCAGTCGCTTAACCAACCGAGCCACCCAGGCGCCCTATTAATTGTATTCCTATAGTCCATTCTCTAACCTCTGAAAAAATTAAGAACTTTGGAGTCATACAGATTAGGGTTTTAGTCCCAACCCTTCCTTTTGGGCACGTTATGCAACTCTCCCAAGCCTCAGTGTATACGTGACATGCTCACCTTCTTTTATTCCTTCACGTAGGACCATTTCAGCACTTGCTTGTCATCTTTTCTTCTCTTTTACTATCCCTTATTCTCCTGGAGTGAAGAGAAACAGTATTAAGCTTTGAACTGATGCAGACAAAAGAGAGGAGCGAAACGGCACTTCCATAGTCGTTTCTTGACTCGCACTTTCTTTCTGACCATGGCTGTTCTAGTAGGTGCTCAGTGTTTTCCAAATTGTAGATTCTGACTTACTAGTATTAATGAAATCAATTAATAGATCATCCAACATTAAAAAAAAAAGAACTAGAATAGAATAGATACTTTCAGTTTATATTGCCCAGAGTAGGATAAAATTCTTTTTCATGAAACTTAAGTTGTGTGTGTTGCAATCATATTTATTTGAATGTGGTGTACACTTTAAAACAAGTTCAGAAGTCAAGTAGCTAAATGGAAACAAGCTTTAGTTATTCTAATCTATACTCTCTCCTTGGCATCCTATTAACTCATGGGGAGGATTGACTACTGTCATTAAGTTAAATTATAAAATAACCAGGATATATGGGAATACCTTTTATTCGTTTTCTTTTTGAGTAGCTGGGGTTGTCTTTCTGGTTGTGACTGAAAGCCTTGTAGCTGTATGGATTTCTCTAATGATTGTGGTGTCAAAGATTGCTCTGCTTATCTTTTCTTGTTCTTAGTTTGAGTTAGGCTTTACTTTTGAAAGCATACAATCAAGGAGATATGATTGCTAACTGTAGAGATTCTTAATTTTCTGCTGTAATGATAACTTCTGAGGCTAATTGAGTTGCCCTAAGACCCATTTCTACTGCCTGCTGAATGACCTTTACCTAAGAGGTCATATTAGTTCATATGATAAATCCCATGGTATATTGTAGGTTTCAGTAAGCTAACAACCAATCAATTTACTTTCATATAAAGTCCAAATCCCTTTCATCACGGCCCATAAAAAATAACTTGTGAAGTTTTGGTAAGTTACTTAAACTTTCTAAACCTAAAATTTCTCACCTGTAATATAAAATATACTATTGTTAGAATCTTCCTCATAGAGGTTAAAGGAATTTATATGTATTCTAGGACTTAGCATTTATTAAGTCCTGCTCTCTATCTCTCATATTGGTTATGTCACTAACCACAAGATTTGGCATCGAGTATAATGAACCTCGTCTGCCTAGAGTTGGCTTTTCACTTGAAAATAGTGAAAGAGGGGCACCTGGTGGCTCAGTCAGTAAGCGTCTGCCTTTGGCTCAGGTCATGATCCCAGGGTTCTGGGGTCAATCTCCATGTCGGGCTTCCTGCTCTGCGGGAAGCCTGCTTCTCCCTCTCCCACTCCCCCTGCTTGTGTTCCCTCTCTTGCTGTGTCTCTCTCTGTCAAATAAATAAATAACATCTTTAAAAGAAAAGAAAAGAAAATAGTGAAAGAATTTGATTAACATTGCTCCCCAACCAAATAAAGAGATTAAGAGTTTAGCACACACCTGGAGGGTTGCATTCTCTTTCTAGGCCTATATTTTGAGACTTTAATGACTTGAATCATTTCCAGAGACGAGTGACCTGAATTACGTTAAGGACATGGATTTCTTCAGTGTGGAGCAAAGGCATGATGGCATAATGGAATTGTAGGGTTGTCCTGTGGTACATACATTACATGCATTCTATTCTCTTTTTGTTTCCTAAAATAAAACTGGTATGGGTTAGAAAGAAGGAAATGCTCAGTTTAACATGAGAGGAACAATCTGTTTACTCTCATAGTTTTGAAAAATGTTAATAGGCTGACCTATAAGGGACTGATCTAGTAGAGGATGGTAACATCTGTTAACCGTGTTGCTGGGGGATCTGGGGGCTTGGTGAAGTAATGGGGTGAGCACTGAAGTCTTCTTTCATTCTGAGATTGGACGTCTTTGCCACTTTTAAAGTCTGGGCAGCTCTAGCCTGGACTAAGAGTGAAGGTTGTAGGGTCACTTAATACAGACTTTGTGGAAGGCAAAATGGCAGGCTCTTACAAGTATATGGCAGACATGGAGAATGTGAGGCTCTCTTTTCTGTAGTTTCTTGATATTATATAATTATGTATTATAAAATATGTTAAGATAATATGCAATTATGTTTTAAAAATACTATATTTTAAAAGAATATTGTGACATCCTGGTGATAAGCTTGGGATTTTAAGTCAAGGAGAACTTTAGGAGCTTTAATATAGAAGCTCCTTTCTGAAGCCAGATTATTTAAAGATCATAGGGTTATCTTTTCTCAATACAGCTTATCTTTATTGATAAACCTGTTGCCACTGGGAAAGGCATCCATAGATATTTGATAGTGCTCACTTTGGAGCAGTGGAAAGATTCAGCGGGTTTGAAAATTTGATGATAATTTTATTTGATACCTCCTTCCTCATGACCAATAATTCATCAACGTAGGTTAGCATAATTTTTCCGACATCACAGAGTAGTTTTGGGTAATATATTCAAATGCCAGGTATAACGTGTATGAAAATGTCTTATACCTTCAGACGTACTTTACAGATGTGTAATCAGTAAAACTTTATAACATCCTCATAAGTTTAAGATGTTCACTTTGGTTCCAAAGCCTAGGGCTACTGATCTCAGACTTTCTAGTATTTTATATCTTCTGGCTTCCGTGAAGTTCAGACTTAAATTGTGGTTTCAAGAATGGCATGACAGGTTGAATATGACATACATATTTTTTTTTAGATTTTTTATTTATTTAGTTGACAGAGAGAGACACAGCGAGAGAGGGAACACAAGCAGGGGGAGTGGGAGAGGGAGAAGCAGGCCTCCCGCTGAGCAGGAGCCCAATGCGGGCTTGATCCAGGACTCTGGGATCATGACCCGAGCCGAAGGCAGATGCTTAATGACTGAGCCACCCCTGGTGTTTTAAGTATTCACTCTGAAAAACAGTAGACCTGACCACCAAGGCTAGTCCTGAGGGAGTTACTTTTATGAATAAAATAAAGACCACTCTGTCATTACACTTATTTAGTAGTCATTTCATCTAAAAGCTCCCTGGCCCTTCTCTAGTATCTGAAACAGATACTAGAAACAGATACATCTGCCATGTGAGTTGGCTTCCTCTCTACAAATTAGCAGCTAGCAGCAGGATCCTGTAGAAATCTCTCTGGGCATACTCAGACACTGGCATTTTAAATATCTTGGGAAAGTAGATATGCTTTTACCCAATTTATTTCCTGTTTGGAATTGCCCCCATGGTTTCAGGTGAAAATCTCCAACATTTTCAAACAAGATGTTGAAGAATTGAAAAATAACTAATTTAATAGTTTATATATCACAATTCTCTCAAAAACACTTTTGAGAAAATTTAATAGCAGGAGTATCTACAAATGTTTATGCTAATGTTTATCTCCTATATTTTGTTCTGTTATGTTTATTGTCTTTTAATGCATATCTCCTGTGTTAATTTTTAAGTACATCTTCAAAATTGAACCTTAAATTATTGTGCTTCAATGTACTTCTTTACTCTGAAAACCTATAATATACTTATATTAGACAATCTTGATAAAACCTTTCTTCTTGAGAGAGTACAGTGGTAAGTAGAGAAAATCTAGAATGAGTGTCCGATTTGTGTGAGTCAGTATTTCTACAAATACTCTTTCCTATCTTAAGTTATTTGGAGTTCAAGGTCTCACTTAGAAACATATAAGACAGGACAATTTTTTTCTATTATCTGAGGAAAGTGATACCTGTGAGATCTCATTAGAACTGTGTCTGGTCTTGCAGAAAACATAGTCCGAATAAATGAGATATACTGTTTCCCCCACCTGGTTTTCCTATGTCTATTTTTATACTCATACTTATTAAAGTCTGTGTCACATATTCGTGAAATTTCTGAAAGAGAATTACAATTGGCAATGAAAATGGAACTAGATCAGTCTTAAATTCAAAGACATAAACTTTAATTTTATATCATATTTGGGTTTTTATGTATAAAACTTCTCAAAACACCTACAGTCTCTTTCATTTATCTGCCTTTTGGGGAGAGAGTGGAGAGCTGCAGTAACATTTTTGATCCTCTGTTGGTTTCATGGGAGATGTATTTTAAAAATATCTGAAATGAGGATAACTTGGAAATAATGGACTCTGCTAATCCTGTAATGAAGAGTATGCACCTGAGTGTATGCTTGTGAGGGTGTTGAGTGTTTGTGTGTTTCAGATTTATACACTACCCTGAGAGGGTAGTGTATAAAGTGTGCTTATATCTATCTCCTTTTTCATTTCCCAGTTCTCATATTTTCAGCTATGGAGGACTAGTGATAGCCTGGGAGACTAGGGCATGGCTACAGAGGGAGACAGGATTGAAAGATGGAGAACTAGTATTTGTAGCCTTATCAATTAGTCCTAGTGTTTTAAATTTGACCTTGTCATTTTCCCTTGGATATCAGTGTCCACCAAACTATTTGTTAGCAACAACCTAAGTTTGATTTTTTTACCCATCTTTCCATTTTTCATTCTGAGGACCAGCTCCAGCTATTTCCTTCTATAGAACTTTCAGTTCTGAAGTACCCTGATGCTATTCAAATTTTCAGTACCCTGATGCAATTCAAATTCTTCTGCATATTGTCACTTTCACACTGCCCCTAGCCTGCTCTCTGCATTTCTCTGCTCGTTAATTGAGAGTTTGTGTAAAGATAGTCTGAGTTGTTAGAACCCTTTCTGGGCCCCCTTATAATAACATGTATCCCCAAATATGTGTAAGCTATCCCCATGCCTACCATATTTTTATTAACCTGTATTACAATTACTAGATTCATTTGTTGTTACCTGCCTGTAGATGATAAATATTATCATGTCAAGGGATTTGTCTATCACAGTCATAGATTCTCTAGTAGTTAATATTGTGGCTAGCACTTAGTAGATCCTCACTAAATGAAGAATGCATGGATAAGATTCACATATGAATGAAAACATGGGGCCACTTCTTGCTTTTCTGCTTAGAAATTTTGCTGCTATTATTTTCCAAATCTCATTCCTCAGAAGGAGTTCTACCAAACCAATGATTCATTACAAAACAGCCAAAGTGGGGGCATATCATTTGGAATTAGAACATGGTTTAGCAGAGTGACTTTCAAATATTTGCAGGCAAAATTTAGTATTCACTGAATACTGAGAAACTTCTTTACACATAAAATTATTTTTGCATGCCAGTTTAATTTCATACAAGTTCATTAACCTGTGGAAGTGTTTGTTTTTGTTTGTTTTACTGAACCACCTTGCTTCTTCTGCTGGGAAGTATAGATGATGAACTTCCTAGATGGGCACCTGTAGGTTTTAATCATGGATAAGTTTGACGGTGTTAAGTTTTTATTTAATATTTTTGTTACCCCATTTATCAACCATTATCCGTGTCATCTAACCTCTATTAAATAATTTCGTTCTCCTAGAACAAAATTCATTTGTTAGAAACCCTCAAAACCAATCACAAATTCCATTTCAAAAATTGGAACTCCTCAGAAGCCAAGGTTTATAACACAAGACAAGTGATCCAACAAAGATGAACTCTGTCAGAGCACACTGACTGCTGACTCTCTAAGATGGTGATGGTGGTGCTCTAGTACTGGCAAGGATGGGATGATGACAAAAGATTGAAAGGAAAATCTTTCCCCCTCAATCCTTACCTTTTTTTTTTTTTTAAGATTGTATTTCTTTATTTGAGAGAGAGAGAGAGAGATCATGAGTGGGGTGGGGCGGGGGGAGCAGGAGAGGGAGAAGCAGACTCCCCGCTGAGCAAGGAGCCTGATGCAGGACTCTGATCCCAGGCAGACACTCAACCAACTGAACCACTCAGGCGCCCTCAATTCTTACTTTTTAAGCAGAATTCTCCTTCTAGGGTCAGAGTTACTGTGTATGATATTATAATCTGGGAGTCAGAAAGCAGGTTAAACAGGTCATTGACCATTTTGTATTTTTCTGTGATGGGATTGAAAAACAAGAGCTTTATACATTGGGACTGTGAAATGGATGCATGGAAATAATCACAGAAAAGTCTTTTAAAAGTCTCTAGAAGTGCTTTGTACCCAGTGAGTACTTAGTGAATATACTTATTTAAAAGTTTTATTTGTAAAGAATATGTGCAGGTTTTTGTTGTTGTTGATAAACTAGTGCTCACTGTTTCGGTCTTTAGCAAGTAATAACTGGAAGTTGACAAATACTGGTGCTTTATCTCCAATTCCTCATGCAAACTGAGATAAGGATATTATAAAGAAACATGTTGATGGAGATAGAAAATAATAGGCACAATTAATAAATCTGGCATATTGTTGGTGAATTGTTCCCTCCCCCAAAATATTACCCCTTAGTTATTTTTTGTGGGTTATGCATGCTTAAAAAAGTACCTGATTGTTATTATTTCTCATGATGTTGTATCTTTTGGTCTTTGCTCTTCTTTTATTATTATTGTTTTCTTGGGACAGAAAAATTACTATAACTTCTCTGAGACTGGATCAATTAAATGGGGAATTGTGAATACTATACTCCTGGCAATTTCAAGAAAATTGAATTAATTAAAAATGTGTGTGTATAAATACATATACACATACATATTTATATATAGATATACATAGAAAGAGAGAGGGAGGGAGTAAGCACATTCATCAGTATGCCTGACATACTAAGATGGTAAATGTTCAATTTCCCACACCCCTTCTCCTTTAGATCTGGAGTGTATTTCTTAAGACCATAGCAAATTGTTAGTTGGGCACATGCTCAGGATTTAGTAAATGTTTCTCTTCTTCCTAATTTTTATCTTGGTACTCGAGTATATATTAATGCATATTTATTCAAATATAATAATATGCTCACAATGTATTTATTAATTGCTATGCATTTTGTGTGCCAGGAAAATATCGCAAGCATCATATTGTCACTTCAGGACTGAGCCTGAACTGAGACACACATAATCCATTGGACAGAAACCCTAACTACCCTTACCCTCACACAATTGTTTTGGTATAGTTCCTCTTTTCAGTGCAATCTGTTAATTCTTATATATTTTTATAGATAAAGATTTCATTAGTAGAAAGAAATGAATGTTGTCTTTCCTTCTATATTATACCTTTTCTGTATCATATCCATCATTTGAAGGATTTTATTTTTAAGCTCAATCATTTGAATTGGGTAGTTAAAATCACATATTATATAAATTGATGCATTGTTTGTTAATGTCTTTTATGCTCTGATAAAATAAATAATTTAATATGAAAATTATATACTTGAATGTTGGTTTATTGATTAACTGACTCATAAACAGGGAAGGGAATCTGAGAAGGGCTTAAAGTTCTTTTGGAGACATGTTTTTATGTTCTTTATTGAGTATGTGACTTGTGTCTGCCACTGTTATGAAAAGAATGTTTACCAGAGGTGTCAGACTTTGATCTGAATTCTAATAATAAGTTTCATCTTTATAAAGTATCTTTTTGAAGAACTCCTGTGGTGTGTTTGACCATATTGCTTTAATATTAGTAACTCTCATGTTTAAGAACTGTTTCTCTTTACCAGCCCTGAGTCTGGTACCACAAATGACAGGGAGGTTTTTTTTGTTGTTGTTGTTGTTTGTTTTTTTCAATACTTTCATTCTCTCAGTGCTAGGATAGGAGTGGTCAATTTATGTCCCAAGCTTACTCTATTATTTGTCGCAGTGGCTAGTAAACATTATAAATGGATATTGCGATTGATTTTGAATCAATAACTTCAGACACTGAACCATATGTTTTAATGAGAAACTGGATTTTCCTTACATTGGTCACATAGTACTATTAGTTTTTTGATGATATATTAGAGTCAAAAAAGACAAATATAAGCACAGAAAGTACCATGAGGTCTTCAAATTCCATTATAGTTCATTCTCCTGAGAGGCTTGCCAAGGTCAACCGTAACTCTCTGTGCTATGCTTTGTTACTTTGGGCCACTCTACAATAATTTTGTAATCATATATGATATTTGAATTTATTACTTATTTGAATACCTCAGTTCTCTTAAGAGAAAGTTGTATTGATATATCTCTGATGTATTTAACCCCTTAGTTGGTATTAACTATATGGCTTATTTCAAACACAGCTTTAAGAGCCCTCTGATGTGCATGTAAAGTGAACCAGAATAGTAAATTCAAATCTCTGGGCTTGTCTATTTTCACTAGGAACAAAAAGGAATTGTGTACTATTTCATATGATCTTCTTACCTGAGCATACTGAATGCTTACTAGTCAATTCAAGAGGAGCTCTGTGATGTCATTAATAAAATGTTTAAGCCAGATTTTGGAAATAATCTATGTTTCACTGGAATATTCTTTTTAAAACATTGATCTTTTAATTATTTTTCTTAGGATTAGATATATGTATTATGACTTTCAGAATGAACTCCGATTTTGTCATTTTAATTCCTGTGTACAAATAGTGTTTTTATTTTTCACTTGCTCAGAGGAATAAGATAAATCAAAGTAGTGGTCACCCTTAATAATAGATAGAGGTCCTCACTTTACAAAAGAACACACAAAAGCAGCCCCTATTGTATTGAAACCCCAATTAGTTTCTTTCTTTTTCCTGAGCTCCATGGTGCTGATTATAGCATTTTGATTCTAGGCATGGTTCTTTCATTCACTACAATATTGCCATGATCCCAAGCAAACAACCTAGTTTGCAATGCATTAGTCAGGGTAAAATGATATAAAGTATGGGGTTGTAGAACTAAGGGTGAGAATATTACCATCTGAGAAGGTGGTAGAAGGAGAAGATCATTGTAGTTTATGGCCATTTGGGATGTTCAATATAGTAAACATATCTGGCAAGTATACACTTTAAAAAAAACTTTTACTTATTTGTTATAATTTGTTATGGGAAGAAGGGGGAGAGGGAGGCAGAGAGAGGGAGAGAGGGAGAGAGGGAAAGATTGAGATGGATCAAAGAAAATGTAGCCACAATTTAATCACTGTTCATATTCCCTATCTCCTAGACTGTCAACACTGGGATGAAGCTGAAGTTGTTATTTAAGAGTGACTATACAATGAGAATTTGTTTTCTGATACTTAACGATAGCTGTGAGGATATTTCATTGGAATTCTCCCTTCTTTAGCAAACCATATTTTTAAACTTTTAGTTGTTTTTATTATTGGCTTTGTTACTTACATATCACTTCTGATTTTTCACATAAAAGACTAATCTATGAAATTTTAAGATTTTCCTTCATTGTAAGTAGACATGCCTCTTGATTTACAGTTTAAGGATAGTATTTGGCTGGTATTAGTGTGTGTGTGTGTGTGTGTGTGTGTGTGTGTGTGTGTGTGTGTGTGTGTATAAATTTGAATTAAGTTCTTATATCAATATATAATAAGTAAGACTTTTTTAGAGCAAGAAAAAACTCTGATTTTTTGAGTATTGTTTTCTGTGAAAGTATGGATTGACGCTGGGAAGAATCCTCTAGATAGCATAGTTAACAGATACTTGTGAAAGCAGTGATACATAACCAGCATGTAATCCAGTAGAATATAAACCCCTTAATGGTGGAAAATGTGTCCTGTTCACTTCTGTTTTTCCAGTGAGTAATAGCCATGTGGTAAATATTTATTGAAAGTAACCAAAGAAAATATAGTTAAATAGACTAAGGAATTATAATTTTAAACTTATGCTTTCTAATATGTAATTTTGCTTAAAAACTTTTTATCTAATTAGAAAATAATTTTAAGAAAGGAAACAAGTATCAAAAGATAGATATATGTGCCATAAATGAATTTCATTTCTTTCCTAGGCAAAATAGCATATGACTGGCAGCATATTGTTGATTGGCTTTGCTGACAATGACACATTTTGCTTCACATTGTTTTTATACATTATTTGTATTCAACTAGACGTGCTTATTTTCAGAAAATTTGAATTTTATTATATAGTATAAATTAGAAAATATATAATTCTTTTAAAATCATTTTTGTGAAAAAATGTTTTTCTCCATACAAGGTAAGATCAGTTGACATTCACAGTGGTATATACTTTAGAGTTTTATTTTTTGTAGGTAAAGTTTGCCATTGCATCTGTATAGTATCACCAAATTGTAAGTTATATGCTTTGAGTACTTGGACTGGTGTTTAATTTTATGTGAGGCTTAGAAGGTAACATAGGGAGTATGAAATGCATTCTTGTTATTGAAGCAAGTGTCTTTTTGCTCTCACTGGCAATTTAGATTAAATTTTAAGCAATTAAATAGGATCATGATTTGCTTTGAGCATCTGTATTTATTCGTCTGTAACAAAAATACTTCATTTCAGTGTTCACTGTTAGGTGACTATTCAAAGTGCTTATTTGCTACAATTTCTCTAAGAAAAATGTAGCTTGAAATGCATTTTAAGCTCTATGCTATGTTTGTTATAGTTCTTCAAGCAGATAGGTTTAAAAGAAACATACGAGATACCTGAGCAAGTTTTTGCTGACATATGCAATACCTGCCTCCTAATAGGTCGTATTTCAGCGGCTATATTTTTGATAAATGGCTTGGCTCCACAAAGCTCTGTCCGTGGTGCTGAAACGTCTCATGATGTATGAGCATGTCTTACTGATAAATTCTAATGTCAGCCTCTGTGTGATAGTGATTCATCAGGTTGTAAAATTTGTGTTTGGGAAACACACTGAATTAGCAAGTTTCATATTTTGGATGTGTTGAAATTAACACAGTTTGTTCTTTTGTTTTAAAGAGTTCATAACAGTTACCTTCCAGATTGTCAAAAACAGCAGGATTTAATTAGAAACTGTCAAGGCTACCATAAAAGCAAACATCTATATTAACAAATAAATTGATATGACTACAGTGCTGGAAATGTTTACAGGCCAGTGACATGTTGATAAACATGCAGCAAGCTATTGTAAGAAAAGTGAAACACTTGATTATGAACAGGCATAGCAGCAATTAACATGGAAGCCTTGTAGCTTTGTAGAGATAAGTGATTTGCCTATAGAAAGTATGGCTTATTATCTTAGATTTTTTTTTATTGTTTCATGGTTTTTTTTTTTTTTGTACACAAGTACATTTATTTTGCAGGACTGTAAGTTTTTGTTTGGAAATCTGACTTAAAACCCTAAAAGATTTTGGTTATTTTCTCCAAGTGAAATCTTTATATTTCCTATTTTAGATTCTTTAAATAATGAGTAATGTTTTTTGGCACTTCATTGATTGTTTTTTAGGTGTCCTAAATATAGTCATAGATAACTACACTTAATCTTTTTCTTTTACTCTATTTATTTTAAAGATTTATTTATTTATTTGAGAGAAAAATAGAGAGGGATAGAGAGAGAAAGAGGGAGGGAGAATGCATGTGTGGTGGGGAGGGGCAGAGGGAAAGAGAAACTTAAGCAGACTCTGCACTGAGTTCGGAGCCAATGCGGGGCTTGATCTCATGACCCTGAGATCATGAGCTGAGCCAAAACCAAGAATCAGATGCTCAATCGATTGTGCCACCCAGATGCCCCTCTTTTACTCTAAATTAGTCTTAGAAGCTTTTTCTTGTATTACCAAAACTTTCTTCTCAAATTTTTATTAAATTTTGGGATTATCTAATTTATGTCATTTTTATATGGGAGTGAACCAAATAAAAGTGATAATTTTATAAAATGGAACCTGATAAACTTATTCTACTAATAATCCAATATGTTTAAAGTAAAATTTTAAAATCCTAATCTTGGAAAATCCTAGTCTTCTAAAATTCTAAAATTCATTGTTATCCTGAGGAAAAGAACAATTCAATCTGATCAGAGCAGACTTCAAATCAGCACCAACTAGGTTAGTTGCTATACAAGTATATAAACCTCCCTCTTTTGGGTTCATGTGAAACATGTTTGGTTGTTAGATTTGCAACACAGAAAATTATTAGATTATTGGCTTATTACTGCAGTGAACCGCATTAAGTGTTCAGAATCACAGAGATTTGAAAATTAGACCTAAATCATAAATCCTACCAAAAATTGGCAATGTTTTCTGCAAAGCAAGCAGCTTACATTTGAGCTACTACTAATTAAAATAAAGCCTTCAGTTCCTCAGATACTGGATTTACATGTACTTACCAATTAAATCAACTCTAAAACCTTCTTGTTAAGAAAATATTTAAGTGAATACATGATGTCCTTGAGGATTTGTTTCTGTCAATAAAGGGTTAAACAGAGTGTTGTTTTTATTGCCTTTCAATACTGATAAAGTGCTCCAAATTCATTTTTGTGCATTATAAAAATGTAATTACAGAACCCAATAAAAGTGCCTTAGCATTCCAAATTTCATTATAGAAAAACACTCTTAAAAATTGTCATTTAAATGATACCTGGTCAGATGACATTTCCCAGAAATTATTCTTTATTTAGAAACAAAAACAAGACAAAAGCAATTGATTTTAATCCAAAATGTATTTTTTTCTTATAAAAGAGGCCCACATACTCACTGTGTCTACTCTACAGAATTTGTCCATTTTATTACACCACGTGTCAATTCAAGTTACCTAGTCACTGCAAAAACTCGTGGCTAATATGTGTAATACAACACAGGAGGAGGTATTGCTCAGTTCAACTACTCTTATATACTTAAAAAAAATACAGAAATGTTTTTGTCCACTTTAACTGTAGTCCAGACATAAAAGTTACATGAAAGTTCTAGAAAATGGAATTATTTTATTTGGTTGCCACAGTACCCTTTGAAGCCAGTTAATTAAAATGCTGAACTTGTATATATTTCCCTTGGTCAGGAGCAGCATTGGGGAAGCTTAAACTTCTTTCTAGAAAGCAACATTTCTCTGCTTTTTTAAAATTTTTCAAGCACAGCTGCAGTCTTAAGCTTTTCTTTGAAGTAGGTTTAGTTAGTTGTTTTTAGGACATATTTGTTGGCACACCTATAACAGTTGCTTTCACTTCCAATGCTGTACTTTTTTCTTTGCCTGTTTCCCAGAGGTTGATTAGAGGAGGATAAAGCTCACTGAACGTGAAGGTTGGTTTCTGTAAGTAATTCCTCATATAACCATGTCCACCATCACAGTTCATTTCTTGAGAGAGGCAACTGAAAAGATATACCATACCAATAATCCCCAGAAAGCCTCCAAGGCAGGCCATAAAGGTTGTGGTGTTACTCTTTTCATATTCTTTTCGATTAGGGTCCAAACCTTTTGTGGTGACATTTACACATTGTTTTCTGGTTTTTTGATAGATGGTGGGGATATCAATACAAATTTTGTACTCAGTTGATGGGTTCAGATGAGTAAGATTATATACCTTGACATCAGATGGTATTCGAGCACTTTGGGCAGCATGGGAATTTTCAGTCTTGACAAAGGCTGTCCACTTAACACTGGATTTGAGAATTTTAGAACTTGCTTTCCAAGACACCAGAACTGAATTGGCCTGAACATCTTTTATTTTAATATTTAAGGATTCATTGTTATCCTGGGGAAAAGAACCATCCACTTTGATCATAACAGACTTCAAGTCTGCACCAACCAGGTTCGTTGCTATACAAGTATATAGACCCCCTTCTGTTGGGGTTATGTCACTTATATCTAGTGTGCCTTCAGAATGGACGTAGAACTTGTCTCTCAGAGTATTAGGTAAGAGTTTTTGGCCAGAAGGTGTTACCCAGTAGATTTCAGGCTGTGGCTCTGCAGTAGCTCTACAATGCAAGGAAACATAGCTCCCAGCTTCCAAATCCAGATTAGAAGGGAAGCTCTCAGGAGCTATAAGAGGGAGACAGATTTCCATCATTTCCCTGAAATGTACCTGTCGAACATTTTGGCCTTGGAATTCAGGTGGGTCCACGCAAAATAGTGAGTCTGGTTCCATAAATCGAATGTTGGTTTTGTTCATATTAATCCAACGGATGACACAATCACACCTGATGGGATTACTGTGTATGCTGATCTCCTTGAGATTTGGCAGAGACTCAATTGTACCATGGTACAGGGCACTAAGGGCATTGCTGTTGAGCATGAGTGATTCCAGCTTGGGTAGTCTGAAAAATGCATTTGGGTGAATGTAAGACAACCGTGGGTTGTTTGTAGCTTCTATTTTTCTTAAATCTGGCAGGTTATCCACAGCAAGACTGTCGATGGAAATCAGCTCAGGCATATTATTTATTCCCAACTCTTTTAAGTGTAGCATATTGCTGAAATCACCCCTCCGTATTCTATTAATGGGATTTTTATTTAGATCCAAAAATTTGAGGTTTATAGCTTTTTGGAGAGCAACATGGGGCACTTTAATAAGCCTGTTGTCATAAAAAGAGATGCTTTCTAAGTTTTCAAGTCCAACCAAGGCATTATCTGGTATTTCCGTGAGGTTTATACCAGCTATAACCAGGCTGCGGAGATTGATAAGCGGCTTAAAGTTCATGTCTTTGATTCTGATGATTGGATTTTCCCCAATCATCAGAATCTCCAGATTGGGAAGAGCATCAAACCACTTACTGTTGATCATCTGCAATCTATTTGAATTGAGATGAAGTCGAAGAAGATTATGTAGGCCAATAAAGGCTCCGGGTGAAATTGTAGAAAGCAAGTTGTGATTAATATAGAGTTCTTGTAAGTTGCTCAGTCCAGACAGACATTTTTCAGGCAGCTCAGTTAGTTTGTTTTCCTCTAAATACACAGAAAGAAGCTGAGGCATCTTTTTTACATTAATATTGGTGACTGAAGATAAATTGTTTTGAGATAAGTCCAGGCCGGTGAGGTTTACTGGAAAGTCTATGGAGTATTCAATTTTTGCAATATTGTTAGTCTGTAGGAGCAGAATCTGTGTGTCAGCAGGCAATCTGGCTGGGAAATTTAAAAGACCTAAATCATTACAATCCACTGTAGATGCTTCCATATAAATGGATCTGGGTGTAAACCAAGGCCTGATTTCACATGTACATAATTGTGGGCAATCCGTTTTTTTATCTACAGCTTGTACTAGTGTAGTGATAGCGAGGCCAAGTAGCACATGAATTCGGAGTGGCATGTCCTTCATCTTAGCTTTCTTCTTCAGAAATTTAATGGGCCCTTAAGGATTCCACAGTCACTGCTAGGAAGTTCAGTAAGAGTTGGTTGATAAGGAAAATAGTTGCATTTGTCAAATGATGAATGCCATAAAACTGCAGAGTTTTTCTTCATGGATATAAGTGCTGGTGCCACAATTGTCTTGTCCAGAAATGTCATGCATATTGGAAAAAAGATCACTATCTCCTTTATGATAGAATACTGATACACTTTTTGAAGATGGAGTACGTATAGATGGTCACAGGAAATTGAGCAATTCATTTATATAAGGGTGTAATATTCAAATCCCATGCTTGTTCAGTACTTGCAGGAATAGCAGCATGATGCTGACTATAATACAATGGAACATAAAAGAAAAAAGAGAAGAAGAATTAGTCCAAGGAAAAAAATACCATAATTAAATATCCATTAACTAACTATGATTATCTTACATATAATATTGTTTAGAGTTTACAATTAATTCAATATGTTTTGATGACTCTGTCCTTGTTGTGACTCTCCTTGGCCCACACATTGGACAGGCTGAGAAATTGAATCTTTAGAAGACTGATGTTATATTAAACATAATGAATATGCTTCCAGAATTTTTCTGTTATTTCCAATCTTTACTTGTTTTTACCTGGTCATTTTGTTTATTATATTTGTCATTCTCTTTGACAATTAGTCATAGGGAAAAAGAAGAAAAACCTTTCAATGATGATGGCTTGCTTTTTTCACTTAGAGGAGAAAAATTAAATGCTTAAGTAAATAATACTGTTCAGTTACAATCAAATGATTTAGCCTGTGGTTCCTCAGGTTCCCAGGAGACAACATTTTGAAACAAATTCATGTTCATGAAATGAACTAGAAGTAGTGGTATTTAGCTGGATTTCCCATTTTCATTCATGTTTCTTTCCATAGTCTCCTTTATATGAAGTGACTTGAATTTTCCAGTATTTGGAAGAGATTGTCTAACTTGCCATAGATGTGCCTGTATATTGTCATTCTTTACTGAAATTCAGATTAATGTTTGACTGTTTTATTTTTCCCCGAAAATAACTTAGATTCCATTAGTCACTAACAGTGAAAAAGTAACTTTATTACATCAGTAAAACAGGCACTTAAGTATTCCTTCTTTTAAATGGATACTGATGTCTTTATCACATAAAAATAAGCAATCCAAAATCAAGTTGCAGTTTTGATATGTGCTGTATTTTAAAATACCACACTACTTTTAGATATATACTCCGTCGGTTGGACTGCTGGTGAGCTCTTCCTGCAAATGTCCAGGACAGCTGGAGCCAGCCTGGACTCTTCATTCTGGGGCTTTTTGCCTCCCAGCAATAGTGGTCTGCTGAATGATCATTTTGTAAATACTGTTGACTCGTTCTAAGATAAGATGGGTGTTTCAAGGACAGGGATGAATATATTTGGAGAAGAGTCTCTACAGAGAGAGAGAAACATTTTTTTTTAAGCAAAAAAGTTGTTTTTCAAATTCATAAAAAATTTACAGCTCAAAGTCACACCTAATTTTCCTCACATCCTTTAAGAGATGTGATATTTTTTTTTAAGATTTATTTATTTATTTTGAGAGAGTGAGAATGAGAGAGAGGGAGAGAGGAGGGCCAGAGGGAGAAGCAGGTTCCTCGCTGAGCAGGGAGCCCGATGTGGGACTCGATCCCAGGACTCCAGGATCATGACCTGAGCCGAAGGCAGTCGCCCAACCAACTGAGCCACCCAGGTGCCCCATAAGAAATGTGATTTTTTTTTTTTAAGGTTTTATTTTGAAGTAATCTCTACACTCAACATGGGGCTCAAACTCATAAACCCAAGATCAGGAGTCACATGCTCTACTGACTGAGCCAGCCAGGTGCCCCGAGACTGTGATTTTTATCTAAAATCTGGATCATGAAGTTCAGATAACTACTAATTATCTTGAATTAAGAGTGTTTTCTTTTTTCATTACTTCATCTGTTTGCTGATCTAAAATTCCACTTTTAATGAAATTTTTTTTATTTTTAGTTGATGTATAGTTGACATACAATATTATATTCATTTTAGGCATGCAACAATAGTGATTTAACAAAAAGCTCACCATGATATAGATACATAACAAAAAGCTCACTACAATAAGTGTAGTTATCATCTGTTGCCATACTTGGTTATTACAGTATTATTGACTATATTCCTTATGCTGTACTTTTCATCTCTGTGACTTATTGATTTTATAACTGGAAGTTCATACCTCTTAATTCCTTTCACTTATTTCACCCATCTCCCCACTCCCTCCCCTCCGGCAACCATCAGTGTATTCTCTGTACCTATGAGTATATTTGTGTTTTTTTGTTGTTCATTTGTTCTGCATTTAGGATTCCACATATAAGTGAAATCATATGGTATCTGTCTTTCTCTGTGTGACTTACTTCACTTAGCACAACACCTTCTAGGTCTATCCGTGTTGTTTGCAAATGGCAAGATTCCACTATTTTTTTATGGCTGAGTCCTTTTTGTTGTTGTTTTGTTTTAAACTGGACCTTCTGGCTATCATTCCTAATCTCTTTTAAGTGGACTCTGAGTCCCTTGAGGAGAGAATCTAATACAGCTCCTTCTTCGCTGAAGATCCCTGATAAATCCCTGGCCCATAGGACCCTCCACAATCTGCAGTCTCTCTTCTCTTTCTGTATGTTTGTTCTCATCTTCTGCCACTCTGCCTGCAGCCTTCCCTCTGTCAGCAGAGCTCTGGGTACCTCATCTTCTCTCTGACTGGAATTCCTGGTTCTTTGTTGGGAGTTAACTCTTACTGTTTTGTCAAACTTCAGTTCAAGCATCACCTCTCCGTGAAGCCTTCTGTATAAGCCCTCCCCTCCCGCTCTACCTGACTGCCCTCCACAGTGATCTCATGGCCCTAGCACACACCTCTGTCAGAATATTTACTTGATTCTTTGCCTCACCAGGTATTCATCTCCTTGAGATCCTGAGGCCTGCCTGCCTTTCCATTCCCAGCTCCTGGGCATGGTAATTAGAATGTAGTAGATTCTGCAGAAATGTTTTGAATGAAAGGATAAATGAATTATATTAATAAATGTATATGTTCATCTTCTCTATATAAGCAAGTCAATCTGTTTAATTTACCAATTTCAATATTCAGCTGCTTTAACTTGCATAAATCTATTACGCAGAATGCATGTTGCCTATATTACTAAAATCCAAAGACTAAATTTCAGTATAATCCAAAGGAACATTAGACTTTAAAGAAGAGTCAATCTAATATTATGTCTGCAGTTTGTTTCTTAATTTATTCAGTCAACATTTAATGAGTACCTTCTGTGTTCCAGTTACTGGGTTAATAGCTAGAGGATAAAAAATGACCTGGACATGTTCTCTTCCCTCCTTAAGTTTTTAGTTTGGAGGGGAAAGCACAAGTAAACAGATGGTTACAATTCACTGAACAGCTGATATGGGAGCTCATAGGAAGGATACCTGAATACAACTAAAATAGAAATCTACTTCCTCTTTCTTCCCAAAATGAACAAACAGCCTAAGGTACAAGGTACAAAATACATTTCTGCATGTTCCCATAAATCAGTTAGTTGAGAACTAAGAAAGCATAACTTCTGCCAATTAATCAGTTAAATCAACTTCCTCCAGTCAAGCAAAGAGAGGCCTATATCCTTATGTTAACCAGAGGATTAGAAATATTTAAGATGAACCTTCTTTTGGGAGACATTAACCTAATAATACCACTTTTTAGTTTGAAATTATTCTTCTCTTTTCTTAAATTTATATCTTTGTTTAATTAGAAACTCTTTTCTGACCTCATTTCATTATTTATATAGCCATATGCCAGTAACAACCACATTTGAACTAGATTTATTCTGGAAGTTTTTGAAAATAAGGAGAGTTGTGATAGTAGTGAGCAAGTTCAAATTTTATTTCTCCAGATCTGTAGGAAGAAATTGTCAGTATGAGAAGCACAAGGGAAGATGTGGAAATTTTGCCTTTTTTCATTGTAGTATTGATTTTTTTCCCTCATGTCTTTGGAAATGATTGTGATGCTTTCACTAATGGACCCTTTGGCATAGATTGTTTGCAATATAGTAAGGCAGTAATAATATCTTATATCTTAGTGCTTTATGGTTTTCAAAGCCTTTTCTTATTCATTGTTTATTTTATGTTAATAATGACCTTGTGGGGTTGGCTGGGAGGTAACTTTAATCCCCCCCTTTTTTATGTAAGGGTATTTGAGACCCATCAGCTAATAAATGAGGGGTCACACAGCTAATAAATGAGGGGTGACAATAGAACCCAGGTTTTGTCTTTAGGCTTAGCATCTCTTTCTAATAATCCACACTGAATGCATATGTAGAGATGAGATGAAATAATTTTAACAAAAAGGTATTTCTCAGCAGAGCTGTCATTACCTTGGTCTTCGGCTTTTCAAGTTTGGAAAATTAATTTTATCAATCTACTAATAAGTGACTAGTGTGTGCTTCACACTAACCAAACTCACAAGGGACGAAACCAAAATGCCAGTACATTACAATGAGAAATATGACTGTCAGGAGAATACAAATCCCTGAATCTGCTGGTCAATCAATGCCGTTGCTTCAGTAAAAAAAAAAAAAAATGTATTTTGAAAAAAAATGTAATTTGAAATACAAATTATGTATCTGCAATTTGCTTGCGAACGTAGAATCAGAAGGTAAATCAGATTAGCGTTCTTAATTACCATAGTCATCAGAAATGATAATTTGACATAACTGTTTTAGTAAAAATTGTATTATCACAGGAACCAGACCTCTTGAGTCTCATGGCCCTAGGCACAATCTTAGCCCCCAAGCCCCTGTGCCTGGAGACTTTTCCTGGATTCATTCTTGGTCACATCTCATCTGTGTCTTTTTTTTTTTTTTTCTCATCTGTGTCTTAATCATTTCTTTATATTTTTTTTCCCCTTACTGAATATAAAATTATCGGACATTAGATTATTACTAGACATTAGATTATTAGATTATCCTCTTATCAGACATGAGATTATTCGATTATTATTCCCTCCCTAGATTATGAGATTATATTATTAGCGTCTGCATTCAATTTACTTTTGATTTGATTATGTTAGCACATTTGATTGGTTGTTTAGTACGTAGCCCAGTACCTCCAGCATAGGGGTCATTAAACAAATATGTGCAAAATAATAACTCACCAATGTGTCTTTCTATAATTTGTATTGGATGATAGAATATGGAGTAGTGATGAAAATGATTTTTTTTTCTTCCTAAGTAACTACCAATAAGCAACACAGCCGGAACAGAATAAAGAGACACAGATACACCCCCAGATTCTTACAGAGTTTTTTTCTTATTGTCTGATGGCTAAAAAGTAGAAATATCACAGTTGTACTACAAAGCATCCACTAGCAAAACAGAAAACGGTTTGCTTTATAGGCAACGATTTAAAAACATGGCTGTTCTTTAAAGCCACATTTTAGCTTTACTGCTGAGAAAAGGGTTTCTGCTGTTGTCCATTTTGGGATTTGAGCCAAATAATTATAATGGTGGTATTGATTTTAGAAGAGATTTTCAATTGTTTTTTATATGTATCTGTATAAACATTTTTAAAAACATTAAGCTAATTATATCCCTTAAAAGTAAATTGGCCAATTTAATTCTATTTTCATTTTTTGTGAATTTTAATACCATGGACCCTCTCACTTTTATCCTACCTCTCCCCCATCTTTCCCTCTCCCACTTTCCCTTTTTGAATGCATTGAAAAAAATAATAAACTTTTAAAAAAATATTTTCAAGCTTAGAAAACTTGCATCTCATAATTATTGGTATACGTCCATAATTCCCCATGCTCCATCAATATGCTGGGAAATTTTTTTCTCCTAAAATAAGAGTAGGAAAATTGCATTTCAAAAAAATCAGTATTTCAATTTGAGTTTTGAAAGTTTTGGGACCATTGCTTGCTCTGGAGCCTAGCATAGGGACTGGAATATAAGTCTTCAATAAATATATTACGAATGGGTGGATGTAAAGTAGATAACATGTAGGCAAAATATCTTACTTTTCTTCCTTAAAATATAGTAAATAATTGGGGCACCTGGGTGGCTCAGTTGGTTAAGTGTCTGCCTCCAGCTCAGGTCATGATCCCGGGGTCCTGGGATCGAGTCCTGCATCGGTCTCCCTGCTCAGGGGGGAGTCTGCTTCTCCCTCTCCTTCTGCTCCTCCCCACTGCACATGCTTTCTCTCTCTCAAATAAATAAAAAATCTTTTAAAAAATATACAGTAAATAAGCCATATAAACTATTGTTACTAACAGTGTATATTGTTACTAACATAGTATACATTATCATTAACTGATTCCCCTTTTTTTGGCTGAACATTCATATATATGGTCCTATTCTTAGGAGCTAAGAAACAACTCATAATTAACAATTTATTCTTCAATGTTTTTTAATGTAAAATATTTTAGAAGGCCTTTTTTGTACCTTCTTTTAGTTTTAAATGCAACGGAACCTTTATTATATATTAAAGCAAAAAAATTGAATATTATAAAAGCTCAGAAGATAATGTTAATGACACATCACCAGGAATGAAAACTGACACCTCAGAGAAATGTATTATATAAAGCTTCTTTGAAATGACTTGAATGAATGAGTCCTACAAGTTCAACGTCAGCCCTCATTAGAGCTTATCATTTATCTACTCTTTCATTTATTCTTTCATTTGTCTTTCCCTAAATATTTGCTGAGGGCCTATTGCATCAGTCACTGTGCTTTCATTTGTAATCTCATAAGATTTGTGAAAACTTTAAAAAAGATTATTTTTCATCGACAGAATATAATTTGACAGTTAAGGCTTTTGTGTGTGGGGGGGTGGTTCAGAAGATCTTTTTTAAAAAGTTTTAAAAGCATTTTAAGATGTGGAATTTTCATTCAACCCAGTCCTTTGTTCTTTTTGAATTTTTTTCACAGTATCTTCCACTTTTCTTATTGGCTTCCCCAGGTAGATTTTGCCTGATGGAGAGTCAAAGTCCTAAAACATTTTATGTTTCAAATTATACATACAATATATGCATACATAACAATGTATGTACAATAAATTATACTCTGGCCAGCCGCATGAAACTTGACAGTTTAGGATATTGAGAGAAAGAAATTTTAAGACTTCTCAAATCTTATAATATTTTTAATGCCTGTGGATACTCATTATAACTTGATATTTCTTGAATCTAAAAATAGAAATTGTTTCTAGACATGATTGTATGTGGAAACTTCTAGGGCAAAAGCTTCCTTTTCCTTGGTCAGAAGCTTCTTTTTTCCTTAGCTTCGTCTGTTTTTCATCACTTAAGAAACATTATTGAACAACTACGTTTTGGCAGGCACTGTTGTCGATGCTGGAGAGTCAGCAATAAATCAGATGCAGTATCTACTCACCAAGTTCGCAGTTATCGAAGGGGTGGCTAGCAAAGGATGCCGTACAACAGATTTGACACAAAATAAGTATATGCACTTCTCTGTGAATGTACCAAGGAGGAGATGCTTAGTTCTGGCCATCTCACAGAAGCAGCCTGAATGTTCTGTGTTCTGTCATGATGCTGATTGAAAAAATCAACTGACGTATGCTTTGGAAACATGGGGGGAAGATTTAAAATCCACTATCTTTCAGATGAATTTTTACAATGCTAAAGCTTAAGAACAAAGTGTGCCTTCTTCCCGTACCTCATTATGTGTGTTATAAAGACTACAGAGTCTGAAGAAGAGAAACATTTGGATATTTAAGTTCAAAAATTGGTGAAGATAGGAAGTTGCCATGGCTACATTAAAGCCCAGTTTTTCCTTTTCTTCTATAGCAAATTGCTAGCTAAGTTCATTTGTGTAAGGAACTTAAATTCTATTTTCCCATTATCTGACTTTATTCCTTTGTTGTAAGACTCAATCTTTCTTCAAGTCTAATTGAAGGTTCCATATCCCAAAAGTGTTATTGAATTATACTAAATGCATTCCTGTAAAAGGGTATTCATTTTTCCTTGAGAAATATTTATTTTCCAGTTTTTCAAAACTAATTAATTGTTTGAATTTGTAGGCCAACTTCCAGAAAGTAGATTATGCTAACTAGAATAGTTTAATGAATATTATCTTACAGTATTTATCTGTTAAAAAATAGGAAGAAAATTTGCTTTGTGATATGAAACATGGGTCAGGTTTACTAGATGATTTTATAATTGTGGACAGGACATCTTACTTTCCTGTACCTCAAGTTATGGATCATTAAAATTTAGAAATTGGTTATATGATAGTTAAGGTTCCTTCCCATTCTAAAAGGTGTATACTTCTCTGTGAACATGAAAGGTTTTTAAAAAGATGTCTAAAAAAGTAGTTGTGGGTAAACTGACTTAATTCAATTTAAACCTTTGTGTATAACTGATTGCAAGTTTACATTCAGTACTGTAGGCCTATGTCATTAACACGTTAGGGTCAGTGAACTTTAGTCATGAGGTTTTTTAAACACTGTCTGATTAATTACCTGGAGTTATTCGTATTTCATTTCATGTTTATATCTACACAGTAATAAATGAAGAAGAGAGTTACTTTAGTCATCAAATTAAGGCATGCTAACCACTGGGTAAGTAAATCGCCTGGATTAGGTCCCTTGATTGAAAAATGAGTTGTCAGTAACTATTAATATTGACATATATACAATATAACCATTATGATTATTTGCTAAATTGAAAGCTAGGGATTTTTTTTTAAAGATTATTTATTTGAGAGTGAGAAAGAGAGAGAGTGAGAAAGAGAGCAAGCACAAGCCAGGGGAGGGGAAGTGGGAGAGGGAGAAGCAGACTCCCCGCTGAGCAGGGAGCTGCATGCGGGGCTTGATGCAGAGCTCGATCCCAGGACTCCGGGATCATGATCTGAGCCAGAGGCAGATGCTTAAGCGACTGAGCCATCCAGGCGCCCAGAAAGATAGGGCTTTTTGACACTATTGAAGTTTCAGCCGCCTGGATATATTTGGTATCCTATAAAATCAGCGTATTTTTGGTGTTGTAAATTCCTAGGTGGAAATGGGTATAGAGATCCATTGGTTCTCAACCTCATTTCGATTGTGAAACCCTTTGTTCACATAAAGTCTTACTTGTATTTACATTAAGTCAAACTTTGGAAAGAAGATCTATTCTGGTTAGCACAGGAGGTAGGGTGGGGTTGGAGAGTGTTGGAAGGCAGACATCTGGAAAGATCTAGATGGTACCCAGGTTGGCTTTCCTGCCCATAGCATCTGATCCTGAAAGGGCTCCAAAGACCTCACTTTCTGAACCATCCATCCTCTCTTAGAAATAAAGTAGCAGAGGCCCTCAGAGGTGAAATGACTCATGCAAAGGTGGTTTATTTTAAAGAACTGTTGAAAATTTGGAGAAACTTTAGGCATTCTTTCTAGTGCAAATTCCTCCACCATCATCTCAGTCTATAGGCATGCCACAGGTGGGTCTATTTCCCTTGGTTCTGACCGAATCCAAGTTGGCTACTTTCCTTGCAAGGTGGGAAGAATCCCCAGGTGTGGTGGGATAGCACTTAGCCTTCGTGGTCAAGATTAGCTGCCTAAGGGACAGTGCAGGGAAAAAGGAAATGCTCAGGAAGAGGGTGGGTATAGTAGTAGCAGTTAATAATAATACATCAATGCCACACATGTCCCATGTGCCACTGGTCTCACCTCTTACATGCATTCTCACAGGTAATCATCAGGTCCACTCTTTTTGTAGACACCATTATTATCCTTACTTTATATATAAGGCCAAAAAGGTTAAATGACTTGCCAGTTCACTCTCCCTCAGGTGTACATTCAGATCCTTTCGTTTTGCCTCTGAAGCCCAGTCTTAACCTTTAACCTTATTAAATTAATTAAACAAGGAGGCAGTTAGACTGAAGTGGCCCGAAGGCCAGAGGTCCATGTAAACAAACCAAAATCTAAGCCTGCCAATGCCTCAGGGTTACAAAATTGAAACCAACCAGAAACAGCCAAGTCGGCTTTAAACTAGAGTCAATCAATGATTCTGTCTTTGCTCCCACACTTTCTCTATCAAAGTCTCTCTCCAAGTGCCTATCAGTGGAGGCACTTCCAGTAATATTTTTCAGTTTATCTCTTAATATTAGCAAACTCTACTTTCTCTCAAATGTTTCTTAACATAGCATCCGTCATCTTACTGTCTTTTCAGAAAGGTGTTTCCTCCCACTGGGTGGGTACACTGGTTTTTGTCATCTGTTTCTCCCCTGATTAAAAAAAAAAAAAAAAAAAAGTTTTATGCAAATGAAATTTCAAAGGCAGCCCAGTGGGAACTAGAGAAAGGAAACCCATTTTCTGGGTCTAGTTTTGCTGTGCCAGTCAGATAAACCACATTGTTCTCTTAGTTCTGTGTAAAACGTGGGGTTCGAACGAAATTTTCACTATTGTTTCCAAATTGATTGTTAATGTTCTGTGAAATCCCATAGAGATTTCCTATATAGTTGCCATTATACAGAAGTCTTTTAATTAGAGCAAAATTAGTTTTGTTATTGTACAGAATTTATCTACTGAAATGTAATGGATACCCATACAGTTAATGGATACTATCATTGAGACTGATTTCCTTAGATTCTGGCATTTTCAGATTCTCACATCAGATATTTTGAGGTTCTCAAACTGGCTTAGATTCTCTCCTGTTCTCATGATAGGAATAGCTATAGGGACATCGAGAAAAAGAAAGGGTAGATCTGATACTATTTTGTGTCCCTGTCATGTCCAAGACCTTGTGTTTGAACACAGAGAACCTTCCTGCAGGTCTTAAGTCATGTACTATTTCCATCCCTTATGAAATTAAGCTCAGGATGAATTTCTCTTAGAGAAACCAAGAGTAACTTAAATAGCACAATTCTTTTTTTCTCCCAAATCTTAAAATATGCTGTTAGGCAGATTTTGAGGGAGTCTTGGATTTATCTTTTTTTCTTCTGCTGTTTTCAGATTTGAGGCTTGTGCTATGTGGGGAAATCCATAGGAATAAAGTAAAACAGGGTCAGGATAGTTTTCTTTAAAAAAATAATTCCAAATGTGGCACCCCCAAAACATGAGATTTGTGGAAGCTAGTTATAGCATAGCAACAACCGAGAAGGATAATTTTCAGTGCAGAAATTCCTCCTTTATAATTTTCTTTTAGAAAGTGGGGAATGAAGTCTGAGTCCCAGAAGTGTTCATATTGGTGTAGTGATTTCTGTATACTCACAAATTACCAGCTTGTCATGATCCTGTCATTTCTCATTATGAAAAGAATTCTGATTTGTATTTATTTTTAATTATAGTTTTTGCTCAACCGAGCGCTTCACTAATAGCATTATATGTGAAGTTGATTTTTGTACATGATTAGCAAAACAAAGGATATTTCTAAGCCAGGACTCATCTCTTTATGCTTGTAGTCTGTGAGAATCACTTCACGTATTGAACACTGTGGTAAAGCATAACAGTACTTCATTCAATATTGTGTGAGAGCCAGTGGATTTGGGTTGCCTGATTTGCTTTTTTATCTTCTTTTTTATTATGCCCTCGTTTTTTAGCATTTGTTTGGCCCAGAGTGTAGGCATTTTGGGGAAAAGCACTCACTTATGCATTATTCTTAACATTCACTCATCTTAGACTGTAGTATAATCATCTTATTTTCCAATTTGGGAAACAGAGTAATGGAAAGCTTGCTTCAGGTTATAATTGAACTATATAGATCTCTATTTGGGTGATTGACAGTACTTTGGCAGCAGCGTACTGAAAGCATGCAGACCCAAGAATTGAGAGAAGACCTTGTGACCTGTAGTGACTTCATTTCTAAAGTAAGATGCCCCTTAAGTGCTATAATTACATAATTTTTGTATTACTCTTAAATAAATAGGCTCAAAGCTCTTCCAGTATTTTGCCTGGTGCAAAAATAATCTTATTGACAGATAAATTTACATAGAGATTTCATGATATTTTCAGGTTTTCATCGTGTTTGTTTACATTTTACATGTGTCCAACTATGGTGTACACAAAGGGTGCAAATTTTACTAGGATCAGAAGTAGTCTATGAAAGGATTCTTAGGAAATTTACAAATCCATAGAGAATTTGGAGATTTTTTTTATTTGTATCTCAGAAACAATTTATGTATTTATATGGGAAAGATAATTATTCTCTTGGCAAAATGTGTGCATGCCTGTACATGTCTATATGAAGATCCCTTTAGTTCTGTTCAGAAAATCTTCAATGTGATTGATTAAACTCTGTACTAAAGCTTCCCATTTTGTTCCAATTTTTATACCTATTGGTAGATATTTAGGGTAATTAATTTCGTTAGGCATGAATTTGTATTTAAAAATTTCACATGGGTGAAGAGGAAAACTCTTCCTACATAAGCTTTCCTTTTTTCCTTGATACTTTTGATTTCAAAAAGCTCATTCTTATTAGTCAGTTGCAGTTTATTTGGTAAGGTAGTGCAGTGGGATGATTTGTATATGATGCCATCCTTTTATCTTCAGAGGCATTTCCAGCTACATTTGAAGACAGTTTCCCTAGCAATCTCCTGATTGAATGACAAGAAATACTCACAGTATTCCCTTATAGTGCAATGGTTTGGAAATGCATGTCTCATGGAGACCTGCTATCAGTTATCCTACATTTCAGATGAAAGCGTTTGGGGTAATTATGCAGATAATTCAAGCAATTTTTAAATCATTTTCTTCTTCACTGGAAGACAGCCAAATACCCTAACCCTAAGTCTTTAGGGTCACCTGAAGACTGTCACCTAAAGTCACCTGAAGACTGTCCATCTCCCTGGTGTAGTTAAAAGAAAATAAATAAACAATGATTCCAGCTCGAGCTGATTCTATGGACCCAGGTACAAGCATGCTGCCTTGTGTTTCTGATCTTACAAGCATTGCTCTCCCTAGGTCTTACATGTGAGAGCACATGATGGGCATATATGTGCCCCTCCCACCTCTCCAAAAAAACAAGAAAAATAGTTTGTTCTATATTGTTGCTGAAAGTAAATGCTTTTATACCAATCTCAGGAAGGATGGCTTTTTAAGCAGAGATACGTTACAAAAGGATGGTAGCAAAAACGTTTTCATCACATCTGTACTCCTTGATTAGCTCAGTTTGGCAGAACAGAAAGTCATTGGTTTGTAAAGAAGATAAGAAAGCCTCTGGACAAAAATCCTATGATGTACTCCAGGTAGAGAATGAAGAGTATTTTAGTTGTAATATTATTAGAGAAAACTCAAAAAATTACATTCCAGAGAAGAATGTTCTTCTGACAAGAACTCAGAGCAGAGAGTCTCCGGACAGTTCAGTTTCTGTTCTGCCTATGATAGAATCTTGTTTTGTTTTGTTTTGTTTTTTCTGTTGAACATAACAGCATAAATATCAGTGTGTTTTATATTTTTACTAAGCATTGTGAAAATAAATTGAGCTCCTGTGATTGAAATATTTCTTCAAATGCAGTGAACAAGAGAATAAACTATAGCACCACATTTCAAGTGTGTCATGGGGTCAGCCATGACTCCAGTGATGGATGCTGCTTTTCTGTTACTGTAACTTAGAGCTGACAATACCGATACGGTCTGTATCATTAGTTCCTTATAACAAGCATGGCATTGTTTGTGTATTTTCATTTGAAAAGTGCCAGATTTCCTTCATGCCGTATGATTACCCCCTAACGCTCCTGACAAACTGCTTCAAACAACGGGGCCATATTTGTGTCCAGGGCTGTAAGATTTTCAAACAGAACGACAATAATAACTCCACTGAAAGCATGACAAAAATCTTGCTGGGTTATGGTTTTGAGTCTTGAAAGTAATCATCTCAGCAGAGGTAAAGAGGGAATTTACATGTCTTTGGGCACGTGTGTGCATCTTTCAGTGAGAAGACACTCATTAGTAGACCAGTCCCGGACTGTCTTCCTAACCCCTGTGTTGACAAATGATGAATAGGAGATGACCTGGTGGTACTTTGAAGAAGTCTGAAGGGGCAGACAGAGTTAGTTCTTGACATACAATAGGTCAGCGAAGTCTTATGATATGTTTTATGTGTGGAAATAAAAGGTACTATATGCAAGTTAAAGCTTGGAGTTTCCTTCTTCCTGTCACCTACCTTACAGCCACTTAACTTTGCAGGAATATCACAACAGCTCTTACACGGGGTTCATTATATAGGACCGCCTCATGCAGACAACCCTGTGAGATTTGGTTGTTAGAGACTCCCCTTGAATTCATTAGAAATTATTACTGACACAGGGGATCAAATTAATCCCCATTATACCTGCTCATAATGGGCTTTATAAGTTTCCGGTGATATTTGACTACTATCCTCTTTAAGGATTAGGCTACATCTGGTAGTGAACCTTTGAAGGAATATGAGATCCCTAAAAACAGTGACATTAAAAAAAAAAAAAGAAATCTGTATTGTCTTTAGGTAGTGAATAGAAAGGACTAAAGTTAAATGAGGAAGTAAAAAAGGCAAAATGGTCATTTCTTTGAAATGGAAAGTAGTACAATTTGTGGTGCCTACCAAATTTTAATTTTGTGTTAATGGGCAATATAGGCCCTTGCTAACATTACTTCTTTTACAACAGCTACCTCAGGAAGAGCTTGGGCAATATGCCAACTTAAGCATCTTTTTGGGGGTTGCACAAGGCTAGAGAACCAGTCATGGAAAAAGTTCTAGATCTTAATGAGGAGAGAGGGTGCTTTCAAAATAATGTAAATTTGTACCCACTTTACACTTAAAAGCCTGGTATTCATCTCATATACAGATTAGATGAAAACTAGGTGGAAAACACCTGTTTGGAAGAATTTCTTCATGATAGACTCTCAATAGATAATTTAAGAATGTGTTTCAAACTATCATTTTAGCTAAGAAAAGCAAATGGTTTTACAGTATGTTATAGTAGCTTCACAGAGTAAGATATAATACATTTTATTTTTGATTACTGGATTTCAGTTACGAGAAGACATTTTCCCTTCACACTATTACATGATTCAAAATCTAGAATCCTTTAAGTTTGATCTGGGACATTCACCTAGATTTACTATTCTCATGTGTCCAACCAAAATTACTTTGTGAAATAAAGTTAATTTACCATTAATTTTCTATTGCAGGAATATTTCATATTGCTCAATAAAGAATTAGTCAACATTGATTTATATTATGGGAAACTTTCTCTGAAGCTAGAGTTGTGTGTACTTTATACTTACTTTTAAAATACTATATTCATATTTTACACATTTTCTTCAAGTACAACCATGTAATAAAGTTTAGATCAAACCACTGTGGATCGGAGTTCAAGATATAAATTGCAAATATAATGAAATTTTTTTTCTGATTTCTGCTCATTGGAATTCATGTTGCTGGCTACTAAGATACAATATATCTTTGTGATTATTTCTGGTGTTGTATAGATGTTCTTGGAAGGTATAGGTTTGTTCAGTGAATGAAAGCTGTCCTTAATGTAGGAGAATTAAACTGTGTGAGGATAATGAAGAATACGGGATTGAAAAATTTTAGTTTAATGACTAATTCCCACTAATTGTCTGGAGAAACATTGATTAGAAGAAGCATATAATTTTCTCTAATGTAGATTTAATTCCAATATCCATAGGCAGATAGGGTCATTGATGATTTATTTATCCTTGCATATTTCACTACAGTCCTGATCCTAAAAATTCCTTAAGGTCCTTGTCATTTCCATTAATTTCCTATTTCTGTCATATAACAATATCAGCAAACAACAAAAGCAACAAAAGTAATAGCAATCATAATGTGCTACATTGCAAAACATTTAGTTCGGTTTTTATATATGTCCTTATTTGATTCCCACACTAATCCTGTTGGCATGTGTTGCTGGACCCTCTTTACAAGTGATACCTGATCATATACCACCTTACCAAAAAGTACAGCTTCCAGTCATTATCCCCGTTTCATTTTCCTTGCATAGCCTCTAAAGACTACCAGAAATGATTTATTTACCTTTGGTTTATTGCCTGCCTCCCACCACACCAAACCAATTTTCTAGATGACTTTTCTCAACACTGACAGACATTTTGGTTTGGTGTGGGTGGAGGCCAGACCTTGTTGGTTGCCAGCTGATAGTGATCAAGTGGAAAAGTTGTCATTATCTCAGTAGCCTCAAGTTTGTGTCTTTTTAATGAAGCCTAGTTGGAATAAAGAATCTGCTGGAAAATGAACCTTACAGAAGATGCTGCTCCCCTAAATACTTTAGGGCATAAGAAAACACCCTTGTTGCAATAAAAATCATATATACTCTGTTAAAGACAAAAGTTAATGCAAACCAAAACAAGAGTTGGTATTAGTCAAGGTTGGACAAATATTGTTGGCACCAAGTTTCAGCAGAAGCACCCAGAATTCATGAAGCACATATGAAATGAATAAAATTTACTTGAAAATTTAAGCTCTGTATACTAGATTCTATAATAGTATTAGCAGAGTTGGAAGTATATAGGGTGACCCAGAGCTTTGAAATGGACAGCTGGGCATGGCAAAGAAATCTTTGGGGGTTCATTATGATCCAACAATATTGCTCACTAGATCTGAAATAACAAGTCTATGGCCTTGACATTTAATATGAGCGTGAAAAACATTTATTTAATCTCCTATTTGAGATGAGAACCTCAGGAGCACCACGATTAAAGCATGTGGATTAAAAAAATTCCTTTCAGACATAGTGAGATACAAATGCTTATTGTGCATGTGCAGAATCTTTTTATTCATTGCTTCGTGTTCAGTCGCCTCTTCTTGAACATGCTTATTTTGAATTTTTAATGACTAGAAATGGGTTTAATGTAAGTGTACGAAGAACAAACCAAGACTTTTTGTGTGTGACAAAGGGCCCAGAGGGCTGAAACTGCCCCTACTCCCCTGTGACTGATCAGCTGAGTGTAAACTATTCATAACTGAATGTTGTTAGGAAGTTTCTCCCTGCTGGAGGACTGGGACTGTGACTGGAGGCGATTTGACATGCCTACATGATTTCAAGTATTAGACTTTAAATAAAAACTCTCCTTAGTCCGAGTCCAAGAAGAAAGGAGGGAAGAGATGGAGGGAGAGTAGGAAAGAACAGAGGGAGGAGGAAGGAAAACAGGAGGGAGAGTCGGAGGGAGGGAATCTCTGAATCTCCACCAGCCTCTCTTTCACTTTCCAGTGAGAGAAACTCTAAGTATTGTCTATTCATGAGCATCTGCAAATCACATTGCAGCTTAACTGTCTCTTCCCTGATTTAATAGAAACTTGATTGTTTTCTAGGATTTACATTCAAAGTGATTGTTTTTGCATCTTAATATAGTAGAAGTAGATTGCATAAATGCATAACATATTAGAAATGCTATTAAACAAATGATTCTATGTGGTACCATTGAATGAATGTTTTCCTTTTATCTTCTGAACAAAACACAAATTTCTCCAATTATTTTTTAAATTGATTGTTCTCTATTGTTGCCCAAGGAAAAGTGAAAAAAATCTATTTGTATGTTCATTCCATTTCTTCGGTATGATTAAATGGAGCAGCAGACTAACGCGGCATACAGTCAGGTACTTTTCCCTCCAAGATCTGTAAAGGGCCCTTTATCTGCATACTGCATATGGAGTATTTTCACACACTGAGGCTTCAGTTCCTCCTACTTTATTGTTCTTTTTATTATAAATACCTAGTATCTTTTAGCAGCCATACCTCGCCAATCTTGCCCTATTTGAGTTCCTGCCTCAAAATAGTGAGTCCTTCAGTCAAGCCTAGGGTGGTGAGAAACTCAAGAGGGTTTTCACATTGCATTTGTGGTGATGATGGAGGACATACCTGTTCATTTTTTAAGTGGACCATTTTTCTTAGCTTGCTCAAACTCCCTGAACTTCCAGAGAGAAGAGACTCCTATTGTTTCAAGAGCTGAAAACTGAGCTCTTTCAAAGAGTTGACCTTCCCACATCAGACCACTGTCTGGGGAGTTTGCAAAGTTATCTAACTTGCCATTCGATATGGAGAACAATGACCGGAGCTTTTATTGTTCCATTTTCAGGGCCTAAAACGTTCTACATATCTGCCTTCACTCTCTTAGGTCCCAGGGGAGAAGTAAATAGGTAAGGTATGAGTATTCTTCTTCCCATTTTCTTCAGCGTGGAGCTGTAAATTTGCGAGCTCTGTGGTGCACAGATGTTGGTAACCTGATGTATTCTAAGGTCCCGCGTAGCATCTTTGTGAACAGACTATGTTATGCGTTACTGGGAGATTAAGAATGTGCTTCCATGAAAACTAATCTTTTCTTTGCACCTTGCTCTTGTTTTTGGTTCAGAAAAATAATCTTGCCTTGCTGATGCTTTAAGAGTCGAGCTCTTAGTGTATTCCTTGGCTTATCATGCATGAATTTGATACATACATTTCAGTGGAGTTAAATTGGCTAAAAGAGCTGCCGATGGTAAAAGTGGGGATGCTATATATGACTATGGCCCTATCACATTCATGTGACTCAAGCAATCTGTATCCATCTCCTTTATATTTCTATGGATTTTTTTCTTCCCTACTTGCATAAATTGGTAGTATATATGATAAAAAATGCAAATGACAGAAAGCCAGCCCATTTTTTAAGCTATGAAAAAATAAATCTACTGTCAGGAGATTTGTTCTCTTGGGGCGGGAAGAACAATGAAAAGGCATTCTGTATTTGTGTCTTGAAAGGTACTTTGAGGTTTTTGTTTTGTTTTGTTTTGTTTTTCCTTCTAGCAAGCTAAATAGCACATGACAGTTGCCACAGCAACCCATTTTTGTGATTTGCAGAATAGGGGAGCAAACCAGATGTCAATTGTCAGTCAATAAGTGTTTGTTGTCATAGAAGATGGTAACATATGCAATCTCATTTGGTCAATTTATATACTTTTGTGGTGTTTTGTTCTCATCTGCTCCTTTCCACATGCTGTCATGAATTAGTATTCCATTCTTCGGCTGTATCATTTCTGAGTTTCATACATGATGTTAAGTGGAATAACTAGATGCCAGATTCACAGAAGGTTGTTGTTGCAAAATGAGGGTTATTTGACATCTGTTTTGTCATTTTTCAACATATTGACACTTGGTTCTTCGGTTTATCTCAGGGAGAGGAATCAAATTACTCTTAAAGGGCACTTTAAAAGGTTTTTGTGATTATTTTGTTTGGAAATACAAATTTATTTACAAATTTATTTGTCAATTTTCAGTCTACAGAAATGAGTACATTTCTGTTTTCATGATTCCTTTGATATGGTGATAGAAATTGTTCTGCACCGGGAGCTCTTGGAAGTCTATGGTCAAGCTTTTGTCTCTGGGTTTTGGCAAGTGGATCCATACGTTGCACCCAACTCACTTCTAACTGCCATTGTACCTGCAACTCCTTTTCCCTTCCCCTCATTTTTCCTTCTCTCATGTGTATAAGACTATCCCCTTCCCTCTGCTTGCTTTTCCTTTTTCCCCATTGTTCCAGAAGTCATGACTCTCTTGTTCCAGATTTTGCTTCTGCTTCCAGTGGAATGAGAGCCTGGGTATTTGTGTGCATATTTTTAATTAATGAATAGTGCAGCTTACAGCTTATGAGAATACATTAATATCACCTGCTTCCCCTCGGCAAGTCCTCCACATTTTCCATCCCTTCCTTCTAACAACCCTCCTTTTCCCCACATCTGAAAATCTTTCTTTAGCAGGTGTTCCAAAAAGCCAAGCCCCAAAAAGACTAGGTAGAGGGATTAATGCTGCGGCTTTTCTCTTACTTAGCACCATTTTAAACTATTGCCGGCAACCATACTTAATACTTTCATGTATCTCCCCTCTTCCCTTTTTAAACTGAGAGCAGCAACAATTGAAGTGATGGTGTTAGTTACTCAACTGACAGCATAATGATACTCAAAATATATAAACTGGGAGCACTAGCAGCAGATGTGAGAACATTTCTAGAACGAAAGTTTGTATTTGGTAAATCTAAAGCAGATGACAAAAGACACTTTCATTCCCTAGAATAATACTGAACTGTGGCTTACAGAACTATACATTTATGGGGCAGCAGGACACAGAGGGAGTGGGAGAAAGAGAATTGTACGACTTCTGTCTCCTCTCTACCTGGGGTTCCATCCTTTCTGACTCTGTAACACCAGCCAGAGCTGTGAAAAATGAAGGCATGCATGAAAGAAGGAAAGAAAAAAAATTCTTCAACAGTAGGAGTCATTTTTCTAGCAAGGTTGACTTTCAGAAATGTTGCCCCAAACCCAGAGATTTGAGTGGTGTTATGCTTGAAAACTGAAAATGAAAATACAGCCTTTTCTCCAAAGTGGTATCATAGGAATATCACTTTTCACTATTCTCACTTTGCCCCACACTTAACCTTAAGATTTCTTAACCGACTGAGCCACCCAGGCATCCCGTTAACCTTAAGATTTCTTAAGTAGCTAATGCAAATGCTTGATCTGGTTCTCCTGCTCTCTGGCTCTTAAAATGGCAGTCTATAGATGCAGCCTAGTAATGAAAGGATCAGACATGGACTCTAATTCTTTCTCTTCCTCTGACGTTGATTCCTAATCTATTAAAAGATGGATGTTAAATGGTATCTACGCAGAGAGATGTCATGAAAGTTAAAACAAATAATGCATTAAAAATTCTTAGTATAAAAATGTTCTTATTACTGCATCAGAAACATAGAAAGTAATCACTGAATGTTCATCACTACCAAATTAATAATAGTCATAGTAATGGTTGTTATTGCTTATTAGAATTTTTTGTAACTTATACTAATTTTGGAGGTGGAGATGTGAGAACAGGAGAAATGGCAGAGCAAAATAGAGTTACTTGAATGGTATTTGACTTTAATTTCCATTAAAGATTGCAGAATTTTATTGGCCAGTGGATTTTTTCCCAGAGTTTTCTATGAAAATAACTCTTAAAAAGCACCACAATACTCGTCATCTCAGTTATATGGCGTGTCTTAGAAGGAGAAATATTATTGAGACCAGGTACAAGTAAATGTGGCTAGTTACTTAATTGAAATGTTTGTAAACTGGTAAGAAACTATTAACAGTTGGCAAATTGTTTTAAGTCCAATATTTGGGTGGGTACATGCATGCTTATGTTAAGATGGCAATCGAATAGATAGAGAAATACAATTGTTAACTAAATCTACAAAAATGCGAATACAGCTTTTCTGAGATGATAGAATAGGACAATTGTCATTTCTTAAGATGTGGTTACATTTTGGGGGAAACAAAGTCCTACATAGATTGTTAAAATTTAACTTAAATGTCATTCATTTGTATTCACAAGGAGGATTTTTCACATGAGAGAAAAATGAGAACTGTCTCTATGAAATCACTATAATAAATGGACACAGTGGTATTGAAGAAGATCATGTGATTGTCAACAATGTAAAAATTTTAATGCAACAACTCAGGGGCTTGAGTGCCCATTATTCTAGACTATGCATTCTTTGGGGATGAAACTTACATCAGGGTCTTAATAAAAGCTCACAAAAATAACTTGGCAATGAGATTTATAATTTCAGAGATTGTAGTTATTTTGTGTGTGTTATAAAGTTTCTTAGGGTGCCAGCAAAGAGGATTATTGTGGAATAGTCTCGGAGCCTTTTAAATTTGAGGTGGAATGTCCAAGAAGAGAAGAAATTTCCAATGGAGTAGCACAAAGAACTGGGATCATTCTATTTGTGTTTTGGATAAATATGAAACTTTTGTATAGTTGCCATTTTGTGTGTGTTTTCCTTTTAAGAATCTCTCTCTCTCTCTCTCTCTCTCTCTCTGTCTCTGTCTCTTTTTCCGTGACTTGAAAGGGAAACAAAACAACTCTTCAGCTAAAATTGCTTTAGGGCATATATTCAAAACCCCAGTCCCAAATACTTCATATGCTTGATGCAGAGCAGCAACATATTACTGTCAATAAAATGCTACTCTAAAGAGGCATCTTGAAACGTGGCTGGAGAATGAATTGGACCCAGCAGCTAAGAGGTTGTACATATATGGGCCCTTCACAGAGAAGGCACTGCTGAATTTCCCTACAGGGTTGACTTTGGGAACTTTTGGTCATAACAGTGCTTAAGAAAATGAATGATTTGATAGGAGCATATGGCCCAATCTTTTTGAAACCCGACCACCACAGTCAATGTGGGCTGTGAAATAACCACTAGGCAGGGACTGAATCACCTGGTGTCTGGTTCCAGTTATGTATTTAAGTAATGAGTCCCTTTGAGCAAGTGACCTAATATTTGTAAAATCTCTCTCAGTTTGACAATTCTGTTATACCAGTTCTGACTCCTTATATTAGCCAATGACCTTTGAAAGCAAATCAATGGACAGTATAGAATTAATTCGTTAATGGTGTCAAAGGGCAGCCTCTGGGTGACACTCAGCTGAGTTGCACGTGAAATGTAGTATAGTATATGAAAATAGGAGTTCATGAACATGTGGGAAATAAAGGGTATTGCCCACTTCTGGTAGATACTCCCCCCTACCACGCTACAGGCATTATCTGAGAGCTAAGAAATGACTCTGAATGGCAGTAGAGATAGGAACCATCGATAACACAGACTTACAAGCATATTACTAAAAGCATCCGCTTGAATGTCTGTCAGGTCCCTTATCAAATCCCTAACTCACTGAGCCATATCCTAGACCCAGTCTTCTCTGGGAAAAAGCACAACACAGTGTACCTGTTTATGAATATTTTGTGTCGATTCAGGCAATTAATTGTTTGTCTCAAATAAACAAACTTTACAAACCTGAAACAAGAGTGGCAGACAATGGACAAAGGAAAAGGATCTTCTGAATCTTTAACCATCAGTTCTGAAACGGTGCAAAAAAAAAAAGAAAAAAAAAACCACTAGGGATTCTTATATTCTTCCAGAGATTCTAATATTCTGTGCTAAAAATAAGCACCCAAGTGAATTTGATGTAGCTCATCAGAGACAGCCTAATAAATTTTGCTTTCATGTTAAAAATGAAGCAAAATATACAAACATATATATAACATTTAAACAATGAATGCATTAGCAATACTTTTGGAATATGGTGCCTTCCAAAATTTTGACAGAATGGTACCTCTTAAGATGGGAGAATTTAGATGGATAGATAGACAGACAGATTTGGTTCTCTTTGCCATACATACATCATTCCCTGTCAATTCTTGAGATTCCATTTATTGACTGTCCTGTATCCGTGGTGATTGAGTAAATGACCATGATATGACATGTCTAAATGAATGCCTAAGTGGTATATTACCTTAGAATATCTCTCCTTTCAAAGATTCATAGACATCTCAAGTAAAGTAGAGTAGCACACTGATTTATGATTTAACATGATTATGTCAAACAGGAAGCTCCTTGCTTAAGTGAAGTTAAGAACTCAATATACTATTACCTTCAGTGTGGTGTGGAAAGGAGTGGAGGCAGGACGTGGCAGTCAAGAAGTTACTACTCTAGACAGGAAAACTTCTTTATGGGCAGATTTAAACTTGTAGGTGTTCATCATCTTTCCTAGGTGTACACGATATTTAAAAATAGAAAGAAGTTTTCAGATATTTCCCAGATCTGATAAGCAACATTCAGGGATGAAAGATGGGGTTGAAATTTTGTTCTGTGTGTTTGATTTGCAAGATATTCATGGTAAAGAAAAATTTCCTTCTTTTGTGAGGGATTTGCATTCCCTAAGAAATTATAAAGATCTCAGCTGTTCATAAGTCCTTCTGGACTTCAACCATGATTTTTTTTTTTTTTAAACACACTACACTTCTGAAGTTACACAGATTAATGAGAATGTTTGAGTAAAAAAAAAAATCCACAAGTAATACTTTTATTTTAGGTTAGTTGAGTTATGTTAAGTGTTCATTATGTCATTCTTGAAATACTATCAGGTTGCACCAGGTGGTAAAACTGTCAAGTTTGCTTAATTTTTATATAAGCTTTCTGATCTTTGCTGAGAAGCTTAAAACTATAGAAGGGACCTATTGTTGGATGCTTCTGCATAAAAAGTAAAATGCTTCTCAAAGGAGAAATGTATTATGCTTATTCTAAGAAATATGTGATGTGGGAGGCACAATAACATGGTTTTAATAGAATAGGTTTTGGAGTCAGACATTTGCTTCTTCATTCTGTTCCTTTGTGGGGCTGTTCGCTTCGGTGACATGAGGTGTGAAAGAACTTAACCGGGATCCAGGCTGTGGTACATGTTGAAAAGCTGTTGGCCAGCATCCCCTCTCTCCTCTGCTCCTCATTGTCGTGTGTGAGTGTAAGAGGTAGTAGGGGAAAAAAAAAAAAAAACATCCAAAACTTTAATCTAAAATTATACACGTCCTTTATTTCCTACATGTGTTGAATTAGGTTTTTCATGAGGCATGGATATCTTAGCTGTCTATCACCTCAGACTTGAAGTTCATTTTTCATTTGTCCAATTACTTACATTTTTTTTTAAATCTTCCTTCTGAAAAGAAAATATACATGAACATGAGCTCTCGAAACCCCATTCCTTTTTTTTTATTTTTATTTATTTTTATTTATTTTTATTTTTTAAAGATTTTATTTATTTATTTGACAGAGAGAGACACAGCGAGAGAGGGAACACAAGCAGGGGGAGTGGGAGAGGGAGAAGCAGGCTTCCTGCCGAGCAGGGAGCCCGATGCGGGGCTCGATCCCAGGACCCTGGGATCATGACCTGAGCTGAAGGCAGACGCTTAACGACTGAGCCACCCAGGCGCCCCGAAACCCCATTCCTAATCATGAGAAGAATCCTTAGGAACATTTTGGACTTAATTTCACATTCAGCTTTTTTTATGTAGGACCGTCAAACTGAAGGACTCCCCAGATAGCTCTTTGAGGAGGTCACTCAGTGAGAAATGCTGAAGTTTTGCAAACAGCTGGAATAGAATACTTCTGCTGAAGTTTTAGGTTTGGCTCAGCACATTCAGTTTGAAAAACAGGTTTTGTCTATTAACTTTACCGAGCTATAAGCTTATTAATACTGAGGAGGATTGATGAACTTCACTGAAAATTGATGATCATACTAGCAGTGAAATGGTATTCACTGTTTTGATGCTTCTTGTTTAAAAGAGAATGAATGAGTAAGGAAGGATCCACAGATTAGAATTAGGGCTGTGGACAGACTGGTATAAATAATGAAAATTAAGACTTACAAGCTAAGCTTTGCATTTTTCCTTTGTGCCAGTTACTTCGGTGCATGGCCACAGGTAAAGAAGCATGTTGGACTCTACTGATGGAAAAATAGTGGGAGAGAACTATAAGCTGCTGGGTCTCAAGTCTGGCTGTGAACCGAACTGCAGAAATCATCTTAGTTTATCAAATAGTGATACCCACATATAAATGAGTCAATAATCACTCTTCCTCCAGAAACAACAACAACAAAAAGAAAACAGGAATGAATCTTGCAGAGATAATATCCTCGTGAGAGCAGAATGCATGGCAGGAGATGATAAATGGAATGATTATGTTTTGATAGAGAATCTGATGCCTAGAAGGCAGTATGGACGAGCTGTGTTTAGGCCGTACCAACAAGAGGCAGTGTTGGCCTCATGCACAAAAGCCATGTTCGTTAGAGCCAAACTGACCTAGGTTCCTTTTCCTGGTCTGCCTTTCATTAGTTGAGGCAAGTTGCCTTTCTTCTTTAAGACTTAACTTCCTCATCTGTAAAGTGGGGTTAGTAACAGTACTTGCTCCATATGGTTATGAGAATTACAAGGGAAAACACATGCGAAGTGCTTAGCACAATGTTTGGCACAGAAAACGCCTGTATATAATAAATGAGATCTGCTAATATTATGACCAGTCCCTTAGCCAGTAAAGGATTGTTGAAGAGATAATGTGATCTGAACTCTTAAGGTCTCTACTGAAAGTATTTTATGTCATAAGACATATAATTCTTCACTTCCTTGATTGTTTTGTCCAACAGCAGCACACTGTGATACAATTTATAGTGTAAATGAAAGATGAGCCTCCAATGTTTACATGAAATTTGCTTGCTCATTAAAAATAAAGTAACTGATTATGGAAATGGTAGTTTGGCAAATGCCTCACTGATTTTAAAAAGTTAGCTGAACATCACCTTATGACACTCCTTGAGCAGCTATAGTGTTTGTGTAAAAAAATAAGTGGGTGATAAACTACAAAAGAGGAAAAAATATAAATTATGTGTTTGGTAAGTGAATCAGTTCAGCTAGTCACACAAGAAATTGACTTGTTGGATGAATACAGTCTAAGCTCCTATCTTATAATGGCCTATGTTTTTCATTCAAAAATTACTAGGACTAGAGCTTCCAAGGTTTATATGTGCTTAGAATGTCTTTTTTCCCCCCGCAAACGGTGGTAGCATTGTTTTTCTCTTTCCATCCTATTGCATTTTCTCTTAAATGATACAGCACTGTAACCTAGACTGAGCCCCATTTTGCCTACTTTATTGTTTTGTTCTCAGTCCTTAGGCAGACGCGGTGGAAGGCCATTATCCCCTTGGCCTTTGTAGAAATCAAAATATGATCTGTCTAGATGTATTTTCAAATTACCCCCTACAACTATTGAAATATCAATAAAGGCCACTGTGGTTCCATATACTCTTTATGGAACAGATTAAGTAATTGGTGATTCTGAATGACCAATTTTTAATGAAAATAAAATTCAATGTAGAGCCCAGAGACACTGTTAGCAAACAATGATAAGACCACTATGTCTTGGGCATATGAATATAGTGATGAGAAAAATATTCTAGGGAGATACAAAGGCCAATATGAATTGTATCTCTAAAAATACATGTCTGTTTTAAAATTTTTTTGAGTTTTTATTTTTTTCTTAAAAACGAAGCGTAAATTAGCTGACAATGTAATTTAAATGCCTTGACCTTTCAGTATTATGAGACTGTAAGATATTATGGATAAATTTTACTCCTGTGGAATGAATCTACCAAAATATTTGCCTTTGTTTCTTTGCAGTCATTTTATTAATTCAGTTTTGTAATTTTAGAGAAAATTTGTAATAAGCACAAATCAATCTTCTCTACCACAATGAAAAGGAAGCCTCTTTAAATATTTTCAGCAGTCAAAATATATAACATTTGAGAAACAAACTGAGGGTTCTAGAGGGAGGGGTGTGGGGGGAGGGGTCAGCCTGGTGATGGGTATTAAAGAGGGCACGTATTGAATGGAGCACTGGGTGTTATACGCAAACAGTGAATCATGGAACACTACATCAAAAACTAATGATGTATGGTGATTAACATAACATAATAAAAAAATTAAAAAAATATAGCATTATTTAAGTCATTATAAGTGTTGGGAGTCCTCAGCCTTACCGATGGCCATTGCTTAGTCCATGGCACATTAGCGGGCTTGGTCCCATGGGAGTGAATGCATTCGCCCATTCCTGGACTCCCTGCATTGAACAAGTCAGGAAACAATGCCTCCTCTCTTACTCTTCAGGGAATTAAATCCCAGAGGTTTCAGGCCTCCAGAAATGGAAAGGGCTTCCTGTTGATGCTAGGCCCTTAATTGATTCAGTGGGTCTTTGGGGAGTCTGTGGGCCTTTTCAATTCAGACATGGAAAAATATGGTAGAAAAAAAGGTTTACATAAAGTAGCCGATTATTTGTGGAATGCTTCACTTTCTGGAAATAAAACTTTGTATGACAACCTTTTGTACATGAGTTTTAGGGATTTTCACCTATTCCAAGGACAATATTACTTTTGAAAGACAAGACTTCCCCTAGAGGGCTCTCAGAATAAGGTGAATATACTTACTGGCATATTGAGGTCTTTGTATGTCGTTATCTGCCCAAGACAGACTAACCAGGAAGGAGATGCCAAAGTTGTTGCTTTTATGTTGACACTTTATCCATTAGTGGTACATCAAGTGATTTTTGAGGACTTTGTTCATAATTTTCCAGCAATATGGGACTTGCCTGAATAACTTACTCATTACTCATAACTTACTCATTACATTTTATCCAGTTTTGAGACCTTTGCCAACTGTTTATCAAAGTGTTAATGTTGTTAGATAAACATACAGATGAGTGCGTAGAACAACATGCAATCTTTTTCTCCAAGAATAGATGTTGTGTTTTTCATATTTAACTCAGTTATATCATTAGCCCTGATTTAAATTAAGAAGTGCAGATTTTTATTTGTAAAAATCTGCCCACATAGAGTGGTATGGTACAAAGGACATAGAACTTGGAAGGGTAAGTCTATTATTATGTTACTTTTTTATATCCTTTTTTACTTCCCCAAAGTTTTTGAGCCAGTTCATTACTATTATCCTAAGCAAAATTTGGAGAGCACATTTAGAAACCAAGAAAAATTTGCCAGAAAGAAAAAAAATAGGGCTGTGAAATTAAGGGGAGATGTCATTGCCTACAGAGTCTCACTCAAACTTTGGAAATGAAAAGGTAAGGCCGGATGGGGAGATGGAGAGAGGGAGGTAGGGATTGCTATCCTGAGAATGTCCTCACTGTTTTCCAGTAAGGTATGTAAGCCAAACATGGACCCTGAGAATGGATGCTGGGCTTAATGAGGCCACATGTAAGTGCCTTAAAATATTACAGTGAAACCCAGTAAAAAAGGGGGTGGAGATTCTCTTCAAAATTCCTCGAAAAACTTCTAATGGATGACCCATAGTTGAATCTCTACAGCTGAAGGGTAGCAATAATGTTATCAAGATGTTTTAAAAACAAGGCAAAGTTCTTATTTTTATGACTCCTTACAAAACATAGTGGACTATATCCAAGAGATGATCAGTTTGAAATATTTGGGTATATATACTTAACAAATGATTATTGCTTCTAGTGTTGAATGCCTGCTTTTGCTTTTCAACTACTTGATTATCTGATAAACATTTCCTTAAATTTTGTGGGGCTTTTGGGGGCATATATCTATAAGCCTTTTTTCTTAAAAAAAAAAAAAAACATTTGAAAGACTGAGTAGTGGAGTTTTAATGGAGTGCTGGAGGGAGCACTCTAAAGGGGTCTATTCTAGGCCTTGATAAAGAACTGTATGATTTGGACTAAAGATGTTAGACCCTTTGTGCCTTAGTTTCCTCACCTGTGAAATGAGCATACGAGACCATCTTCTAAATGTCCTTTTTAATCCTAAAATTAAATTATTACATGAAAATATGTTTTCCTCCTCATTCTCTTATGCTGAAACCGTGTATGTGCTCTTATCAGTAGCACCTTAAGAAAAAAAAAAAAAGCCCTCCCTTATCGTGGCCTAAGATAAATTAACATGATAGCAAGCAGTTATGTACAAACTTCCCAGTTATGGAAATATAGTAGATGGCTGGCTGGGTACCATATTTCTTCACAAAGATTTGAGATGAGCATTTTATCTTTTTTTCTAACCCTGTATTTAATGACCTCTAAATAGTCTAAATACTGAGATCTTCTTCCACCCCTCCCATCCTATTAAAGAAAACATTTCTATCCTCTGGCACCACCTACTTTCTTTGTATTAGAATTTGATTTGCTTTTACATTGTGGTCAGAGGAAGAATTGTAACCATGTCCTACTTCCCAGGTGTCGAGGCAGACATCACTTTATCAGAGGAGAGGCAGAGAGGAATTCACGGAGCTCTGTGCGGGACCTGTGTTCAGCTGCAACACACTGAAGCTTTCTGAAGTACTCACTGCCTGGCCAGTATCAGAGAGCTTTATCTTTGACAGCACGGACAAGCTGTGCTGATGTATTGCCCAGTGTTTACCTGCTTTATTTAGTTCCATGGGACTAAAGAGTGATAGATATGTAAGTGATTAAACCCTCGGAACCAGGTGGATGTGGAACATTTTAGTGGGCTGCAGATGGATCCATTGTTTCTTCAGATTGGCTAGAGCTACATTATTTTGAATTATTCTTTGGGGGCATCCTTCCTGAGGCTAGAAGGAGGGACTCATTTTTTTTAGTATGCTAGTAGCTTCCTCTTAATGATCTCCTTCAAATTCCCCAACAGATACCTCATCTGTGATCACCTTCAGGGGCTCTAAGTAATAGCATTTAACTTACATAAGTGTTTTTTTTTTTTTTAAACTCAGGTTACAGACATTTCTGATCAACTTAATTAGTTTGCAATGAATATCACCATGCCACAGCACACAGAAATTTTGCACTAGAGAAAATTCAGAGTGGGGGGTGGGGGAGTAAAACACCAAGCCCATTTTATGGCAAAAGAGAAAAAAGGAAGCGATAGGTGTAAAAAAGAACAAAGAAATAATAAAATACAGTTAATGAATCCTAAGTTGATTACCTTTTTTCATAGGTCCCTAAATTTCTGGCCTAGAAGGCAGATAACACTGTTTACGAAACCATTAACAGCAACCACCACCACCAAAAAAAAAAAATTCCACCTACTCATCAGCATTCTAACTCAGTGTGTTGCCTGTGACAAGCGACACTCTTGAAAAGATGGTCCTTCGACGCTTGTCTTGCCAGAAAGCTATTTCTGGTATAACTACATGACTGGGGGAGACTACGGCTAAGTCTTCCAGGCATGTTCCTATGTCCATCATCTGGCATTGGTAGATGCTGATCAGATCACCAAACTCACTGGCACACACGGGGTGACAACACTGGGGACGGGAATGATTGTATTTCTCAGACTCAAGTGGGCACAGTGTTGATCTGTGTAATCCACAAAATATGTATGTGAGCTTTACCAAGGTTAAAGAGTGAATCCACTGTTCTTAGGTATCATTGATTGCAATTTAAAAATAGGCTCTGTGGGATTTAAGTATGTGTGAGTTTGGTATGGAAAGTTTCCCTGGAAAAGGTCTAAGAAAAACTGAAATCAATACTGCAGTGCTACATTATCTAGGAGTTTGCATTCGGGAGGCTGAATGTCTACTTCAAGCTTTTCCTCTTGGTTGGGGACTTAGGAGGTACATCAAAAATCTCAGATCTGTTCTGTGGCAAAAACAGCACTTCTAATGAATAGCAGGAAAGCAAAGAAAACACCTTTTCCTCTTTGTAATAAATCATTTTGTTTTTTCTATAGATTGCATGTGGCGTTTGAGGCAGAGTGAGCCGGGCTGCCAATACTGTGAGCTAATGCTTCAGCACCTTTGGTTTTCCTCTCTGAGCAGGAAACCTCTTCTTAAACTTGTTCATTTTACAGAGGGAAAATCGAAGCCAGTGGCATATTGTCAGAGTTGCTTTATTGTCATCATTTACAAAGGTCACTGGAATTAATTGACTTCTTACATATTTAAAGTGACTCATATTTTGACACATTTATGGGAAAGTGTCAGGATCTAAGTGACTGGTTATTGTCTTTTGATTTTGGCCCATATTAAAAACTAGGGAACCAATAATAACTCTGAAATCACAGTTGTAGGGGGAAAAAAATACCATGCAGTTGGAAAGAAACAGACTCCATTAACTATTTGGTCAGTTAAACTAAAGGAAGGGAAGAGAGATTTCCAGAAGACGAAATGCAAATACCAGGTTTGTTTTAATGTCTTTACAGGACCCATTAAAGGAGGTAGTGAATGTTTCCACGAACATCCTCAATTGATGTTGTCTGTTTGAAAGCATATTCTAAGTAGCTGGCTTCCTTTTACAAGACTGGAAGTATAAATTAACCCACACTGTGTTCCATGAATCATCGGTACATGGATGCTCATAGTTTACTGAGAGTAATTCTGTCTCAAACGTATTGCTTCTGAAACTAAAGAGAAATGTAGGATATGAGTAATATTTATAGTACCAGGGCAGGCACACAATTTTCCTAGGTAGATATTTTGAATCCTTACTTCTTGCCTTTCTATTCTTCACACTATCCCCTTTTCACTAAATTTTAAGGAAGGTTCTACTGATATTCATAGCCTGCTCTCACTAAAATTAGAGGCATGGAAACAAGGACATATTGTTAAAAATAAAAATTAAGGGCAAATTAAGCCACATAGCTCAATAACAGCAAAGGGAATATAGTAGTCGGTTTGAACAAAAATCTTCTGAAATAGCAAATGTACTTTAAAGCCACCCTGCTGTGATTCTGTTAATTACCAAAGAAGATGAGAACTCTCCTGGTTCATGGGATCCTTTTGCCTCGCGTGTGTCGGTTGCAGCTGCATTAGCAATCAGGCATTTGCACTGTCCCTTCAGACCAGCGGGGGGGATGTTATTAAAGGGAAGTCATTTACCCCAATCCGTAAGATGTAGCCTGGCAGAAATTCAATAACTGTTTGTGATATGCTCATTCCGCCACTCTGCTCAATGGTTTTAGCTCTTGACATACAACACCATTTGCCTTAATCTCCATCCGCTGGGTGAAAGGGAGAAAAATGCCCCATTTAGGGGGCTGGTTTCAAAATACAGAATGATGTGTGATCCGCTTTTCATTATAAATAATGTGAAGAAGAGAAAAGAAAATTCCCCCCTTCTCCTTCCTCTCCTCTCCACTCCCACTGTCCCCTTCTCCCCTCTCCCCCTCCTCTCCCCAGCACTGCTTTTTCTCTCCCACTCACAGCCTCTGATGGGCGTTCAAGCTAGTAAAATGCATGTTGGAGAATCCCACAAACACAGCTAAGCATACCCAAAGCCAGAGGGCTTTTGCATTTGAATTTCTCCTCAAAAGTAAAATGGAAAGAAGAATGCTTTAGAATTCAGACAAGACGAAAACATCAACGGAGAATTTAGGTTTGGATAAAAAAAAGAAAACAAACCAAGCATCAACTAAAGAAGAAATAGAGCATATTTAAATAGAAATGTATATTTTAAACTTACCTTGCCAAAGCAGTTTCTGTGATACACCACCTTCCGTGTCCCTCCGTGCTGGCTTCCTCAGTTCTTCAGTTTCGATAATCACATGGTTGTGCTCTTGCCCGGGTGTAAATAGGTGCATGTGTGTGTGTAATAAAGTATACACAAACATGTACTATAGGTGGGCACACATGCGAGCGAGCTTATGTCTGTATTCTAAGATATAAAGGAAGGCAGGAGGCTGCAGCTAGGGTTCCTTCTTTTCTCCGGAACTCTTTCTCTCAGCTGGCAGGCTGAGGCTCTCAATCCAGTGAAGAGAGATCCTGGGAGCTGGCTTTCTTTCTCCTTGTTTCCATGGTGGTTAGTGGTGCATCGTTCACCCGATCAGTTGTCACACTGACATGGTGCTGCCTGCTCAGCGGTCATTAATAACTGAACACCCTCCACTCCCCAGAGAGGAGCCAATCGCTTCGGACTGCCAAGATGTAGCACTCGCAGCTGCTCCCGTCTGGTTGGCTGAAACAACCTGTCTGTTCTATGACACTGCTGCTTAGGATACAAATAAATGAAACAGGCTTGCATATTTTCCTAGGTATCATTCCCTTCCTTCCTGCCTTCCTGCCTGCCTTTCATCCTTCCTTCCTTCCTCCCTTTCTCCTCTCCATCCTTCCTTCCTTCCTTCCTTCCTTCCTTCCTCTTTTCCTCCCCCCTTCCTCCATCCTTTCTTTCTCCCCCACCTTTTTTTTTGAGAGGAAGAAATTTTTCACAAGTTTTCCCATTTTTAGGTTATCATTCATCCAGAGAAATTGTGTTTTCTCTCTGAAAATAGCAGGACGTGCTATAAATAAGGATTTCCCAAATATTAAAAACACCTGGGGGAGACACAGCGCCTCTGACTCTCTCTGTAAAGTTCGTCAGTGGCTATCTTATTTAAGAAGAGTAGCTTGAAACTGTTTGGAGTGGCATTTAGGTTTCTGTAGATTCTACTTAATTTAGTGTATGTGCTTACTGTTCAATAGCACTTTTTTTTTTAAGCCATGACATTTCTTATCTGGATTGACCACATTTTTAAAATAAAGCATATATTTTTTTCTCTATAATTCACAACATTGGCATATGAGGGAGTGTTTCAAAAAAATAAGTATTTCCAGTTATATCCATTTCTTTATATCTGATGCAGTTAATCTGACAGCCACAGATGAATGGATACATGTGTCAAGGTGTTTGTGTGGGTATTTCTCTGTATGTGTATTTAGGAGGTATGTTTTACTGCTTTGGGGGAAGTATTTCAACTCTGATAAATTAAATCCTCGAAAAAATTATTTCCCTTTATTCTTAGACTTACTAATTCTGAATGTACATTTACCAGAAAAATGTGCTATACATACCACATATGTAAAACACGTATCCAGTTATCAGACATTGAGAAAAGAAATGCAGAAAAGTATAGCAGTGTATATTTCTGAAAGAACACCTAGGAGTAAATAGACAGCAATTTTAAAAATGCATGTTTTACAACCTTAATTAGTATACTAGAGGAACATCTTGTTGAGAAGACTGGAACATGAGGATTAATTTATCAACAGGTCAAAAACAGGCTAAATTCATGGCTCCAAGCCCTGGTTTTGAGATACTGCCCTCTAGTGGAGTAAAAAAAAAATGACATTTTCATGTTAATAGATTTAGTTGGGAGGTGGGTGGGGGCGGTGGGGGCGGGGAAGCTTCACACCTGATTGTTCCTTAAGTGTTTATTGAAATGACATAGACCAATAGTTTGAAGTTATTATAATCATAATACCAGGAAATTTATAAAGACATTAGCTTTGTTTCTAACCACTAAATATTCCCGCTCTGTAGGTTTGTTTGTTTTTTTTAAAGTTCTCAAGTGCTTTATTTTTTCCTTCTCTAAAAATTTATTCAAATGGTTGCTAGTCTTTTGAATAAAAATGAATTCAAGACAAAGGTAGTTTCTTGCTTAACCTACTAACACTCATTTCAGAAAGTGTATTGTAAGGCTTTATTCTTTACTTGGTACTGTGGCATTTACTCTGTAAATGTTGCTCTGTGAATGGTAGGGATTATGGTCAAGTGTTGGGGATGCTGAGATGGAGTGTGTCTACATATAGTTTAGTGTACTTGTAGTAATAGTAATAATCATCCTCAGTACGCTTCCCTCGATTTTACTCTCTCCAGCTTTAATTCCTTATGTATTCCATATCATTTCAACATCTGCAGGATTCCATTTCCACATATTGGAAGAATTATGATAAAATTGTGATATTATTTGAGAAAGGAACTTTCGTTTTATACTCTTGGTTCCTTGAGAATTTCATTTTTGTTGATGAGTATTGACTGTATAATTGACAAATTCAGTAATCAAACCAATTATAATGCACTTCCATAATGAAAATAAGTGGTGATAATCAGATACATGATTAAACCACTTTCTTGGTTTATAAATGAAACCAGCAATCATACCTAATATTTTAAATTTCAGTCTCTTTAAGAAATGAAAGAAAAATCCAAGTTTTAATTTAGTGAAAGTTGAATATTTTTAAATGCTACCTTATGCTATATCATAGGAAATTGTTTTCACTCATTGTTTAGCTTTTCTTTGGCATATGGGGATGAGATTGCTTTTTTTGCAATTGTCCTTTTGCTGTAGGCACATGATAAATTCAAAAGATTTCATTTTTATCAGTTTCATATCATGGAACATTAGAAGTGAGATTGTAATGTGAGAGCAAAAAATAACTCTGGCTTTGTATGAAAAGGGTGAAGAGTTTGTTCTTTGGCTGTAGTTTTCTTACTGCAAGAGCATGAGCAGCTTCCCCTAGAATCAGTATATGTTCAGGTGATGGTCAGTTATCAGCCATTTACTGGAAATATGAAAGGTAGCTCTCCAAAAGACATGTTAAAAACTTACTTAGTTATCATATCTATATAATGAAGTGCTATATAAAAACATTAAACCATGACTGAGTAAGGATTTCAGCGATTTTGAATTAGTACAATTGTGAATAGTCATCAGATGAGAACCATGGACTGAGTCCCAAGAGGTCAAGCAACTTGTCTAAGTGCACACAGCTGGTCGGAGAGAGCAAGAATGGACCCCGCCATCTTCCAAGGTTTTCCTACCGTGTCACCCTCTCATCTACCGGATAATTGATAAATCTCCACTTTTTCTTCTTTTCCCATCTCCATTTTTTTCCTTTTTTTCTTTTCTTTCTCAAGTTTTTACCTTTACAACCCACTAAAACTTCAGAGCAGTTTCACATTCCAAATATACTGTATCATGTGGATGTGGATGTCAGCTGCCTCGCAGTAAATATCTACAGGGTTTCCTGAAGGAGTATTCAGTTCTAATGAAAATGTATTGCAATGATTTTAAAATATAAATGAATAACTACAGCCCTTATGTTGAAAACGTTCTGCCTTCATCATCAAATAAACGATAGGGGCGCAATAAGTATTTATTCGTTGATTTAATGGTTGAAGTTCCTATTAATTTGTGAAGGTTTCTTGTTTCATGGAATCCTGGGCATTGCTTTCCTGTTCACTTTTGTTGGAGGAGTGGTCTGGGTAGAGGGTCAGAGTGCCTTTTCTGGGAACAGACTACCCCGGTTTGAGTGCTTACCTTGCCACTTCCTCACTTTGTGACCCTGAACAAGAACTTAACATCTCTGTATCTGTTTCTTCCTAGGAATGTTACGAGGATTAATGTAGTTAATTGTACAAAAGCTTAGGAAAGTACTTGGGATATAGTAAGCTTGAATGGATGTTTGCATTGTCATTATTGCCATTATTGTCATTGTCACTGTTATTGTTGTAATTACCATCATCATCTGTTCCAGTTCTCTGCTTTGTTTGGAATGCCCCTTCTACCTTCCACTCAGGCCCCTACCTCTACCTGGTCCTAAATAAGTGAGCTCAGTGCAAATGCTACTTGCCTTGTGATGTCTTTTCTGGCCCCCTAACAAGATATCATCTCTCATTAGACCCACAATCACAATCTTCCCCCCCCCACCATTTATCACTTTTAAAATGTGTTACAATTGTTTCTATAATTTGGCCCATTTCCCTTTTTAGTTTATAGAATCTCCTGGAAGAGGTCTATATTTTATTCATCTTTAAGCTCCATAGCTTACATAAACATTGAGAAAACAATGTTTGTTGAATACTGTGTATGTTTTAAAAGTTATTGAATTTCCACAACATAAAATAGATATTTTATCCCCATTTGACAGTGTAGAAACATTGGCTCAGAGAAGTTAGGTTTCTTGCCCAGTGTACCAAAACTGTGAAATAATGGGGTAAAAATTTGAACTCAGTTCTGTCTGCCCGCAGAGCCAAGGCTCTTTTACACTACAAGCCACTCAATATTCATTTGTAAAATAAATGAATGCTTGATTGATGACTGAGCCAACCAATTCAATATAGTTAGCAACAAGGGATGCTAAAAATAAAATACTATTTTTAGTATTGAATTATATATAATTATATATAATATAATCAATATATAATATATTTATATGATATATAATATAATATATATAATAATATATAATTATTATAGAATTGAAAGGAATGAATTTTTACAGTAGGCAGTGGATGCTTTTATAAAGTTATGGTTGTTCAGTGTTAGTGAAAGAATTTGCTGGCTCTATTTGAGAAACAGAGCTCTGAAGAAAGGCAGTGTCTGGTTGGAAAGGGAGTTGGTATGCTCAGAAAGCTAAATAACTATGCATGGGCCCCTGATGAGGAGGGGCTGACATTGTACTGAGATCTTCAGTGACACGGTCCTTTGTAGTCTAATTCTGATAGCACATTAGCTCTTAATTAAGTTAGAACCATGATGTAAGGGGAGTGGCATTGGCTGTTTGTTAGAATGTTGAACAAAAGCATGTTGGATCAGAGAGTTCTCATTTTCTTTTTTTCAAAAGGGTTTTAGAAAGTAGAATTGGAAACAAAAATGATCCCCATTCAACTATGGCTCTTATTTTTTATTATGACTTTCTTCTTATGGTAAAATATATAATGTAACATTAACCATTTTAACAGTTTTTCAGCTCGTAGTTCAGGGGCACAAGTACATTCACATGGTTGTACAACCACAGTATGGTTTTTTGTAAACATCTAGAATCAGAGATCCACAGAATATCAGAACTGGAGAAGAAGGAGGTCTTTACGGCCAAAATATGCAAATTCGACTCTCAGAATTTAGCAAACGTAAGAAGAAACAAAGATTGATGGGGGCGGGGTTGTAAGAGAGAAAAATAAACAAAGCAGGCATGTCCTCCCTCTGTGACAAGTGTGGTAAGTAGAAATGTGCTGCTCCCGCAGGAACCCTCTTCCCTTCCGCCTCTCCCAGGATGGCATCTCTCCATGCCTAGGATGATTAGGGAGTTAAGATTTATATCTTGCTGTAACCCAGCATGTAGGTCTTATTTTTTAATGAGGGATAGAACTCCACTTGAAGAACAAAAGTAATTTTATCACTCAAGGAAATTCACCACCAGGAATGAGAAAGATGTCAGAAATCAAGGAGATAAATCTCTGTATCTTCTTCAGAGTTCTTTCTCCCTCTCTTTCCTTCTTTGCTCTGTAGATCCAAACTGTGTCTTATCTTGGCTTCTCTCTGTGCATCTCTTTAATCTTTTCTTTCAGAGGATTGAATATTACTTCTTCTTTAGCCATGTAAACAATTAGTGAAATAAAACAGTGAAAATCATTTTTTTTTCGAATATAGCAGGTAGGTAAATAGGTAGACAGTTTTGTAAGTCACACGGAAATAACTGAAAAGAACAGAAATGACTGAAAAGAAATACATCAAAAATGGAAATAAACCCCTAGCAGTAGTTATCTTTGATAATAGTTGGTTTTATTTTTTTTTATATTTCTCAAATGTTCCACAGTAAGTACACAGTATTTTTATAATCAGAAATAATAGCTATTACTTAAAACATAAGATATGAAGTTTTTTTTGAGGTAGAACTTTACTCTTCAACTGAAGCTGACTTGTTTGGTAAAATCTCGGACCTTCTTAGCATTCAGTTCTTCCACAACATAATAATTAAGATAGTGGCAGTAACAGTAGACATTTACTGAGCACTCCCTTTGTGCCAGGTGGTTTGTTAGGAGTTTTTCATGAATTGTCTCGTTCAGTGCTCCCTATTAAAGTACTAGCTCTTAGTTTCATTTTGCAAATCAGAAAACTGAGGGCTGAGTGTGCAAAAACTCATGGAGTTGCTCATTGGTAGAGTCAGCAATCAAATCAAAGCATTTATGACTCCAAAGCAAACTCGCAGCTCCTCTGCTCCATCAGCTGATATGTTTCCATATGTATCACTGGCCATTCTCTCTCTCCCTAACTCCAGTGCATCCCCTTCCTCAGCACAGCACAGGGCTGATCATTTCCGGGATGTATCCTGTATGTTGCATTCTTAGCTCTCTGTTTTTTCTGTGAACGGGCCAGTTCTGTAAGGCTTCTGCTCCAAGATCTCATCCCTTTTTTAAAAAATTTTATTATGTTATGTTAATCACCATACATTAGTTTTTTTTTCTTTTTTAAATTTTATTTTATTGTGTTATGTTAATCACCATACATTACAGCATTAGTTTTTGATGTAGCATTCCATGATTCATTGTTTGCGTATAACACCCAGTGCTCTATGCAGTACGTGCCCTCTTTAATACCCATCACTGGGCTCACCCATCCGCCCACCCCCCTCCCCTCTAGAACCTTCAGTTTGTTTCTCAGAGACCACAGTCTGTCATGGTTTGTCTCCCCCTCCGATTCCCCCCCTTCATTTTTCCCTTCCTGCTATCTTCTTCTTCTTCTTTTTTTAACATATAATATATTATTTGTTTCAGAGGTACAGATCTGTGATTCAACAGTCTTGCACAATTCACAGCGCTCACCATAGCACATACCCTCCCCAATGTCTATCACCCAGCCACCCCATCCCTCCCACCCCCCACCAGGCCAGCAACCCTCAGTTTGTTTCCTGAGATTAAGAATTCCTCATCCTTTAAGAAGCTCCCCCATTTCAGTGAAAGTATTTTCCTTATTTTATCACATTTTATATTTACTTTTTATTTTGTTTCTCTTGTGCTAACATGCATTATCATGTATGGTTTATTTGTGCCTAGATAGTAAGCAACTTGAAGGCAGAAGTAATGTCCTATTTGCTTTGTATATTCTGTAGTGCACTTACATATTAAAAGGTCAATATTTGATTAATTAAACCCCACTGAGTGACCGAAAGAGTAATTTACTACTCTCTTCTGTGTGCTGGTTTTGTTCCAAACGTTTGAGTAAAATCAGAGAATTATTTAATGAAAAACCTACCACCCAGGGGGATAGACTTTGTCAGATCAGTGACTTTAGTTACACATGAGGCTATTCATAAGAGAGCTATTACTTATGGGAGAATAGAGTGTGTCTCTTGACTTGGCTGGCCACTTTCTCTTTTCATCTTCTGTGATTAGGACACATTAAATGCATTTGGATTCATAAAACTACAGATACGTGTAAGTTCTAGGCATAAAACTCTTAAGAATCAAGAAGGCACATACATCCATGTAAATTCTAGGCAAAAATTAAGAACCAGAATGGCATGAGGTAACAGTTTGCCCCTGGTGTGATATGTGTATGCAAGGTCTGTTCTGAGTTTTCCTGCTTTCACATGGGGCTCTTTTGTAAAGGTGGGCTAATGAAAGTGATCCATTTATATCTAAACAAGACATCAAAGCAGTGATTTCTTTGTAGGAGAAAGCAAACATTTTTTGTCACTAAAATATTTAGGCATCCAGTTACATTGCACCATCTGGAAGTGAAAGGGTCATTTGAATTTTCATGAATATTTTATGTCACTTTTGCTTCTTGACTTCTGCTAGGCGGGAGAACAAAGGTGACTGTTAGTATTCTCATCTGTTTCTCTTCTTCATTGATGGAGAATGCAGGAGGCCCAGAGCTAAAGTTCTCTGTCTAATCTTTTAGTGATTGTTCATAGAGTTATTCCTTTTAGTATAGGGAAGGTACTTTTAAGAATGAAAGGCACTTACTACAACTCTCAAGGATGGCAGAATAGATGGGAGATTCTTTTTTTTTTTTTTTTAGATGGGAGATTCTTGTAGTTATTGCTTACACCAGGACCACTGCTGAATTTTCAACTTTAAATTCTATCTCATAATCCTTCTATATTCTACTAAGACTATTTGGGAATGGGGGTGGGGTTGCTACAGTCTTTGGTCTTTAGACTGTCTTTAAAAATGAGTTGACTGGGGCGCCTGGGTGGCTCAGTCGGTTAAGCCTCTGACTCTGGATTTCAGCTCAGGTCATGATCTCGGGGTCCTGGGATGGAGCCCCAGGTCGGGACTCCCCACTCAGCAGGGAGTCTGCTTGTCTCCCTCTCCCTCTACCCCTCCCGCCCTGCCCTTGTGCACATGCGTGCTCACACAAGCACTCTCTCTCTCTGAAATAAATCAATAAATCTTAAAAAAAACACAAACCCAAGTTGATTAGATGAGCAAGTAGAGGCAGTTCTGGGCATGTACTTGGCATTCAGTGTGTATTTATTTTTGAGAGCTCCTGCTTCATTTATTACCCTCTGTATATGTTATTCAGGCCTGAACCCTCTTTGGATCCATCCTATTCATCAGCTGGTTTTTAATTCAGGGAGCTGGAAGAGTTCTGGGTAGCACAAGGAATGCTCAAATCAGGTCAAATGCATATGGGTCAATGTGCAGACTTTGCTGATAGAATTCAAGGTTTGTCTATCGATGGCATTTATTGACCTCTGGGTGTGTGTAGGGTATTCTCCAAGGCATCATGAGAAGGGGATAACAGCTGTGGTCTCTGCCATTCTCCACTATTTTAAATTTATTAGTAGCTGTCCACACTATGGATACTTTTGGCTGCCAGCAAGACAAACCCTATTTAAACTAGTTTAGATTTAAACTAGCTCAAGTTAAAAGGTGAGGTTGTAGCAAGGGTAATGTAGTCTCACATGTTATAACAGGAGCAGAGGGAAAATTGGGCCTCCGAGACAAATGGGCCATGGATTCAGATGCTCCCGGGAGATCCTTCCTGTCTCTGTTCTCCCCTGTCTGCTTTTCTCGGAGCGTTGGCTTTATTCTCTCTTACTATAGACCAGCTTTCTTTCCATGTACAGCAACCTGGCCCCCACCAGCTCTCAAGTCCTTGATTTCACAATTTTGCCACCCGAGAGACACCGTCCCTTTCCCTTAGTTTGAATTTGGAAGCTTTGGCGGGGAGATCTTATGCTAGCCTACTTGGGTCCCATGCTTACCCCTGGATCAAGTACTCTTCTGTCATTTCTACTCCCCTTCCCCCAAATTAGAGGGCAGGGGACAAGGAGTACTTCCCCGGGAAAAGGAAGGCGTCCAATACAGTGAGCAGGAAGGACCTGGTAACACTAGGTACCATTTTTTGAGAGCTGTATGCCAAGCACTGAGCTAAATAAACACTTTCCTGGCAGCATCTCTGTTTCTTATAGTTAGCTTGTGAGCAGATGCTGGTTTCTCGTTTTGCAGATGGAGGAAGCAGCTTACTTTACCTCCTGTGGTATGTGGCTCGTGAGTGGCTTAGCCAGGCTTGGGAGCCACATCTGTCTGGCTCCCAAGCTTGAGTTCTGAACCACTCGCTGTGCTAAGTGTAGTGTTGTCATCAAATGAGACTTGGAGCTGCGTTCGCTGAGCACATGGCACAGCAGCGTTGTGTGGCCCGTCGGACCTGCGCTTCCAGGCATCGGAGTGTTGGCGCCGGGGTCTGCGGCTGCTGGCCACCTCGTGCCCTGCCTCAGAGGATGGTGAGTCAGGCAGGGTGGGCACCGAACCATATCCTCTCTGCTGTCCTCAGAACTGTGGGTAACCTTTAGCTGAGATCCAAGTCCTGTAACCCTCACCATCTGTCTGACTCTCAGTCAAGTCACTCTCTGAGACTTGGCCTTCTGTGGTCTTTGTGGATGTTGGCGGATTTTGAGGCAGGCCTCTCCACCATGCTGCTCATGTTGCATGGTTTTCTCTGTCTGGGATAACAGGGCCTCCAGCATCCTCTCGCATACATACTGTCACAGAGCTGATGCCCTCGGCTTCATCTACTCGAACCCGTGAATCCTCCCTATTCTTTTCACTTTTCTGATTGTTCACTTGTCAGCAGATTTGCCATCCCTTCAACTACTTCCCAAACCTCCCCTTCCATTTCCTCCTTTAGCTGAAATCCAATCTTCTTTCAGGACCTGATTATTTCTGTGACCTCTCGCTTGGAGACCACTCATTGTTCCACCTCTCAGGGCTGGAGTGTGCCCGCGTCTGCACCTGCATGTGTGTGCATGTTGTTGGGGGATCATGTTCTTTTTTTTTTTTTTAAGATTTTATTTATTTATTTGACAGAGAGAGACACAGCGAGAGAGGGAACACAAGCAGGGGGAGTGGGAGAGGGAGAAGCAGGCTTCCCGCTGAGCAGGGAGCCCGATGCGGGGCTCGATCCCAGGACCCTGGGATCATGACCTGAGCCGAAGGCAGATGCTTAACGACTGAACCGCCCAGGTGCCCTGGGGGATCATGTTCTTACACATCCTCTGGCTTCCCAATACCAGCTTCAGGCCGTGAATGATTACACTTTTCTATAAGGCACATACCACTCTTTACCTCCCCACTTTGTTCTTATCTACTTGTCAGGAGATTCCAGACTTGATACCTGGTGAAAAATATTCTGTTCTGCCCAAATACTGCTAAAGTCTCGGGAGATTTCAACGTTTACGTATAAAACCAGCCCCAAATTACTAAGTTCCTTAAATGAAAATAAGTGTCACTTTTATTTCATTTCAGAAACCCATTCCCAGAGATGCTCCCTTGATCTTATTGGTTAAGTCGAAGTGTCCTGCCTTGGAAATCTTGTACTGAAGTATCCTGCTTTCTACCATAACTCATCTATTTGGCTGTTTTAAAACTATGCTCCTCCTACGTCTGCTTCTTGACACTCTGAAGACCTCAAATCCTTGAGACCAGTTCTCTCCTGGTCATCTTTCTTTCTCTCCCTTTCCTACCTGCCAGGGTTGGTCGTGTAAACTGATCAATCACCCGGATTCTCTTGCTCTGGTCCTCTATCATGCGCAGAACCCCTGAACAATGCCATGATGGTTCTTCTGTGCTCCTAGCTCCAGGAGGTAAAGTGTTCCTGGAGGAAATCATGTGGTGGCGCACACATTATACCCCCAACAAATGCAAGGCATTGTGGTTCAGCTGGCTCTTCGGCAGTCCCCTTCCATTCTGGTATCCATCCTAAGGCCACTCTTTGTCCCGTCATCTACAGGGATGATTCCAAACTTTCACACTCTCTTCAACATCCCTTTTCAATCTAAATAAATTTAGGAAAATGCCATTGCTTTTGACTTCATTGAACTTGCTCCTTTAGTTGTGAGCTCCCTTTATTTCACACCTTCCTAGCTTACTAATGTCTCTTTATTCACATGCATCATTATCTCTCATTTGTAGTCTTAAAGGATGAGACTTTTTCTTATTACCAGTCTCTATGTCCCACCAAATTCATCTACGTCTGTGTTCTTAGGAATTTGTCTCTAAAAGCCTTTTCCCCCATTCCACTCTGCAATTGACTTATTTACACAAAATCCATAGGCATGCTTCTTACTGATACTAGACTATTAACAACAGTCCTCCTTTTAACCCTTAATCCTTCTCTGCCATTCCATTTCTATCCTCATAAATTTCGCAAGGGACCTGTCAACATTGCTGCTGTGGCATTGATCGCTTTTTCCTTTTCCAGCTCCTTTTTATCCAGCTTCTACTGCACGCATGCCACCGAATCTCCTCAGTGCTCTCCTGATTTGGTTCCTGCTCATTGAAGCCTCCTGGTCCCACTCGTACTTGCCTGCGTCTTTTGCCTGCTGTCCTTGTGGGCTCATCTGTCTCTTAAATATTTATACTAGGTTTCTTCTTTTTCCAATTGCTCTTCCTATGCTCTCTTAGATAATATAATCTCTTCTTATGTAATCACTACTCTCAAATGTGTATCACTGCTCCTGCAAATAACATTCTTCTTCTATACGTATTGTATGTAGTCCTCAAACTGTCTGATAAATGTACTTACTTTCATGAGCCCAGGCATCTCATGCCCTCCATGTCTAAAACTGATCTCTTAAGCTCGCCTGACTACTGGCTTTTCTTCCTTTATTTTTTATTTATTTCAGTTAGAGTAGCACTACCCATTTACTCAGGGAGGTTCAGCAACTTTGATCCTCCTTGGGTCTTATATCCTGCATTCAACTGGTCTAAACGCTCTGATTTTACTCCGACATTTCCTTGAGTCTTGTTCTCGATCAGCTAGGCCTCCATCATCCCGTGGTCTGTCTGCTGCAAGTGCTCTTAACTTCCTGCTTCCAGTGTCGCCCTCTCCAGTCCATCTTCTGTAAACAAAACCCTATTTTGTGTCTCTTTACAAATGGGAAAATATCCCAAGCTCCTTAGCGTTCAGTTCTTCCTGTAACCTGGCTCTTGGACCCAGGTACTCATTACTGGTCACCTTTTGCTGCAGCCACATAAACTGTTGTTCCTCAAGTGCCATGCTGGTTTTTCTCTGCTTTGTGTCTGTCCTGATTCCATGCAGGGCGCTTGGAGTGCTTGGCCCCCCATGACACACATTAGGCACACAGCTTTCATTAGCAAGGCCATTCCCCTTTAATCCTCGGGTTAAATAGCCCCTCTTGTGGGAGATCTGTCCCTGCTCAAAGAGGCTGGGTTTAGTGCTCTGCTTCTGGGCTCATAATATAGAATAATTGATCAGAATGCATTATTGAATCAATGAACGAATGAATTTTGAGTAGAGGTTTAATGGGTAAGAAAGTAAAATTGCGAAGTGTTTAAGCAGAGCAGCATTGAGTCTTTAAATCTGTAAGAGTGGATGCGTAGACTTTAAATGAGAGCAAGGCTATGCTTTGGTTCTTGTGCAAGACAATTAGCCATAATTCATGGCCAACTGGGTCAGAGATATTTGTTCTTGATTGCATAGAGAACCATTGTGTAAATAGGAATCACGAGAAGGAGTCCATCACAGTTTCTGGAGAGAGACAGCTCACTACTATCAATGATGGGGATGCAGTATTCTCTCTGAGAGCAAATTTCATGTTGTTATTCTGTTGTTACATTTATTATTGCTGTTGCTCAGGGAAATACAAATGATTGTCCTTGAGCTATCCACAAAACACAGTGGAATAGATCAGAATTTGAAATATATACTGCTTTGCAAATGCAGAAATTATGTATACTGAAATCACAAGAGTACCTAGTATAATAATAAATAGCATTTGTTGAGTATTAACCTCATGTCAGACACTGAAGTGTATACAGAACTATGTACATATGGTTTTATCCCTTATAAAACTGTGACATTCAGGAACTTTCCCCTTTCACAGAAGAGGAAACCGACCTTCAGTTTGGTTAATGTCGGCAATCACAGAGATAGTCAGGAGCTAAGGCTGGAATATAGGTTGAATTCCAAAGCTAACACTCTAAAAACTGTCTTTTCTTCCCTCCAAATATCTTTTGAGGCCCATGCTCCTCTTCTTTGCATGTTTTGTAGCATAACTTTTGCTTTGTGTTTGATTGTTTGTAACCAGATGCATAGAAGAATGCCAACCATAATTTAGCTGTACCTCACTTTGCTCACTTCAGAATCTTTGACTGTATTCCTCTCTTCCTAACTGGATGATTTCAACATAGTGTGAAGATATCTGTAAACCACTATCCTCAACACAGGCAACATTTCAACTCTGATAATTTTTTTTTTTTGCATTTTCATGTTGGTTTTTAGTCTAGGATAGCCTATACCTGACTGCCCTTTTGTGTCAATATTTAAGATGAATGATGATTGTATTACTCTGTTAAAGAAGCAGGTTTTTTTTTTTTCTTTTCTTTGTGTGTGTGTGTGTGTGTGTGTGTTGTCCTGAAAATAAATAAGTAAATGGATAAATATGTACGCATACATAAAACTTCAACAATGCTATACATAAACTACTGTTTTATTTTTTAACTTTATTTGAGACTGTAAAAAGGCAAAATATATACCCTTTCCAAGCAACAGAATTTCAGAGCTTTATCAAAGATGATTGCTATGCAGAAAATTGGAAAATCAGAAGAAGCAGTCTTTAGGCTTTTTTAGACAAAAAAAATAATAAGACAAGCTTAGGTTTTTAAGACAAGGAAATGTTTTAAAATGTACTCAAAGGAAAACATGTGTCTGTCTCTTTGGTGAGATCTCTTATTTTTCTTTCCATTCCATGACATGATGCAGAAAATGAGTAAATGAACCCTCACCAATAAGAGTACTTCTTACATCCTTAACCTTTTATAAAGGGTATGTTTTATTAGAAATGCAATGAATATTCGGTGTTTTAGCCATTTCAGACTTTGGAGGTGCTCCCCAGCTGTATAATGCTCACTGGGAGCCTATGTGTAAACTGCAAGGCAGGGAGAAGCCTGGCTGGCTGGAGGGGCTGTGCTTTCACATAGTTCCCATTACTAAGGAAACCACTCGTTTTGTCTGAACATGCTCTGAATAGATGTCTCATTTGAAGTCTAGTGCTCAAACTGTGAGGATTGCATTATGGAGCCTAGAAAGAAATGAGGGGAACAAAAAATGCCTGAAAATGCCACCAAGCATTCACAAAGCGTCTTACTGTAATAACATTCCATGAGACAGAAGGTGCATTTATTTTTGCCTCATTCCAAGTTATTTTGGTGTTATAAAAGCAAATTCCTTTGCCTGCCCACGTAATCAAAATAAGCAAAGCAGATGTTCTTCTGACCTATTCTTAATTCCTGCTCTTGTTAGGGTCTCACTCAGAAGTGTGACATACAGCCCAGGCAGGACGAAATATGGATTCTCATATTAATCTAGATTTGCTCCGTGGTGCTTTGTAACTAAATGGTATAGTGCTATCTCTGTGCCAACAAACAAACACACGTTCAGAGTCAGACCTTGGAATTTGCAGCCTCCAAATTGTCAATGTTAAATTCAGAATGGCTACTGCAAACTGGTGCTTGGTGTTCTTTAATGAGCATCCAATTCAGATAAGGAGTGAGAAAACACTGCTTCTGGAAGGCTCCTGCTCCGTTCTCTAGCTCCTGCCAATCTGCAGTGGAGAATGTAGCTCTTGCTGAAAAATCAGATCTTTATTTCTTCCTCATTCTGGAAAGTAGGGTTTATGGGACTTTGGTTACAATATAATTGCTTTCACCCCCCTCCCCCATTCTGCAGTATAGGCAATTGACATTTTCTTAAATGTTTGGTAAGTGCTGTGCAGACACCCCAGTCAGAGGTTGCCACCTCTAAACCCATAATAAAAGTTAGGAGGAGCTTCCATTGCATTATTATTTCCATTCTGAGCTACTTTAATACTTTCAGCAAAGAAGAGATGTATCAATGCATCAGTTAATCCACAAATGCAGAAATTAATACGTATTTATAGATTCCTTGCCATTTTGTTAGAATGCTGACGCTCATAGCAGTTAGATGACTTGTCTGCATGAGAGCCAGGGACTGAATGAGACCTTTGGACCCATGGCCCAGCACTTGAGCTCTGCACTCTGGACAATCCCTATGTAAAGAGGCTGCTCAAGTGTGTCCTAGGGCACCGGTGTTACAAAGTCTAAAACCTAGACATGAACAGGGTAAGCAAGTACAGTTCATTTCCTTCCTAAATTCTTAAAGATCAGTAGTGTATAATTAATTAATGTACAAAGCCATCAGCACTGTCAGAAAGACTTGTGTGTGTTTAAGTCTTTTTCTTTTTTCTGCAGTACCCTTACATATATTGACGGTTGTGCACTTTTAACGAACGTATTATTTCAAGTAGATGTCCTTCTCAGGCTTCCTGCCTGACCAGGTGTAATAAATACCATAAACTAGGTTGTTTTCTAGAATTTAGTTGCATCCCAACACCACTTAAAAGGCCCTAGATTTGAAAAAAAGTTTATTCTTGTGAAAGTACACAAGTACTTATCCTGTCGATAATACCCTCACTAGTTCTAATTATGAGTTCTAATTTGAAATGAACAGCCTGAAGCTACCAGCTTTTTCTGATCTGATGGGCCAATGGAGTATTTACTTAGAGTGTATGTTTAGCACTTTAGCTATCGCGGCCGTTGACAGGAGAATTCTAATACCGAGACTTACTACCAAGTTTCTGTTTTCAAGATGAATATACATTAGGTCCCTTCTAGGTTACCCTGTCACAGTTTGGCAGAGATCAGGGTGCATGCGTCTTCGTATTCTCGGTACTCAGCACGATGCCAGGCATCCAGTGAGCAATCACAGGGAAGATTGAAGGAAATTGTGTGATAGGAGCAGACTCAGCATTTATTACTAAATTTATCTTTATTATTAGCCTGGTTCAATTGAGTGTTAAATGATGGAAACATCCAATGTTTGACTTGATTGAACATTCAGCTAATAAGGTCTGATTTTTGCCACGTCCCTTCAGTCACCTATTATCCCTTTTTGAAATATTCTTTGTATGTTTCTAAAAGTGACACCATTGCCCTGAAAGGATTGAGTCAACTCTGTCAAGCAGCCTTTGCTCTTTTTCAAGCCTATGGGGGGTTATATTTGTACTTCATTCTCTTAATGGGAGAATTCTCCAAATGTCTCCAGGGACCAGGAATCATCAGACATTCATTATAATTCTGTTTCTGCCTGCAGCAAGGATAGCTGCAGTCTGTTGTAACAATCATATCTTTGATTAACACCAAACATCATTCTCTTTGGAGAAGTAAGTCCTGTTTAGAAGGCTTAAATTTGTTAGTAGACCAAAGAGATTATAATCCAAATAAGAATTCACAGTTATAGCGTAAATTACTAGTACATAGCTATGATTTGATAAAGTTAGAAGCTTATTTAAAGTAATTTTTTGGAAAGTTTTAGTCTTTAATATGTATATTCAAACATTCATACATTTTGTTATGAAGCTTGCATCTCATATATAATTTAGGACATTGTGTTAAGGCCCAAGTCAAAACTTATCTTCCTAGGACAGATAAACTTGTAAGGATGATCAAAATATAGTGAATTTAAAAATAAGTAAAGACCCATTCATGCAGTATTATATTTAGAAAGAGTGAGTTTTTAAAAAAAATTGTCATATTTGACTCAGTGAAACATGTATTGAGTCTTTATTTCTTTTACATTATTTAACTAAATAAAGGTCAGTTCAGAAATGTTTATTAACAAAATAGCTCAGGTTTATTGTAGAAAATTTGGAAAATTCAGAAAGGATCAGGAGAGGAAAAAGCATTTGCCCACCAAAGGAGGCATGGCGTATACCTCAGTATAATTTGTTGTGGTACATTTTTTTTATCCTTAAATAATAGAAAATATCCCATATTTAAACAATTACATCATAAAATAAATCTTAATTATGTTTAGCACATATATTAATACCACATGGATGACTCATTCCCCAAATATTGGACATTTGCTTTTTATAGTTTTTTTTTTTAATGTTTCATATTGTAGATAATGGGTGATAGATGGCATGGAATAGGATTGCCATCCACTTTCTAGACTGAAGGATTTGGGCATTTTAGAATCCTGACATGCATTACAGCTAGCTTTCCTGAAACCTAATACCAAATTCACACAGTAGTTTATGAATCTTCTTCCTACCTTGCCTTTGCCAGCATTCATTCATTCATTTACTTAAGAAATATATATGAACACCAAGGTGTTGTAGTAGGTGCTGGGAATATAAAAGTGAAAAACACACTGATGTCAAATTTTTTGTTGTTGTTGGGGATATGTAGGAGATAGGTGATAAATAGGCAATGATAAACTTGCAAGTATTTAATGAGATGATTCCAGAGATTGGTTTATGTTGCTTAAAAAAATTAGAACAAGCTAATAGCATGGTGACTAACAAAGAGGGATGATTAACATATAGTATTAAAGAGGTTCCTCTGGAGAAGGTGACATTTGAGCCCAGCCATGAATGTTAAAAAGGAGAGTCAGGCCTTGACACCAGAGCAGAGTGTTCCAGACAGAATAGCAGTGCATATAAAAGTCTGAAGGCAAGAATGCATTTAGCATGTCCTAGGGACAGAAAAAGGCCAGTGTGCCTAAATGTGATGAATAGAGAGGAAGTGGTAGGACATGAAGTTCAAATGGGACCAGGACTGATTTCATCTTTGGTCTTGCAAACCAATGAGAGGGAATTGGATTTTAATTAGATGGGCAGCCATTAAGTGGTTTTAAGTAGGGGAGAGATATTACTGGATATATCATTTTTTATTCACTATTTCAGAAATTACTAGGCTACTCTATTGAGAATTGGTTAGAGGAAGGTAGGAGTTAAGAGGAAAACAGATAGTGGCTGCATTTCCATGGTAGATGAATAGATGGTGAGGGATGGTGGGGTTCCAGAGGTATTTTAAATTTAGACCTAAAAGGACTGCTAGTGGGTGATGTGTAAAAGGTATAGGAGATGATTATTTAAGCAAGACTCCTACATTGTGACCACCTAGATGGATGACTGGTTTCACTATTAAGTGAGATGTGGGATTCTGAGAGAACAGCACGTTGTCCCCATCCCCCCACAGAATTCTGTTTTGCCTATATAATGGAGGGGCAATATTTTAAAAAGCTTAAAATGCTTTCACATTTTGCTCTGCCTTGGAAAGCAAAAACCAGAAAAAACAAAAAACAAAACACAAACCAGCTCTGCCCTCTTCAGTTCTAGCCAGTTCATTTCCCAGAAGGGAGATTAAAATTTTTAATAGAAGGAATTCAATGTCCATACTCAGTATGGGTTTTTAGTTTGCCTTAAGATCACATTGTGCCTCCAAATATAGACCTTTCCTAATTATGCTTTGTGTAGGAGGTATATAGAGACATTGTTCTATAGACTACCACAGATCTGTACTTTGTGAAAAATTGTATTTCTTTCTTTGGGAATTGTATCTTACTGTAATCTTAAACTGTACTAAAATAAATATAAACTGTCTAAAAAAAGGAATTCCAGAAAGTCACTATAATATTTACCTCTGTTTCTAAAAAGTATAACTATGCGATGAGCAAAAGAAACATTATACATAGGCTGTAAGGTGTGGATTTCTAAACCAAATATGGCAAGCTAGACTTTCATATGGAGATAAGATTTTCCTGATTCTGTCTGAGCTCAAGTGACTCAGTTTATGTAATATCTCCCTAGTTGGGAAGAGACTGTATCCACTATTAAGGCCTCTCTGGAATTGGAGAGAAGAAAAATAAGATGTAGTGAAAGCCTTTTATTTGCTCTAGTTTAAGGACCTGTAGAAAGAAGAGAGGGGAGAGGGATAACAGTAAGGGGGCTGGAGCAGTGTCTCCCAAAGAGCCCTTGAGCCTTTGGCTTACAGATGGTGGATGCATTAGGTAAATGGTAATATCACTGCTTAGGTCTCTCCTGTCACTCTTACCCCATGCCATAGCAGTTTGACCACACCATATAGTCAGCCAAAGGATTCCTCAAGGTTAACCTCCAGAGCCACAGAAGCTGAGTTGAGAGACAGAGGACCAGTGGCTAGGGTCCCTAGAGCAGAGGCTGGGCTGGTCCCTGAGCTACATACTGACGGAGGACAAGTCACCCAGTCAAGAGTTTGCCACCAGGGAAAGCTGCCCTGAGGCTGACTGGACAGGCTCTAAGCAAAGCAAACAAAGCAAACCGACTGATCAAAATCTCACAAAAACTGTAGCAACCACAGATCACAGCTCTGAACATCAGCAGAGCAAGAGGCATGGATGTCAGCTTTGCAGTGCTTCTCGTACTTGTGAATCGCCCCAGGATCTTGTTAAAATGCAGATTCTGATTCAGTAGGGTTGGAGTGTAGCCTGGGATTCTGTATCTTGGACAAGCTCCCAGGTGATGTCCATGCTCCTGATCCACAGACCACATTTTGAGTAGCGAGGAGCTTGTACATTAACAGGATCATCACGAAAGCCAGTGGATGCCTCCCACCAATGTCATGAGGGAGACTATTTGAAGTGTTTTTTGTTTGTTTCCCTAGAGAAAAATTAAATATTATCTGAAGGATCTCTCAAACTATCAGACTTGACCAATTTAAACTAGATGAGATATCTTTTGTTCTTTTGATTTTCTGATAGCTAGCAAGTAGAAGGCTGGGGAAGACTGGTTGTAAATAAAAGTGAAACATAACCTTTTTCTTCTATGCATTTCAGAACAGTGAGTTAATCTTGGGTTGCTTTTTAGCCAAATAATGGCCGCATCACAAGTAGGAGCATGGAGCCCAATGGAGAGATCTGAGTTGTAGATATAACTATCGAAGTCAGCCACATGTCTTTAGATGACCCCCCCCGCCCAGAGGGGAAATAGTGTACAGAGAGCCAACAGAGAGGCCTGGGGATTTGACCTGAGGCCCTCTATCATTTAATTTGAGCCCAAAGTGGAAAAGCTGCCTTCTAGAAGAAGGAGGAAAGGAGCAGCTAGCCAGGAGGACGCCAGAAGAGCTCAGGGTTATGGGAGCTCAGAGAAGAAAAGAGTGGCTGTTGTAAATGCTCCTGTGATTTTGCATTTTATGAAAACAGAATATTGACCATCAGATTTGGCAGCTACTAATATAGATTTATCACCTATACTAAGGAAACTTTTAAAAGTTTGAAAACAAACTAACAAGACTATCACTGCTAGACTTTTCTGCTCCTGTGACAATCAGACTTCATGAGAACGGAGCCATACTTTCCAGCTTCCCGGCATGTCTTCCTCATGCCACTCTGACTGGCCTTTGAGCTCTGTCATTCCATGGAATGGTTCCTAGCAGCCACCTCCATGTTGATGAATTCCCCCAGATTGCCTTTTTTCTTACAGATTCTATACAAATAGATTTTCTCAAGATTTTTAGCAATTCTCTTTTTTGATTATAGCAAAAAGTACTCCAAAACTACCCGTATTGCTGAAATCTGATATGTGATTACAATCTTGGCTGGAACCAGAAGTGGAAGGAAAAATAGGCATTGACATGTTTTTGGAAGTAAAAGACATTGTATTTTAAGAAAAACTGGGACTCTCACCCTCTTCTTTTGTAATCAAGCCCCATTAGCAAGAACATTAGAATGTTGATTCCCAGCAGTGTCTGTATGGATGAGATCTCTGTGAGCCAACTTCCCTTTTCCAAAGTAAGCTAAATATCATTCAGAGATTTCTAGGTAGTTGGCAGAAGAATAAGCACTTAGGCAGAACTATGTCCAAAAATGAGAGGGCTAACAATATGCTTCACGGGCCCATGTATTTTGCATGGGACCAAGATTAACTGGGTTTTGACGTAAACCTTAATAAACAAAGCTCTTTCAACTTTGTTAGAAATAAACTTTGCTTTCAAAGATGATTGTGAGTGTAGTGTTTATGAAAAGCAAATTAGTATTCTATAAATTCTCGTGGATATTTAAAGTGATAATCAGCTAAAAGAAAGACCCTGAACCATTTGATGAGGGATCATGGAAGGTGGAAAGATTACAGGTCAGGAAATGAATAGAACAGGTTTCTTACTCTAGCTCTGACCTCGATTTAATGTATTAGTTTGGGCAGGTCGTTTAACCTTTCTGGACCTTGTTTCTTTATCTATAAAATGAGAGGATTAAACCTGGTTGTCTCTGAGGTCCCTTTCAGCTCTGATGTTTTATGAGACCATAGTTCAATAGTCAGAATCACTAGGTAGAATCCAGGAAGTGTCTTCTGTATAAGTGTTGTCCATCTGATTGGCTATCAGAGATTAGACGTTCAATGTTCTAGGTCCTCAGGATAGGCCAAGGGATAGAGAGGAAGAAGCTTCTGGCCAAGTCAATAAACACATATGTTCTTACATATAACAATTTTATCCCAAATAGAATATTTCCCAAATTTCCCTACAAAGAAGCCACGGATTAATAATTAAAGGAAGTTGGAGCACAGACCATTAGAAGTAAGTACTGTCTTTCTGAGTGTCAAGTTCTGCTTGGTAATTGGTAACACATCTAAGAAAACATTTGAGGGAGACCTCTATTTCAGCAAACAACAGTTAACAGAAGATACCTCTCAAGGGAAGCGGTGGAGTCCCACACACTTGAGATTCCTAAAAATGGGCCCCAAATAGCAGTAAAAGTGATGCCATGGGAAATAATCTTGCACTGGCAAAGGAGATAGACTCGATAAGCAAGTGAAATTTCTCATTTCTGTTTGCCATGTTTCTAAGAGGAAAATAGCAATTAGGAGAGAATATGGCTGAGAACACAGTCTCTGATTTGAACAAGCTTACAGGCTTGAGTGAAAAGAAACTGATCTCAGAAACACAATTTAAAAAAAATAGTTTTTAATTTTGAAAAAAAAATGTGCAGACTTGTAATAAAGTTGCAAAGATAGTACAATGAATTTCCAGATACCCTCAACAATCTCGGCACATTTGCTTATTTGTTGTTTCCCGCCCCCCTCTCCCACCCTGTGTGTGTGTGTGTGTGTGTGTGTGTGTGTGTGTGTGTGTGTGTGTGTGTATCTACATATATATGTGCATGTATATAGGTATATGCACATATTGTTGTCATTTCTATTACCATTACTATTGCTGACCTACTTGAATTTGCAGATATGATGACCCTTTAGCCCTAGATCCTTTCTAAGAAGTTTTTCTTTTATATAATCATGGTACCTTTAACAAATTTAGGATTTTTCAATGTTATTATCTAATATATTGTCCATATTCCAAATTCACTTATTGTCACTAATGTCCTTTATAGCCACTTCTGTCGTAAGAACCCATCTAAGGATAATACATTACCTTTAGTTGTTTAGACTTTGTTTTTTAGGAAAGTGATGTTTTTTGAATTTTATAAAATCTTCCTTATTTTGGGTTTTCCTAATACTTCCTCGTGATTGGATTGAGGGTTTGCCTTTTGGGAGTAGTACAACTTAAGTATGTCATATCAGGAGGCACAGGATGTCAGTTTGCCCAGTTTTAGTGACATTACCCTTGATCCCTTAGTAAAGGTAGCATCTGCCAGGTTTCTGTGCTGTAGCATTAACACGTGTGTGGGTCTGTATTAAGTAACACCTTTCCGGGCACCTCGGTGGCTCAGTCAGTTAAGCATCTGCCTTTGGCTCACGTCATGATCTCAGGGTTCTGAGATTGAGCCCCACATCAGATTCCCTGCTCCTTGCGGAGTTTGCTTCTCTCTCCCTTTGCCACTCCCTCTGCCCCATTCCCCTCCCCCTGATGCTCATACACTCTCTCTCAAATAAATTAATGAAATCTTAAAAAAAAATAACATCTTTTCTGTATATATTCTATTCCTTATCAACTTGTACCTAGTGGTTTTAGCATCTAGGGATGATTTTTGCCTGAGTCAAGTACTATTATGATACTTATTGCAAATGGTTATTTCTAACTCTGTCATTTCTTTTATATTTATTAGCTGGCATCCTTTTGTAAAGTATAGCTTTCTCTTCTCCCTTTTTGTTTAGTACCATTAAGGGCTAATGGATTCTTTTTCCCCACAATGAGTTATAAGCTATTACCATCATTGTTCATTGTGATTCTTACATTGTCCCAGATTTGGCAGTGGACAATCTTTCCTTTTAAAATTCTCTTTCACTCATTTGTCATGACCCCATCACTTTTTATGGACACTTATCAGCAGCAGAGTCTTGGGAAGCTTGCTATAAACTTAAAAAAAAGAGAGAGAGAGAAGTGAAAATCGTATAACATAAAATTAACCATTTTAAGGCACACTGTGTACAATTCAGTAGCATTTAGTATATTCATAGTGTTGTGCACCCACCACTTACATCTAATTCCAAACCGTTTTTACCACCCCCCCCAAAACCTGTACCCATTAAGTAGTCACTCCTTGTTCTCCCTTCCCTTTAGCTCTTGGCAACCACCAATCTGCTCTCTGAATCTGTGGATTTATCTAGTCCAGATATTCCATATAAATGGAATCATACAATATGTGACCTTTTATGTCTGGGTTCCTTCATTGAGCATATTGTTTTATAGGTTCATTCACATTGTAGCATGTATCAGTGCTTCATTCCCTTTTATGACTGAATAATATTCCATTGAATGGATATAGTGCACTGTCTGGTCCCTCACTTATGGATGTTTGGGTTGTTTCTACCACTTGGCTATTGTAAATAGTGCTGTTGTGAGCATTTATGTACAAGAATTTGTTTGAGTACCTGTTTTCAGTTTCAGGGGTATATATGTAGGAATGGAATTGCTGGGTTATATAGTAATTCTATGTTGAACTTTTTGAGGATCCCCCAAACTGTTTTCTACAGTGGCTGTAGTAGTTTACATACCACCAGCTGTATGTCAGGGTTATAATTTCTCTGCATTCTTGCCAACACCTGTTATTTTCCTTTTTTAAAAAAAGTATCTTCATTCTAGTGGGTATAAAGTGATATCTTGTAGTTTTGATTTGCATTTCTTTAATGCCTGAGGATCTTTTTATATACTTATTGGTCATTTGTATATATTCTTTGGAAAAATGTCCATTTAAGTGGACAGTTTTGAAGTGGGTTATTTGTGTTTTTCTTGTTGAGTTATAGGAGTTCTTTATATATAAACTTGTGGTAATACATATCATATAGTTAAAAACTAAAAAGTGCAATAGTTAAAAACCTAAAAAGTAGAAGTATTTTTAAAGTCATTTTTTTTCTGATCTGAAATTTAAGTCCAGAGGCTTGAATTAGTAAGTGTCAAGAAAAATATCAAATACATACTCCTTTTTAATTACTTAACTGAAATTTGAATATATATTTATATAAAAGATTAAGAAATGTGTGCTTGTTCTGTCTTTAAGTGTCTAGGGTTCCATGAAAATATTATGTAATGTATCTGTGGCCCAAGGCACTTTGAGTGGGCCGTCAGGACACAGAAGAGACTTTTGGGGGTGCTTCCGTGAATCAGGAGTTCAAACTTACCAGGGAAAATCATTTTACACTCAATTAGTAGTTCCCTGTTCAGTCTCAATTTGGCAGACTTGGAAAGTCTAGTTTGCAAAAACAACCTAGCCTGGTTAAGTCTTTGTTTTTTTACCAATTTTTCTTATTTTCTTAATAAAAAAAATTTCTCCAATCACTAGTTCCTTTCTAGACAAATAAGATTTTCATTTAACCCCCAAAGAAAATTTAAGGAAAAAACAAGCTTTCACTAGTCATTATCTCCACACATGATTACTCCTCTCCACTATAATCCATCAGCTGACTACTCATCTCGCTTTGCCATGACAGATAGTGGCGGTGAGCCCTGGGGTGTGCTCCTTAATGCTTTGGTGGAATGTTTTGCAGCGTTTTGGGTTGCTGACATTTTTAGATGCAAAGATTTCCTTTTGATGTAGAGACTGCAACCCTTTACAGTTTGGTGGCACTCACTATTTTTTTTCCCCAATAGAATTTATAGCTTTCTTTTCAGTATTCAAAGCTTCTTTGGACATTACACATTGGCAGGTGTTCTTCTCACTATGGTTTTACATCTGGTCCTATATTTCTGACAGAAAAGTGAACTACTTTTGCTAAAGCTGTTTTCCTTTCAACCTATAAATCTATGTTGCGAGTTTCTGGATAATATTTATCACTTCTGTTCTGTTATATATGGACCACCTTTGAGAAGGGCAAGGGTGGCAGATATCGTGAATAAGAAACCTGATGGATGGCTGTGCTGGAGACTGGACTGTTCTGTTTCGTGATATATTTGCAAATCCTGAAAGAAATTTTGGGGGACATTGCCCTGTCTTTGTCCCTGGAAACTGATTCAGTATCATGTTCTGGGCAGATCTGAAGAGAGCCTGGATATCAATTCTTTGAAATTGGTGCAGTTGTCTTTCCACTTTAGCTGTCTCCCCAGGAAGGAGACCAGTTCCAGATGGCCCATGTCCCCTGGGCCTCTGTGCCCTAAATGATAATTTGGTGAGGATTAGTGAGAAGTAGAGCCAAGGGTGCCAGGAGAATCATTGTTTGTATATCTATATGTTGGGAATCCAAATGCTACTTAACTTTGGTCAGTATAATCATAGGGGTCATTACAATTATTAATCTCCAAATAGCAATTAAGAAACATTTAAAACCTTTCATACCTAGAAACGTAGAATCTTCTAGTTTTAAGAGACTCCAGATATTATATCCACTATAACTTTCCAGTTTTATAGATGAAAAAACTCGAGTCCAGTGCTCTTTATGGTCTATCGTTATAGATTGGTTCATATTATTCCTCGTTATACCAAATGTGTGAATTCAAGGGATATCTAACAATCACCTAGCAAATAAACAGCATTTCCACTGCAGCCTGCCTGTGGCCGACATTTCTAATTGGTCAAAGTGTTTTTTCCTACTGAGCTCCAAGCCTCCTCCTCCTGACTCCTTGCATGCCCAGCAGTCATTACCAGTAAAAAGGAGTTGGTATAAGGGAAGGAATCTATTTGCTTTACCACATCTAGTCCAGTACCTTCAATTTAAGGATGAGGAGATTAAAGAAAAACAATAGTGAAGTTGTGTGCTTAGATTGCAAAAGGAATCATTTGCTGAGCAGACCTCTTGACTCTTGGTATAGCATCAGCTCTACTTTGCCAAAGCATATCCACACACCCAGCCTTCCTACATAGCTGAGTACCAGACTGAGGGCTAAGGAAAAAGCAACTCTCTCAAGGAATTCCTTTTTTATTGCTATTGGCAGAGAGATAGCTGGCTTCACCCTCTGATTAGCCCATTAATCCAGTGAACAAAAGAACAAAGGGATTTGAGTTAGACTTCTGAGATGTCTTTTCTAAAATTAGAATGACCTCATGATTTGTTCTCGGAAGTTTAAAGTTCGGAAAATAGACAATCAGGGTGTCTTTCAACATTACTATTTTCTATATTAAATTTTAGTTGGATATTAAAGGAATCTTTTAATTGCTTTTGATAGCACTAAGAGGCTTTTCTTTCTAATGCCTGAAGTTGACACACATGCTATTATAAATATAAAAACAACAATAACTTGGAAAGGTCATAATTTATTGGTTGATGTTCTTCCTCAAAAACATTTTTTGTTTGAACTAAAAATCTTTGCTACATTTTAATCTCACACTTTGTGCTTTCTGCCATTTTATCCCCTGGAAGTGGAAAGCAGTACTGTTTCACAAAATACACATAAAATGACAAATTTTTTTTAAGATTTTATTTATTTATTTGAGAGAGAGAATGAGAGAGAGAGAGAGAGCACATGAGAGGAGGGAGGGTCAGAGGGAGAAGCAGACTCCCTGCTGAGCAGGGAGCCCGATGCAGGACTCAATCCTGGAACTCCAGGATCATGACCTGAGCCGAAGGCAGTCGCTTAACCAACTGAGCCACCCAAGCGCCCTAAAATGACAAATTTAAGCTGCATGTTAATTTCATGAAAATATGAAGATCAATCAATTTTTTCCTTGGTGATTTTTGCATATTAATTTATATCAGCTTGGAAATGTGAGAAATTGTTTCACCGAGAATATGTTTTTCTCTGCCAAAATGTATTGTGAAATGTTCCTTTTCTACAATGAAAAATGCTGCCCAGCAGTCATGAAAAATTTTTTTTAAGTAGGCTCCACACCACGCATGGAGCCCAGTGTGGGGCTTGCATTCACAACCCTGAGATCAAGACCTGAGCTGAGATCTAGAGTCGGATGCTCCACTGACTGAGGCACCCAGGTGCCCCAATGGCAAAATTAGTAGTAATACATGAAATAAATTTAGCTATATGTCTTCTCACATTTTCCTTCTCTTATTCTCTATTGTCTCTGCTCTCTTTATATAAGTGCATGTTCATGAATGTAAGTAAGTATGTATGCACAGATACACACTCTATTCTTCTCCATAATTAATTGACCTGGATAATGTTTACATGACTTTGTTTATTTTTATTTTATAAATTTATTGCTTCAAACTTCAAATGTCCTGGTGTCACACTGGTTTACTACAGGGATTACTAAGCCCTCAGTTATTCTTTCAAGGATTTTATATCTTTCACACTGCTCCTCACATCCTCAATCTCTTGCTGAAATATCCCTACCTATTACAGACTGTAACCATGCATTTTCCTGGTTTTCTGCCTATTTTTCTTGCTTTTCTTTCTTTATTTCCTTTGTCAAATATCCTTCTGCTTGTTGTAATGGAAAGAGTGTATGTTCCGCCATTAGACAAACCTGGGTTCAAATCTCACTTTTACCCTACTTATGTGACCTTAAGTTATTTTTACCTTTTTGAGCCTCTGTTTTCTTGTGTGTAAAATAATATAGTGCTTTTCTGTATCAGTAAAGCTCCCAACGAAGGGGGGTGGGAGGCCCGCTTGTTTAGAAAAAATTCAGAAGAATTTATTTACAGAAGGACTGATTGCAAAAGTGTGGGTGGGTTCTAGGAGGATACGCAGGGAAAGCAGTGCAGAAATCCAAAGCCAGCATTGTCAGAACTGCTGTCACCCTTCCTCACTTCCACACCTTCCTTTTCCATCCAAAGGGAGAACGGGGGATTAGGGGGGGAGAGAGTTAACCAGATTCTAGAAGGAAAAAAGTGTGTAAGAATCATGTAGAGCATTCTGCCTTAAGAGGAGTGGTGACCTTCTATCAAAGAGGGACAGAGCCAGTCTGAGTCCTACTGGGAGAGGAACACATGAATAAATGCCAGTTTCTCTCTCTACCTTCTCTCTACCCTTCGTCTGGGCTTCCCATTGGCTGCACTCAACCTTAAGCCAAAGATTGAGCCCGTTTATATAATCCATACAGGTCCATTTTCTAAGGCAGATATCATGGTGTGTGCAAGAGTTTAAGCCACTCACAAAGTTAGAGGGAACAGGCCCTAAGACTGCCCTCACTTCTAACACCTCTTGCACTTGGGGAGGAGATTCTCAAAAGCAGCCTGCAGGTTTGATAATTTTCCAGAAGGACTCACATAACTTAATGAAAGCTGTTACACTCACGAATATGGTTTATTATAGAGAAAGTGTGCAGGTTAAAATCAGCCCACGAAAGAAGCACATAGGGCAGAGTCTGGGAACGTACCAAACGCAAAGCTTCTATTATCCTGTTCTTGTGGAGTCAGGACACGTTATTTTCCTGGCAGCAGTGCATGGCCTCATACACATGTATTATTGTCAGCCAGGGAAGCTCACCTAAACTTTGGCATTTGGAGTTCGCATTGGGGCTCTATTACATAGGCAGGATTGATTGATTGATTATCTATGTGGTTGATCTCAGTCTGGAGGTTGACTGAGACTATGTGACCCAAAGCCCCTACCCTAAATCACATTGTTGCTTTTTCTGGTGTGGCCAGCTCTACCCTAAATCATATAGATAGACTATCCAGCATGACCCAAGTGTCAGAGAGACTTATAACATCTCAGGGGAAGAGAGATTATGTTTCAGGGGCCAAGGGCAAAGGCCAGACCTCCTTTTAACCAAATAATCTAACGATTATTTGCCACAGAATGAAGAAGAATGATGAGTGGATCTGAAGGGGCAAAAGTTAGCAATTAGGCCCACTGCCTTTAAGTATTACTTGAAAGAGTAAAGGAAATAACAATGTCAAGTACCTCCTGTGGTACCTGGAACATGGTCCCTGTGTATTTAGAATGTTATCTTTCTAAGCAGTTTCTTTGATACCTCTCTTCCTTTACTTCAAAAATAGCATTTGTTCCTATGACTTCTTTAGTTTTTTTATGTAATGATTCTCGTATTTTAAAATCTCTTTTCATTTGTCTATTCTTTGTTCATTGACTTATTCACTAAGTATTTATCAAGTGCCTACTTTATCCCTGACTTTACACCTGACTTAGCCCAGACCATCTGCCATGTTTACCACTGAAATCTTTTTTAATTTAATTTTTTATTTTTTTAATTAACATATAATTTATTATTTATTTCAGGGGTACAGGTCTGTGATTCATCAGTCTTACACAATTCACAGCGCTCACCATAGCACAGAAATCTTACTTGTTTTTGAAAACTGATAGGCAATCTTCTGAATAAACCTCCTCTCCGACCCCCATCCCTACCCTGTGTAAAGAACTAGACTAAAAATGTTTATATAAACACTAGGAGACATGCATTTTAGGAACACAATCAGATGCATGAAAACAAACACCATTTTATTCCAAGTTTATTTTATCTTTTATAATGCATAAGAGAAATTTCAGATTTTTTTAAAAGATTTATTTATTTATTTGAGAGAGTGTGAGTACAAGTGGGGGGAGGGGCAGAGGGAGAGGAAGAGAGAGAATTCCCAGCAGACTCCCTGCTGAGCGCAGAGCAGATGAAGAACTCAGTCCCTTGACCTCGAGATCATGACCTCAGCCAAAACCAAGAATTGGATGCCCAACCAACTGAGCCACCCAGGTGCCCCTCAATTCCAGAATTTTTTAAAAAAGGGCAGTGGATCCTAACTTGGTCTAAAACCCAGAAACCTAAGGCTATGGTTTCTTATAGTTTGTGGGAGTGAAATTCATCTAGGTCAGTGAAATACCTAAACTTTTAAGACAGTGTCTGAATCAAAACAGAGATAAAGCAAGCTCTGAAAATATATACAGTATCCATTTTCCCAAGCAGCTTAATTTTAAATCAGTGATCCATATTGATGCATAATAATAATGAACTTTTATTGAGTTCTTAATGTGTCACAGGGATTGCCCTAGCACTTTACATTAATTAATTCATTTAATCATTTGAAGAAAACAGTGAGAAGGATAATAAATTTATAGATTTAAGACTGAGGCTTTAGAATATTAAAATAACTTGCCCCAAAGTCTTACAACCAGTAAGTGCTCAAGCCAGGACTTGAACAGCTTGGACTCCCAAGCGTGCCCAGCTTCACACCCCACTATGGTGTCTCTTCATAGAATCTCCATGTAATACAATCAGTGCAAAGCTTAAGGTTATATGCAGGCATGCTGAGGAAGAAAAGTGGGATTCTTGAGCATTATTTCATTTTGCAAATTTATATTATTGGATTTTCCTGAAAGGTCAGAAAATAATAAGGTACATGGGTAAAATAATGTGATTCTTCATATAAAAGCTACAGGAATGCAAAATTGAGGGCATTTTAAAACTTGAGTTGTAGTAGTACCTGCAAATGTAGTAAAGATAAATGAATGTCTAGTTCATATAGTCTTTCTGAATTGTCAGTAATAGGTTTAGGTAAAAAGGTCCTATCCATCTTGATAGCAAATGAATATTTATTTTTTAAAAATTTGCTTTTTTGGCTTCCTTGGGTTTATTACACCACTATTTACAAAAATAAATCAGTGAAGACTTGGCACATTGTAGACTCTGTTTTCTAGACACTGAAAGAAAAGCTGGCAAAGTTTCTATTAGCTTACTAACTAATGAGACAGCATTGGCTACTTTCACAGGCCTTGGATTCTGGCAAGAGCAGCTCTTTTTTTCTACAATTAGTTATTAATCTTACAGTTATTACCATATGCTGTAGAGCCAGAAGTATATTTCTATGTACATACCCGGAATGAAAAGGTTCTACCTTCTTACGGCAACAGATGGCTATAATTTTAGACACTTGAAGTCACCAACATGGAAAGGTGAGGATATTAAGGTTACCCTTGGGGAGAATTCACTCTGTGGTCTCCTGCTGAAAATTTGAGCATTAGCTTAATGCCTGTCCCGCTTGGTCAGCGGAAGATGTGACAAATATCTGTGTCAAAATATATGAAATCAATTCCTTGAACATTTAGTGAGTGCCCTGTAGGCTCTAGTCACTTTTCTATGCCCTGGGAGAACAGAGGTGATGATAAGATAGAGTCTTCTTCTCATGAAGTGTCTAATCTAGCAGGGAAGATAGGTCTATAAATAAGTATTTGTGGCAACTAAAGCGAGGAACTATGGGCTCTTATAGTGAACTGTAGAGGGGAAAATGCTTAATTGCCCTGGAACAATTAGAGAAGGCTTACGTTCTTCATAATCCCATATATGAGTAGGTAAGTTAAAATACTTTAAACAACTTTAATTTCATTTCAGTTTATGGTCCTATTTTCTATGGCTAAGGTACTGCCTATTCAACTATCACTGATAAGATGTGAGAAAGGGGGATAAGGAAGGAAGAAGCATGGTGAGAAAGCAGCAAGGTGAGAAAATATAATGAATTTTTTAAAGAAAAATCAAATTATTTCAGTTATTCAGTGCAATTGTCAAAGGTTCGGTTATTTAAAGAAGAAATTTGGTACTAAGGCTTTAGTCAGTATATTCTGGGTCATTTGTCAAAGGTGAGTGGTTCCCTAAGACTTTTGTTAATTTTTCTGAAGGACAAGGAAGATGGCAATAATTTTTGGATGACCGTTCTTGGGTTTCCATATGCTGGTATCTTTTGGAGTTTCTTAAAGCTTCATTACTAAGAACTTAATTTTTTTTTAAATACCTAACATAAAGAATCATGTTCTCTTTAATTGTAAGATTATATGCAATTCAGTTCTGAGTTCATATTTAATGGAAATATACTGTGTCCTACAAGCACCAAGAACGCTTGTTAGTTCTTTTATGTATGAAATTTGAATTATTTCAAATAGGATTGCCAGTGCATTTCAGAAATAAGTCTAAAATATACATTATAATTTGGTATAGTCATGGTGTAAATCTTTACAGATACGTTTTTATTAATTGTCTTTTATTTGGACTCATAACTGGAAATAATCTTTGACTGCAGTGACAGCGTAATTCAGAAAGGATTTGGCTTTATTTTCCCTTCCGGATGCCTGCATCTAGTTTTATATGGCTTTTTAGAAGAAGAAAGGAGATGGGTTTATGACTTTATGAAAATTCAAGGCATTATAATTTTTAAATGACCAAATTCTGCCTTTTGCAGAAATGGAAATGTTGGTTACCTTGGGCCTGTATGTTGTAAGGGTGAGAAATCCGCTGAAGAGCCTAGGTAACAAAATTTGAATAATCTTTCATTGAGAATACATATAATATACATATGCACATAACAGTGTACCTATGTGCATATATAAAATTGTATATAATTAAATTGTATATATATATATATATGTAACTGAGGAAATTTTTATAAATAAAAATGTCTTACAGTGATTATTTGAGTGTTTTCCTTCTATTGCTAAATTATCAAATGTGGCATTTCATCTGACTTGAAAGCACCAAATGAAACTTAATGAACATCTAGTCAATGAGAGTTTTGACCAAAGAGTTAAGCCTAATTGATATTCATGATCCCAGAAGATACATTGATTAGATTTAAGGGTACTAGTGCCACCGACAGGTGTTATTTCACTGAAAATCTTGTCTTATAGGTTGTCATTTATTCAGTCCTGTTTAATATGTATGCAGACTCCTATGAACAGTAAATACTGTTAAGCCCTCTTTAAAATAGATGTCTGTAGGATATGAACCAAGGGATCACTTTTATCTGTCATATTATTTTGCAAATCCTTGCATTTCTCTTTGGTGAGGCTTGTTTTGGTGTGAGGCTGTTAAAATAAGATTTATAATTGAAAAACATTATTATTTCAAAACCAACTTGTTATCACCTTTCATTCTCTGAGGATGATTAGCTCAAAGCAATATAAGTCTCTCCAGTCTTCTGGAGAGATGGAGGAGGCAGATGGCTAATGCCTGTGGCATGGAAGACATCAGCCTCCTATAGGTGAACGCACTATGCCGATGACTCAAATATAGGAAGCAGGCTCTGAGAAATGCAGTGAAGGGGAGGTGTGATGCATGAGAGAGCATTCTTAAATTAGTTACTATCACTGGAAGCCAAATGTCATGTCCTTTATGAACTCAAAAAAAGAATGTTATTTACAATTTGGAAAAATTGTGTCTCTGAGCAAAAATGAAAGAATTCAAGGTAATTACATCTAGAAGTGAAATCCCGCCGAACATGATAAACTCTATCATGTAGATTTGGGGGTCTGGTATGATTATTATGAAAGGACTTTCTATCAAACATTTTCAGTATCTAAAATTTAAAGCTATTTGGGACAGTGTTGATATAAACATATTTAGAGGTATGTAACCCTGTGAGTATCTTTCCAGTAAACATGGTGTATAAATATAAGAGCTTCCTTCTCTTCTGCCTTCACATCTCAGGCTTCCTTTTGGCTCCAGGCCGAAGAGGCAGGAAGACGATATCTCGGAGCAAAATCATCGATGTTATTGCCCAGACTTATATGGCTGACAGAATGCCTTTAGTGTAGTGTTTTATGTATTTGAATATGCTATAGATGATAAAGCCTACATTAGTGTTATTCACTTTATTTTTACTAGAAGACTTTCATTAATAACATTAATGCTGTTAAATGGTATGCTGTAATAAATAGGTATGAATTTTCCTCAGAGATATGTTATTTTTTAAAAAGATTTATTTATTTATTTATGAGAGAGAGAAGGAGAGACCACATGCACGCACGAGGGGGGGTGGGCAAAGGAGGAGGGAGAGAGAATCCCAAGCAAATTCCATGCTTAGCACTGAGCCTGACGTGGGGCTTGATTCGCAACCCTGAGATCATGATCTGAGCTGAAACCGATAGTCAGACACTTAACTGACTGAGCCACCCAGGTGCCCCAGAGACATGTTATTTTTTAAAAAATAAATAAATAGCTTACCCTGAAGTGTATCTTTAAATATAAGATTAGAGATGCATTTTAAATAACATAATTTATTGATAATTTAGGCTTTAATTGATAAAATGTAAATCAAACCAAATATCAAAAAACAATGCCACGAGTTTTTATGAGACATACCAATTCAGAAGCACTAGCTTCAATATCTTATTGCCACGCATCCATCAGTCTAATAAATTCCTGGTATTAGCATGTACTAGCTGCTAGAAGTCACCCATCATATACCAAGATTATAAGAAGGCATGTTTAAATAAATATATGTATCTACTGGTTCGGCTGGTGTGTATAGACTTACAAGTCATTACTCTCTCTCCCCTGAATTCCCTACTTCCTCTGCTCACTTTTGTCCTTCAAAGCCTGATGGATTGTTTTTCTTTCAAACATTGTTACACCTTCTACCATAGACAACAAGAAGCTAGTGTGGAGGGGCCGAGAGCGACATTCCAAGCGTCCAAGTCAAGAAAGCAGTTGAGTGGTTTCCTAAGGCAGGCCGGGGTCAGAACAGAATTGGAGCCAGCACCCAACAGAAAGGCAGACAGTGCAGTGGAGAGCAGAAGCCCAGCAAGGGCTCTGAACAAGTTAAGGTAAGGAATCCAGTTGGTATCTTAGCAACAGAGAGAAGCTTCCCAAGAGGAAGTAAGGGCAGAGAGGCTATCAGAGCTCTTGCCTTCTGAGGTGGGAGTTTCTAGGCCTAGAACCACACGCATGTGCACAGATCGACTCAGTGACTGGAGGACAGAGTAAGGGTGGGGTCAGTACTACTCTTGGTGGCCGCCTGTGAGCCAGACTCTTTAGTTTCCTGGTAATTTAGTGGTGTTTTTCATTTTTCAAGTGAAGAAGCTATCTATTTGAGCCTATCATTTTACTAATAATTCTCTCCTTCCTTTACTATTTTCTCCTTCATATTTATCACATTAATAAGACTTTTTCTGAACTGCTGAAGAATTATTGTCTATTGGAGAAGGGAAACATGATAGAAAGGAAACATTTTCCTCCAGCTGTTGTTTTTAGGGTCTGATGTGGGGAGTAAGTACACTTTCCAACAGAAGGAGGCGCTGGTGGTTTCATTTTCCTCTGGCCACAGCACCTCGCCAGAAGAAAGCCTGTACCATCACTGTGTTCAGCTTGAAAAGTCTCTTCTCTTCTGTAGTAACTAACATCCTCCAGTGTGTGTCTGAGACAAACCTCTGCAGGGATTTATGTGCTCAGTTCCTGAGGCATAGCTCAGTGGTAAAGATAATTCTGCCTGAGGAACCATTTGACATTTCTTGGGTACATTTAAATTGCGTATTGCAAAGACTACAAATGGTTTAATTGGGCCATTTGGTGTGCCCTGATGCCAAGCATATGTGCCAGTTGATGCCCCTTTGATAGTTTCTTCAATATGAAGTATTTTGGAATGTCTTCAAGACAGGGAAGCTTTTATCATTGTAAAAAAATAGCAGAAAGAGAGAAAAGGACATTTACAAAGCCAAAACAACCAAATGATTAAAAATCTTCTGTCTCTAAGGCATAGATTTAAAAAACAAAAAACAACTGAGATATCTATGTATAGATGAATTTTTAAATGCCTGTAGATTAAAATATATAAAATAGAATTCTTTTTATGGGCAGTCTTAAAAATATGTTTTCATAAAAAAGATGGTGATTTTGAAGATTTTAGTGCACTGATTTGCTCTTTCCCTAGTGACCCATTTTTTCATTTCCTTTTATTGCAAATTACCACTTCACTGATTCTTCTCTTACTAAGGATTCATATAAATCTAATTTCTTTTTGAAAATGATTTGTTTTTTTTTTCCTGGATTACCTTACCTTACTACCACAAAGACCTTGATTAATTTGAATTAAAATACTAAATACAACATGATTAATTTGTGTAGCAATTAAGGATTTTAATATTCTGTAATCTGATATAGTTCCCTCTTGTTAAGTCTTGTGGAATTGATTCAACAGAGATGCAGTTATTTATTAGAAGATCATTTGATACATTTTACACTGAGTCCCCTATCCAGATGTATTTCTTAAGATTCTTTCTTGACTATATATAGTCTGCTCTCTGCTACAGAGCTAAGCTTGTGTGGTGCTGAATTTTGGTGGGGGAAAACAAACCCATTAGGAGGAAAGGGAAAGAAGAGGGAAATGACCAAACCTAAAATGAAGCTGATTATTAATTTTGGCCCTAAAGCTGGAGAAGCATCTGTTCAGAAGGGGGAATCAGACTATAAAATCTTTCTCCTTTCTCTGCAGGCTGGTAATACTTTACCAATATTCTTTATCACTTATTCTAAAAAGGAGACCACTTATAATTAATCATGATTCTTCTTGAAATGGTACAATCTAAGGTTTCAAAATAAAGGTGTTTCAATACATAGAGCCTTTGAAGATTTTTTTTTATAGTGCCTTGTGTGATGAGTCACAATTAAAGTGAATCTACTTTTCATGTTATAGCCAACCTTTATCTCAAAAGATAGACACTTCTCAGATGTTTTTTCCCCCAGAAGATTTTTAAGTATGAAAGCACAAGCTTTAGTGAATCTCAGAATTTTTATACAGACATAAGCGCCTTGTATTTATAGAGAAATTTTTATTTAAGGTCTTCGAAACACTTTAGAAATGTTTCCTGATGATAATAAGAATAGATGTGACTCTTCAGAATGCACAGAACCAAGACTGAGCCTAGGTTTCTTTGTCTTATGTCCCATTCACTAGATGTATTTACTCAGGAGAGTTCCTTGGAGCCTTTCTCAGGCTCCTCAGGGGAAATATACTCTGGTCTCAGAAACAAAATAACTTAGTGAAGTGAGAGAAAAACAAAGCATGGTTTTAGTAAAAATGTTGACAAAATAGAAATAGCCTCTCTTTGCCTTTGTTTCTCAAGTGGAGGACTTGTATAAAAATACTTAGATCATTAAAAACAAACAAACAAACAAACAAACACAGAAACTATCCCACACTCTCTCTTTGTAGGATGCTGAATGTTTCTTTCATCCTTCCTTTCCAATAACTCTTAAGTCAGCTTTCTCATTTGTTAATTTCTTTTCCTGTAATCATCTCATTCGTTTTCATGGAGGTTTTTCAGACAAGAGGCCTGATCAGTAAAACAACTTGAGTGTATCCTGTGTGTTTCAATTAACCCAGTTCCGATGTCTTTGAGAGATATCCCATGGATACCACAGAGGCATGTTTTAGGGATACAAAAAATACTTTTGAAAGGGTATGTTACACATTAAGCACAGATGTGGTTGAACCCAAAGGATGTATTTTTTTAGGCTTGCATCCATAGTTAGGCAGTAATTAGGCCCAACATTGAGTCATCTATAAAGCTGAGACTTTACTAAAATCCACACACAGTAGATAATTCACAAATCTGGCAACATGACTTTAAGGAGGCTGGCAATCTGCCAGACAAAAAGCAGAAAAAGAGGTTTTCACTTTAAACCAGACTGTGTAACGTTAACATACCTAAAGAAAGACTGTGTCAATAGGAAGAAGGTGACAGAGAGTGGGCTAAAAGTTTCAGTACCTTTTGCTATTATGCAGACCTTTACATTGTGGTTTGTTTGCTTGTTGGTTGGTTGGTTGGTCACAACAACCCTTTAGGTTACAGATGGGAGAGCTGAGCTCATAGAGGTTAATTGAATTTGTCCCAAAGTTTTGAAGGCAGAAGTGCAAGAGTAACAATTTGAAATATGGTGAATTTGGCTTCAAAAAATGTCAGGTTCTTTGCTCTAGTGTCCCAGCAAAAACATCAAATTCTGTATGGTGAAAGCTTTGGGGAAAATTAGAGACAGGTTTTGTGAATGGATCCATGATTATCCAAGGGCTTATTGAATGCTTATTACAGACTTCATTCCTAGAAATGAAACTTTTGCAGCATAATCATTTACTTGAATACCATCATAATTAGAATGAAATAAATCTGAAATTTGAGAATGTACACGGGCCCTTTTTATCAATGTTCCTCACACCTGGTCCAGGGGGAACTCAAAACTCAAAACCTTTGCCCAGGGAGAGAGGAGTTAGTTTACTTAGATTTCTAGGTAGGGGTCAGACCACTGGGCCACTGTGCTCCCAAATGGCATGTTCCAGGGACTTCTTTGATTCCCAGCCCTTTAAAAACTTCCCCCGAGGATCTAGTTTTTCCAAAGGGATGAAACCTTCACACCCTTGAAGTGGATGCTGAACTATAAAACTTTTTTTACCCCTTCCTTTGCAAGTCCTGCAGAAGTGAGTTAGCATTTTACCTGTGTTTCGGAATGTGTTTGGGAAGTACTTTAACTTTGAAAACCTTTGTTTTCAACCTGTTGGTGCTTCAGGTAAATTGGGACAAAGAGACCCAATTTAATATCCTGTTGTTATACGCTATTTTACAAAGAAAGAAAATTCAGTGTGTAATGTAGAATTTAGGCGAATCAAAGGGAAATGATGTTCCAAGGTAATAACTGGCTTCTTACTCAGAGTAATCAGTTATTGGAATTTTAAAGGAAATAAAAAGCCACTTAATTATGGGTTGAAGTCTTAATACCCCCTAACACTTTTTAGAAGTATCATAAAAATCAAAGCCCTAAGTTTTAAACAGAGCAGTTTCTTTAGCCTTGTAATTTTAAAAGAGGCCCTGGAGGTACCTGGGTATCAGATGTAATGGTATGTATTTAAGTTAGTCTCTGCTAGTGATTGGGAAAAGGCCAGTGCAACAACTCTTGAGTCCACTTGGTAGATGATTTTTCTTAGATTTCAGACTAATGCGTCTAGTATTTGGGTATGTTCTGAACCCCGTCAGTGGTATTGCCGGCTTGTGTCATAGCTCATAGAATCACTGCGGAAGAACAGGTCTTGAATCAGTTTGTTGTATCCCACCCTGGTTGCAGCAGCATATTTAGCTAAGAATGCTTGTAATTGATCAAATAAATGATCTAGAGAAATATATATATATATTTAAATTTATTTATTTATTTGAGAGAGAGAGAGTGGGGTAGGGGGTGAGGTCAGAGGGAGAGGGAGAGAGACTCCCAAGCAGACTCTGCACTGAGCACGGAGCCTGATGTGGGGCTTGACCTCACCACCCGTGAGATCCCAACCTGAGCTGAAACCTAAACTGAGAATTCGTTGCTTTATCTGACTGAGCTAACCAGGTGCCCTGAGAAAGGATATTTTTAATAAAAAGCTGACATCAATGACTCTATTTTTTGAGATTACTGTAGTCATTAAAAAAAAGAATCTATGTTCTCTTTTCATACATGGTATAGAAAAGATGGAAGTTTTAAATCTGAGTGAGGCCAAGAAGATGTAGTTACTTGGGTTCTATGCTGTGGGGCAGTTGTCAGTTTGGATAGAAGTCAGAACAATCCTAGATTGCAGAGTTTAGGGGTTGGATATAATAAGCTGATATGCGAACCCCTTCTCAAAAGCTGGGGAGAGCGTTCTGGCCAGCATTATCTCAACTCATTTTGTGTCTTATGGTTTCCTTAAATAAGGAAAAGAGTCACTGATGATCTTTTCACAAGAGACTAGTCACTTAACTCCCACTTCAAGATCATTGTCAATACTAATACATTGTTGTCTCAAGTGAAATAACCAGATAACTTGCAAGGTAAAATATATCTGCATTTCATTTTCCTGTTGTTTTTGTCATCCTCTCTGATACTGGCTATCTTCTCTCTGGCTCCTCTCTTTTTCCTTGCTGGATATTAACATTTGAATCCCACTTGCAAATCACTAAAGAAATCCCATGTGGGAACTGGCAAAATATTCATCAGATGTGTGTCCCAACTTTTCAGACATGAATGACGAACATTTGCTTATACAGAGTATATTTCAATAAAATGCTGAGCATGCCTATGTTACCCTAAACTTAAGCAAATCTTAGGAACATTTAGAATAGTTGTGTATGTAAAGGCCCTTTTCCATCTCTTTGACTGAAACCTCATAAAAATAATTCTCTAAAGACGTAATATGTTTCTTATCTCCTTTAGTTGCTCTGAGACCTTGTCTTTAGCATCGCTATTTACGGGCATAGTGGGTCTTTGGTCGATTACAGTTTAGTCATCAAATGGTTAAAAAGTTTCACCAAGACATAGGCCCTTTAGATGAGTGGTCCCCACAATTGCCTGTATGTTGGAATCCCCTGGGAAGCTTCATGAAATATTGATACCTGGGCCCCACTTCCAGAGGGCGATGTAATTTTCTGCAAATGTGGCCTGAGTTTGCAATTTTAAAAAGGATTCCCCATTAATTCCAGTGTGCAGATAGTTCTGGGGATCACTGCATTACAATCACGTAGGAGCTTTGAAGAATATCTGCTTCAGTCCTAGCTCACACCAGTCACATTGGCAAGTTTGGGGCTCAGGTTGGTGATTACCAACCACTCCTTCAGAGAAACTCAGTTGATACTGTTCTTAAAAATGGAGGCTTTCAGTGATTACTCCTTTAGTCAGTTATTGAGTGGTTTCTAAATAGTTGGGTTTGTGATTTAATTTACTAAGCATTCTAACCCAACATGTAATTAATCATTAATGCGTGTTGTCTATCCTGTCTCTAAGGAAGCTGTAGAAAATGAGTATGGTGTGGCTCACTACTGCCTTCTCATAAAGACTTTGGACAACAAGTGTGGAGATCTGGTTGCCTGGCTGGGAACTGCTCTGCTTCAGAGTCATTCTGCCTGTCTCTCCTACTGAACTCCCTGTCATCTCTTCAAGTAGCCCTGACTTGTGGCCGTGGGTGTTGGTAGGGTCTTACAGATTTACCCCTTCGAATTAGCTCAAGAATCATCTGTAGGTAAATATAATGTAGTCAACAATTAGCCTTCCTTAGCAAGGATTTCCTAACTTTATAAAGGTTCACTTGCCTTTGTTCCCAAATTCTACAAGTATTATTAGCACTTTCTATGTACCATGTGTCATGGTAGTGGTACTGGAGATACAATTAATGACTGAGACATAGCCCCTGGTCTCAAGGAACTCACAGGCTGTTCCAATTTATTATGATGAAATGCTAAGATAGTGGTAAATACAGGATGCTAAATATTTTTTTAAATATGGCCACTAAAAAAGTAGCTCACCAGGCAGTGAACACTTGCTCGCTTGCTTTCTTTCTTTCTTTCTTTCTTTCTTTCTTTCTTTTTTTTTTTTTTGAAATTGGATTCTGTAGGTTTCTTCACTGTCCTCAGGCAGAGATAAACATAACCATCCTGTATCCCTTTGCCTCCTTAAACTGAACAGCAGTCCGCTGAGGAGAGAGCCTTAAATATAATCTCAACACTGATAACTTATTGTTATCTATTAGTATGTCTGTTCACACACATTTTCTGTATACCTCTTAAATGGCAAATGGAATATATTCTCTGAAGAGCTAGGCTTGTTTTAGTTTATGATTCTCATTTAGTTTATTTTGTAATACTTCCTCTGAGGTAGGTGCATTCATTTCATTTTCTAGGTAGGAAAAACAAGAACCTACATAAAAAAAGATTGTAGTAGATGTGAAAGAATGTGAGGGAAAGCTAAGTTTCCCTATTTACAGTCCAGTGTCTTTTTTATTCAATGACATAAACTTTGAAAAGTTGTTACCATAGGACTTTGTTCTATGAAGTGCTTCCTTCATATAATATGTGAAGGGCTTCCAGGATGTTCTCTGAGTGGGTCCTAGTGATGCTTACTCATACTGAACAGCTGCTATCATCTTAAGCAGAACCAGCACTAAGGGGAAATGTCTTGCCCTATAAGGGGTTTAAGGATTTCTCCTAATAGTGGGTGCTGAGCCTTGGTAACTAGTTCCCCAGTGCCAACCCTAAGGGTGTGACCTAGCTTGATTGAATGCAAAGTCAAGAAACTCATCTGTAAAGGGAGCAATTCTTCATTACCCCCAGATTATGAAAAGGTTCAATTAATAGCCACCCCATCTAAAAATGTGACAGATTTTTTTTTTTTTTGCTATATAAATTATTAGCCTATGGGTTTGAGGCCAGTGATTCTCCACATTTACACTGTCTTCTTTATAAAGCCATGTAGTACCTCTAAACCACCCATGTTAATATCAATTAGAATAGTTTGGTCCATCTTTTTTAAATACAAAATTTACTTATTTTTAATACCCTATTATCAGTTAAGCTTCTGAAAACATCTTACCTTTTTCTGTGTTTACTATTACATCTGTTACTTTCTCTGGATTCACTTTTCTTTTTGCTGAGTCAAAGGCAAGTCTGGCTTTATGGAGCCTGCAACTAATACACTTTGGGGACCTTATTTTAATAAAATACAAAATTAGGAATGGAACTGTGTGTTTTATTTTAGAATAGGAAAAGAAGACCTCACTTAAGCCTTGGAAATTCAGGTCCTTTCCTTCTGAAATCTCTGTCGGCAGTTTTCCAGAAATGCCTCATTGATGTGTTTTGCCCTCTCTGTCTGGAACACTGCCATTTCCAACAGCTCCCAGCATTATTGGGTAGGGGCCCATGCACAGGAGGAAACTGATGCTTACATTTCATTAGTTTACGTGAAATCCCCCCTCTAACTGATAGGCATCCTTTATTTGACTCATTCTTGATCAGTACATTACGGGCTGTAGAGTTCTATTTCCTTCAACACTCTGAAGATAGTATTTAATAGTCTTCTGTGATCTGTTGCTAATGAGAAATCTGCTCTCAGTCTATTTGTCATCTTCTATAGATGATTGTTTCTTTCTGGTAGGATTTAAGTTTCTGTCTTTATCTTGATGTATTATAATTTCCCTGTGATGGTTCTACAGGTTCATTTATTTTTTGGTTTCGTGTTTGGTCCTCAGTGAATAATTTCCCACGTAACCTTTTTCAGTTCTGGAAACTTCTTATCCATTATCTCTTCTGATGTCTTTTCTTTACCTTCCTCACTTTTGTCTCCTTGTGTACTTCCTAATGGATGTATGTTGGAGCTTCTCAGTCTCCCCTCCATGTCCTTTAAATGCTCTGTCACATTCCTATTGCATTACCTTTCTGGGATGCATTCTGAGCCTCTGAAATTTACTTATCCTCTCTTGGACTGTGGCAAGTTTACCGGTTATTCAATCTATTTTTTTTAATTCAAATTTTTATTTCCAAATTTCTGTGTTTTTTTTTTTAATGTGTACTTGGTGTTGTTTAATTTCTGTCTATTTTAAATTTCTTATGCTTCATCTTATGGACTTACTCTTCTATCTTTTTGATTTAAAAACTATTCTTATTTTCAAGTCATTTTAGATTATATTAATTTTTTTCTGGTGAAGACTTCCCCCCATTTTATTTTATTTGCTTTCCTTCTTATCATTAATATTTTAGAATGTATTTTGGTGTTTTTTTTTAATGTTTTATTTATTTATTCATGAGAGTCAGAGAGAAAGAGAGAGAGAGGCAGAGGGAGAAGCAGGCTCCCCGCAGAGTAGGGAGCCTGATGCGGGACTCGATCCCAGGACTCTGGGATCATGACCTGAGCCGAAGGCAGACGCTTAACCATCTGAGCCACCCAGGCGCCCCTGTATTTTGGTGTTTTTGCCTGTATTCTTATGTGGGAGGTTTTAATTATAATTTGTATTAGTTTCCTATTGCTATTGTAACAAATTACCACAAATTTAGTGGCTTAAAACAACACAAATTTATTATCTTACAGTTCTATAGTCAGAAGTCTGACATGTGTTTCATGGGCTAAAATCAAGGTGTCTGCAGGGTTGGGTTCCTTTTGGAGGCTCTGTGGAAGAATTTGATTCCTTGCTTTTCTAGCCTCTAGAGCCTGCCCGCATCCTTGGCTCGTGGCCTTCTTGTGTCTTCGAGGGCAACAGTGGCCTCATCAGACTTTATTATATAGCATCACTTGGATGGCTGACTCTTCTGCCTCCTGCTTCTATTTTTAAGGACTCTAGTAATTATACTGGGCCCACTGGATAATCCAGGATACTTTCTCTATTTTGAGGTTTTCTGATTAGCAACTTAATTCTGTGTGCAACCTCATTCCCCTTTGCCAAGTCATATAACATGTTCACAGTTCCAAGGATTAGGACATGGATGCTTTTGGAGGACCCTTATTCTGCCGACTGTACAACCCCCACCATTTTTGCTGTCTGGCCAGTAGTTTGCATTGCCTCCAGCCCTTCTTCTGGGTCCTGCAGTCTGTAACTCCCAGATGCCTTTACATGCCTCTAGATCTGGAGGCTGGTGGCTTGGAGCCTCCAGCTCCTCGACTGAGTAGTGTTTCTGTTCCTGGAGGCTGTGTTGGACAGCTCAGAAGGGGCGCCACTTACATATAAGCTGTACAGCTTATTATTTTTTGGTAGAGATGTTTGTGTAGATGGAAGGTTTAGGATGGTTGACTTGTGCTGAGATGTTGATTTCTTTTAATGCAGGAATTTCTTTTTTTCAATTTTTTTAAAGGATTTTAGGTATTCATTTGAGACACAGAGATACAGAAACAGAGAAGAGAAAGCATGAGCAGGGAGAGAGGCACAGGGAGAGGGAGAAGCAGGCTCCTTGCTTAGCCAGGAGCCCGATGTGGGGCTTGATCCCAGGACCCTGGGATCATGACCTGAGCTGAAGACAGATGCTTAACCATCTGAGCCACCCAGGCGCCCCTGCAGGAATTTCTTTTTAATTTGCTCTTCTCATATTTATCTCTTGTTGCTTTGTGTTTGTTGCAGAGGCATGGCCTCAAAGCATGAAATCACAGTGTGATCTTGGCTGACAATCTGTTCAAAGTTGCCTTCTATAAAGTACATTTGTCAAGCCCTCAGTTCAGGTAGTAACGGGAGTGAAGTTAGGTTATTTCCTACTTTTCCAGTAGGGTGGGCTAATGAATGAACGATATTTGCCATAGTCTGGCTGCCTAGAGTAGCCACTTTTCATGTTTGGGAAGCAAGCAAATTTTCAAACTCATTTTTTCTCCTTTCAAAATCTTGGTTGAGAGAAACAAGTTTGTGGAGAATATGGAGTTCAGCGATCCTTGCTAGACGCTCTTAAGATCTACTCGTTGATTATGTAGGACCACAGGGAGCTGAATGCTGAAAGTACATGCATGGGCATTCACTCCTCCTATACAGTTGCTGTTATTGAATTATGGACGGTCCTGTCAGTGTTGGCTTATATTTTAGGAGAAAAAAGTGTCATTTATTGTGGAGAAGTTTCTCTTGATCCCAGTGTCTGGAATTTTTATTCTATTGAGCTCTGACTTCATGTTATGGGGTTGACAGATTCTCTCCTCACATGAAATATACATTTTAGTTGATAGCAGGGAGACAGACAATGAACAAATGGCCAAAATTATTTAATAAGATAATTTTATTTAGAAATGTTGTGAAGAAAATAAAACTGGGTTATATGACTACCTGTGTGAGTGTCTGTGTGTGGTTGTGTGCACGCATATTTACTTGGAGTTTTTAGTAAAGTTCTCAATAAGGAAGTGATATTTGAAGTGAGCCCTGACAGAAAGGTGTGAATCATGCTAAAGGATAAAGACTGAGTGTTCTGGGCAAAAGCAGTGGCCTTGAAGCAGGAATGAGCTTGGCATCTGTTGAAGAAGAGAATGAATATGCTGGAGAAAGTGGACCCAGGGGAGAGTCATAGGGGAAGAGTTCAAGGAGGTAGTCCATGTCCAGATGACCAAAACTCATGGGGAAGGACTTGCAATTAATTAAAAGTACAATAGTAAGCCATGGATCATTGTATATAGAGGAGAGGCAAGATTTGATTTGTGTTTTTAAATGATGCTGTTGTCTGCTATGTGGAGAATAAATTGTAGGGAGACCAGATAGGAGACCCTTTGAATAATCTAAAAGAAGGTGGTATAGTGGACCAGGGTGGCAACATTGGGAATGGAGAATAGTGGGCATATTTTGAGGAAATATTTTGGCAATAAAACCTACAAAATTTACTAATGGAAAATGTGGACTGTGAGGGAAAAGGAAAAATCAAGGACGACTCATTGCTTTGGCTGAGTAGGCTAACTAGCAAACCCAGTCGTTGTGCTTCTGGAGAGAGCAGGTTTTGCTTTACCTCATAGCTATTGTGATGTTTGTGTCTGAGAGCTAAGAATGCAGCTTGTGAGTTGTTTTCAGCAATTTCTTCCAGCAGGATTTCATTACTGAAATTTATATATTAATCTCCCTATTATCTCCTTAATACTTTTCTTTGTTTATATTCTTTCTCATTTTAAATTATTTTTCTCATATTATTCACATCTCTGTAAGCTGCTTCAAATCAAGGTAGAATATAAATAAACTTAAAAAATTATCATCAGATAGCATCCTGAGTTGTCAATTATGTACTGTCCACATATATAACATTCAAAATGATCATCATTTATTATTTCACTTAACATACACACACTTGTTGATGGTATAAAAAAGTTACAAATTTAATCAATTGTTAGTTTTTGTGTGTCAGTCATTTTGGTTTTGCATCAGTCTTGTCTGGATTTGTTGTTGTTCTGTCATTCATTAACCAATTTTGAGTAGTTAAGAAAATTCATTAATAGGGAGACATTCATAGGTTGATGAATGGTTGATCTGGGTTTGCCACAAAGATATCCAAGATTGCAGAGTGTGTGCAATATTAAATTCTAAGTTTCTGGAAGTCAAAAGCAGTACCGACTCAATTTTTTCCATCCTCTTCATTCCACGCTATGTGAAGATGAGATGGTAATGTTGCTTTTAATGACGATGTTGAGGAAACTTCCACATAGTTTGGAAGGCATCTAAACAGCAATAGGTTCACTCCACTGCAACTGCTTCAGAGAACCCAGTTGCTTGACATAATATCTTTTGACTGATACTGAAATGACAAGAATCAGCTTGATGAGTATCTGTGTTTTATTATTTTTGTTAAAGGATTAGTACCCCTTGAATTATGAACTTTCTTACACATCTCTATCAAATCCCTTCACTGATAAAAAAGCTGACAAATTACTCATCATTCTCTTATAATTGAAGGCAGAGTGATGATCTCTACTGAATATTCTTGACCACAACTGTTTTTGTCTCATATTTAGTAATTAAAAGTATTGTCTTCTTTTTTTTTAAGATTTTATTTATTTATTTGACACAGAGAGAGAGCTAGCAAGAGCAGGAACATAAGCAGGGGGAGTGGGAGAGGGAGAAGCAGACTCCCTGCTGAGCGGGGAGCCTGATGAGGGACTCGATCCCAGGACCCTGGGATCATGACCTGAGCTGAAGGCAGATGCTTAATGACTGAGCCACCCAGGTGCCCCAAAAGTATTGTCTTTTATGTTACTTTCTTGCTGGAACATATTAACTGAAACTTCTTCGTTATACCTCTGCAGAGATCACATCAAGAAGGCCACAGACATAATTATTTCTGCTTTAGGCCAAAAAACTATTTTATCAAGAGTCACACAATAGCACTGGCATTTTTCAATATTGAAACACTGCTTTTTACTGTTCTGTTTGTTCTCTTTTTTTATATCTAATTTTTAAGCCATAGTATTTATTTAGAGGGAATGAGTTCATACCTAAAGAAAAACCTCAAATTCAGCTAAGATGGAGAACATAAAATTCTGCAAGACTGAAGTGGCAGATGTCACATTTGCATCTTCTTTAATGATTATGTATTTTCCTGCGGGCATTTTTGGGTACTGTATAAATAAACTGTTTAGATGTTAATGTTGGGAGGAGGAGGGGTAAGAAGGTGGGACATTAAGTAGCCACGAAATTCTAGGCTTCTTGGCTGAGTTCATTATAATTCCACATTACTGTATTATATTAATACTTTTTGTCACTCTCTTGTTACTTTTTAACATACATTTAGCATACTTTTGGATATGTTTAATTCAAAAGAGACCTTTAAGAAAGGAGCTTATGTAAATATTGGTTTTTCTTTTCATATATTGAAAATTAAAGGAGGATATAATAAAATGCCCTTGGAACCTACCACAGGTTGGGAAATCAGCTGCTACCGTTAAAGATTACAGGAGTGTGTGTGGATGGTGTGAGGTGGGGGGGTGGGGGCGGTTGTATGCTTGTTTCTGAAGCCAGCAGAGTCAACAGAACTAGCTATAGAAATAGGAATTTGACTTCTTTTTCCTGTTTCACTTTTGACATTTATCTTTTTATTCAAGAATTATTTGTTGAACTCCAGTTATGTAGCAGGCACTCTGCTAGGTGCTAGAGTATAGTGAACAGGACCCCATCTCTGCCCTTTTAAAGTGTATAGCCATCTTTCACCTCTTTATTGTTTTTCCTAGCTTTGGAATACTAGAGGATGGAAAGAGGCAAAGTTATCATGAATTAGAAGCAACGGAGAAAAGTGGAGATTTATGAACTTCTTTAAAAATCCTGAAATCCCAATTTAGACATCAACTATCTCTTGTAGCTGGGCAGGCCATGCCGTTCAGGGTGTTGGTGGTCATCACTAAGATCCTAGGCAGAGTCTTAAATAAATCAAGCTGTTACCTGGCCTGCCCTACCTCCTTGTTTATTCTTGCTTACTCTAGACCCAATGACCCTGCCACCATCTAGCTTTCTGCTTGAGATTATTGTTTCCTCCCAAGTACTTTAAGCTCAAATATCGCCAGTGAGTGAAACTTTTCCAGGAGATAAAATCTTTTTTTTTTTTAAGATTGTTAAAAATTTATTTGTTAGAGAGATCAAGAGAGAGAGGGAGAAAGCATGAGCAGGGGGGAGGGGCAGAGGGAGAGGGAGAAGCAGACTCCCCACTGGGCAGGGAGCCCAATGTGGGGCTCCATCCCAGGACCCTGGGATCATGACCTGAGCCGAAGGCAGACACTTAACCGACTGAGCCACCCAGGCGCCCTCCAGGAGATAAAATCTTTAAATGTTATATATGATGGCTGTATTAGTAATCAAGACATTTGGCTTTACCAATACAAGTGTACATAAGGGGATCGTAAGAGCTGTTCTAAGAATCTTAAATTATTTTGTTGTTTATTTAACCAAAGACTTTATTCAGCACTTATTCTGTGCCAGCCTCCATTCTAAGCTCATTTCATCTTATAGCAGCCTTCCAAGGTGGATCATTATTATCTCTATTTTATTAATTAAGAAACTGAAGCACGGGGGGCTTAAAAGATTTGCTCACATTCGTACAACTAGTGGACCTGGGATTCAGACTCAGGCATTCTGGCTCCAGAATCTCAGCTCTTAACATTAACTACATTAGATTGCCTCAGATTTCTGATCCTTTGCAGGCTGTCCTGATGTCAATGGTCCAGTAGAAATCCCAAGGGAAGGCCTGGGCCAAAACCAGATCAGAACTCATGTTCATATAGATGGTGGTTGAAGTTGTGAGAGTGGATAAAATCCCTTCAGGAAGTGCAAATAGAATGATGACAGTAGCTTCTCAAGGTTAGGACCCTGGGATCTAACAACATTTGACTCCTGAAAAGAACAATCAGAAATATAGACAGAGTGAAGAGATTCAGAAAGATGGCATCTTGGAAACCAAAGGAAGACAGAGTTTCACCAAGAGTTTAACTTTGTCACATGCCCCTGAGAGGTTAAAAGAATGCAAACTGGAAAAAAACCACTGTATCTGGCAAATAAGAGGTCCTTGCTGCCCTTTGGTATAGCTGAATGTTTAGAGTGACACATTTTAAGGCAAGTGCATGCTTAGACTTTTTTATTTAAACACAGTTATTACTCATTTTGGAAACAAATTCAGTAGATTTCAACCTTTTTTTTTTATTCCTATAAGCTTATTCTTTTGACCACAACTTGGCTTAGTTTCATATATTTTACCTTGTAGGCCCTTACATGTTTCTTCAATAAAGGAATATCAAAAATTTATAAGCCCCAGGAAAACAATAATTTAAATTTCCTTAGGTGGTACATGATCATCAGAATTAGCCACTAATCCCAAGCAGGATTATCTTCTGGAAGATTTGTCATACCAAAAATACCAGCTGTGAATCAGAATTCAGAACAACCATAATTATATGATGACATTATGCATTTATAATTGAATGCATGCTAAAATGAGAGATTTGAATATTTCCCTTCAGTGTGATATTTGAGCCAAGTAATGGTAACAGTATTAATTTATGATATTTTCTGATGTAACTAAAACTTGATTTATCATACACTGCTTTATTGCCATAGTTGAAGTCTTATACATCTTTGTTATGTGTCATTCTTGAAGAATATGTCCTAAAATGTGGAAGCAGTCATAGATTCTTGAAATAAAGAAAAGAAAGTTTTAGATTAAAAGGTATTGCAGGGGACACCTAGGTGGCGCAGTTGGTTATGTGCCCGACTCTTGGTTTCGGCTCAGGTCTGATCTCAGGATCCTGAGATTGAGCCCTGCTTAGGCTCTGTGCTGAGTGCAGAGCCTGCTTGAGTTTCTTTCTCCCTCTTCCTCTGCTCCTCCCCCCAGCACGCTCTCTCTCTCTCTCACTGAAATAAATAAATAAATAAATAAACAAACAAATAAATAAATAATAAAATAAAGGTACTTCAGGATATATAATCAGGAATTAGATAAATTTGGTAAACTGCTGTAATTGTTTGGTTCAATATTTTATTAAATTCGGGGGAGAAAAATCCCCAAAACTGGTTGATTCCTTTAGTAAGAATGAAAACTCAAGTTGTTTGAATTATTTTCAGTGTCACTATTTTTAACACTTTGTGTATCCTGATGTTTCCCAACTTGTAAAATGTTGGTCACCGTGGTAACTCCCAAAACTATGTAAGTGATTAGTTACTTGATGGAAATGTCAAATTCTTTACAAATAAATCATTTTAGGAAATCTAGTTTAAAATTCTCATTAATGGAAATAACATCTAGTGTGACCATACCCTCAATTAAATGGGCCTGGACATAAAGAACTGGGCTAATGTGCTGCTGATATGTCACATGGTAGCCAATAACCTACATGGAGAAATGGAAAAATACCCATTAGGTAAAATTGCACATGATTAAGGGGTGAGCAGAGATGTTGGAATTACTTCCTGACTTCCAAATTTTTGTGAACTTTTGATTATTAGTGTAGCAATTATTAATTTTTGTGTTGCCATTGTTTTATCATTACTGTGTTAATACTTTATTATATAGGCCAATAAATAAATAGGGAATACAAAGAGGAGAGCTCACTGATCTAAATTTACATGAATTTCTTTGAATTGGGCTATCCACACTTGATGCTAGATATAATGTTGTACTGTGTGGGTAACACCTACCTACTAATGAGCATTAGCAAACATAGCATCTGAACATGTCTTCCTTAAAGTTCCATAAGTATAATATTTATGTTAATCATAAAGGTTAATAGATTTGCTTATGTTTATAGAAGCATATTCTGGTTTTATTAAAAATAAATATAAAAATAATGGAACACTATTACATGTTTTCATTCCAGTTATAATTTCAATAACTTACTCTTAATAAATAAATTCTGAAACTTCCACTTTCAGATTTGAGCTTTTATAAGTTCTCTGAAGTTAAAATGAAGTACATATTTATGGATTAATGGTTGGAACAGATGTAGTGACTTCACATATAAAAAAATAATGATGCAAGATATGAGATCAAGGTTATCTTCATGTTACTAACACAGACTGTCCTATTCTGTGCCTTGTGGTTATCAGAGTTTGGAACAGAAGTTACATTCAAAAGGAAATGATGCCTCTTTCCCAAATATTTTAAGTCAGAGATGAAAAAGAAAAACAAAATTCCCTGAGTTCAAGGCTTAAAATGTACTTCTGTTACCTTCTTTTTTATATTAGATCAAAGCAGAAACCTGAATTTTAGTTTATGAGCCCAAGTTTGACCTTAGCTATTACTTATGCTTTGAGAAGCTTCCTAATATCTTGTTCCCCAGATTTCTTAATTTGTTCTCTTTTAATAGCATGATCTATGAGGATGATCTCCTTTGATTTTAAGCTGTGTTCCATTTCAACTTATTTTGGATAAAAAATTGGTTCTATAGAAACATCAAAAATAGTACCCTTCTCCATACACACTCAACTTAAAAACCAGTATACCCTATTACTGTTCATTATATTTCCATTATATTTCTGCAACTAAAAGCAGTTGTGTGTCCAAGGTTCTCACGTTACTGAACAAACCAGAACTCTTTCACCTCTTCCCATTTTAGTTAGATGCTGGCGCCTGAGTCATTGTGACTGCTTAGTGCACCCTATTCAGGATTATAGTTGAATTTAGTGGGCTTGCTAACCTACTGTAGGGTCTTCAAATGTACCCTTCCACTTCAACCAGCGGATGGTTTCAGCAGGTTGGAAAGAGGATGACTTTCACTCCTTTTCCTGTCTCCCTTCCTTTTATTGGTAGTGACTGATGAGGATAGAATCCTCAAGAAGAAGTAAATCAAGTGGAGCTGTGCATTATCTCTTTTTCTACTGCTCTTTCCCTTAATCGATTGCTTCTCTTTTCATTTTTGCCACCCAGGAATTCCAAATAATTACACTTAGGTTTTATAAAAATAAGAATCTTTGGACCCTCATTCTCTTTCTTTGTCTTGTAAATTCTGTAAGTTTTCTTGAATGGACGCAAGCTCTTCTCTTGATTTAGGATATAATGCTGTACGTACCACTGATTTTGAGAAAATATTTTAGCTTCAAATTAGAGTTCTTCATTGCAGCATTTGCTAGCTGTGGTGTGGTTGATGCTTTACCTGTTTACCAGTATTTTATAAAGATTTATTTATATAGGAGAGAGAGAGAGAGAGAGAGAGTGCACATGCATGAGTGGGGGGAGGGGCAGAGGGAGAGGGAGAGAATCTCAAGCAGACTCGCTGCTGAGCGTGGGAGTCAATGAGAGCGGGAATAGATCCCAAGACCCTGAGATCACAACCCTGAGATCACGACTTGAGCTGGAATTAAGAGTCGGATATTTAACCGACTGAGCCACCCAGGCACCCCAGTGCTTTACCAGTATTTTAGCAATCTCATACTTACCTTTGGGGGAGTTTTCTGTGATGGGTAGCTGTTTTAGGCACAGATATTAGGTAGGGTACATCAACACAACTTTTTTACTTCTTGATAAAATACACCACCATTTTAAACTATCATCTGGAAATAGATATGTAAGTTTGAACACCTCTGTATCAATTTTCTGTATTTTCTGCAAATCATTAGTCTCTTTTTATTAGCTCCCTTAGATTATATATAGTTAATTACCTTAAGTTTTAGTGAAGTTTACTTTCTGTCTGTTGTTGAAAAGGCCAAGATTCTATCATGTAAATCTCAGTACATGGGAGAACCCAAAAGTAAATACTTGATAATAATCACATGCTTTGAAGACAACTGAATTTATATTGTAAATGTTTCTTCGCAGTTTAGTCTGTTACCTTCCTGTGTAATAAAGACTCTGAAATTAAAATGACCCCTTTTCACAAAATAGGGCTATGGCATTCATTTACTACAAAGCTTGCCTCGGTTTGATATTACTCCTCCTGAAATAGAAAATGATATCCTAGTAATGCATCTGAAGTGGGCTTTAAAACCATCTAAGGCACTCTTGAGAAATTAATGACTTCTGCTTTTGGCCTCAATTACATATTGTGATTCTCCTGTACTATTCTCACTTTTCCTCTGTTTCTCCTCTGACTTTGTAATATATCTTATTGGTTGCATTCCAGATCTTCTAGAAACCTCAACGTCAGAAAGAGTATGTGTTTATAGCTGCCCTGAAAACCTTTAGACCTTTACTAATTTGAACACATAATTCTTAAGACTAATGCTCCATAGTAGATAAGGTCATCTTAGCCTCTTAAATATATAAGCACCTAGCAGCTTGATGAGGAAAATCAGCTTACAACAGAACAGCATGGTGACGACAAAATGTTAATTAAATTTTTCCTTGTAAAAAATTTCATTTTCAGTCTGAGTGAGCTTATACAGCAGTGTTGCTGGCTAAGAGTGAGGGGTCTACTCAGCAGTTCTGACTGTTTATTATTGGTCCTTGACATTTAGTACCTATGCATATTTATTCTGTTGTAAAACACTGTATCACTTGAAAACATTAATAAACAAAAATGTTTCCTTTTAATCAGAAGACTCCTACATGGTGATCTCTTATAGCATTAGGGAGAAGTTTATAATATTAACGGATGCATTAAGAATACAAGTGGCACTGATTTTGAACATGTTAAGACCCCTATTCGTCTACCCAAAACTACAAAAAGTGTAGTTATCTGGTTTGCAAAATACCCTGTACATGGGTACATCACCCTTAAAAATACCCTTTTGCATGATAGAAGTAAGCAGCTTTTTAATTTAGTAGTATTAATAAAATATAAGTGTAATATCGATAAAATTCCAGATTGCTTCTGTAAGTACTGATGGCTTTATTAATCCTTTGTTTTTCACTGACTGGACATTTTTTGGCTAATCATCTAATTTCTGAATGAGCAAAGTGCTATGGAGAGAAAGGAAAAGGAGAATAGAGATCCTGCCCTAGAGGATCCTGATGCTTATAATCTAGTTAAGTGTCTAGAGATAAATTCTAAAGTGTCAAAAAGCCAAATTTATGTCATATAAATACATTAAAGAACACTAAGGGATTTATTGAATCAGAATATTAGAACTAAAGGGACCTTAGCAATCTTTAAGTACAAACACTTTGTTTTAGAAATGAGGAAACTGAGGCCACCAAAAGGAAGGTGACTTACCTGGGGCTCACCAGCTGTCCTTGGTAGAGCTGGGACAAGAGTTTAATTTACAGTGTTTTCTCACTGTCATGAAGGGGCTTTGTTTATGCAGAAAAGGGATTCTGGGAAAATGCAAATCTTGAGCTTAAAGGAAATAGCATTATAAACAGTAGTGAATTCGATCTAGCGATTTGGGTTTCTTGTGTCAGCTCTAAGATTTTTCTAGTTTTAAAATTCCCTACTTCTTGATTTAGATTGATATGAAAGAGGGAATAATATGAGTGAATAATAATGAGATATAGCAATAACAATAAGGACTTAAAAGCTATAGAACTTCCTAAGCTGGGCTCTGTTTTAAGCATTGTACATTCATTAGTTCATCTCATCTTCACAATAATCATATGAGGTAACTACTGCTATCATTCCCATTTTACAGATGGGGACCCTGAGGTCCAGAGAAGTAACTCGTCCAGTATCAAACATGGAATATGAAAAATATTAAACATGAAATGTTATAAGAGAATGTATATACAGAACGACCAGCCTAGTCAATGTCAGGTGACTCTCTTTAGGAGAGAAGCTATTATATTAATGATTAGAGATAGTTAAGAAGGGCTTCTTCATTGAGAAATTTTTTTGGGAAAAAAAAAAAGAAAGAACCACTTAGTACTGTCTTACTGTTATGCAACATGATTGCATCCAGTATTTCTGTAGCTTCCCCCTAACTAAGAGAGGGAATAATCAGTAATTTGAAAAAGTGTCCAGCCATAGCTTGAGTCTTAAAGATATTATTGCTAGCATTTAAATATGTCAGCATGGGGCGCCTGGGTGGCTCAGTTGGTTAAGCGACTGCCTTCGGCTCAGGTCATGATCCTGGAGTCCCGGGATCGAGTCCCACATCGGGCTCCCTGCTCAGCAGGGAGTCTGCTTCGCCCTCTGACCCTCTTCCCTCTCGTGCTCTCTATCTCTCATTCTCTCTCTCAAATAAATAAATAAAAATCTTATAAAAAATATGTCAGCATGTATGTGACTGAGACAGGAAATATGGTTGCATATGTGTGAGCACATATGTGTTTGGCCCTTTGCACTTGCAGATGCAGTCACTGTTTATTCCTGTGTTCTTTGGTTCGAGGTCACATTCTAACTAAGCAATCCTATATCTGAAATTGTTTATAACTAACTACTTCCTGTTGCTCCATATTTTTGTTCAGAGTGGTGTTGTATTCCATTTCTTGCGTGCTCTCAGAAACTTTTGTTGAGCTTTTTTACTTTAGTTTACTGAGCACCAGTTGTTTATGTGGGAAGATGTGGAAAGGGTTAACTGATTATACCTTCTTATTCCTGCCCTTGTCTTTACACTGTAGGCATCTACCAGTGTTATTTGTCAAACAATGAGGTAGTGGTAGTAGTTTAAGTAAAAGTACTCATTTTTGTAGGCTTGGGGAAGCTGATGCCTTTTTGATGCAGAACTTTATTTGATCCTCTCAAAGGATCATTGGATTCCTTAATGTTCTCTGGTTTCATTTAACATCTTATTAATGAACTGACTCATAAAATGGTTAAAAAATAGTATAACTAGGAGCACCTGGGTGGCTCAGTTGGTTAAGCGACTGCCTTCGGCTGGGGTCCTGATCCTGGAGTCTCGGGATCGAGTCCCTCATCGGGCTCCCTGCTCAGCGAGGAGCCTGTTTCTCCCCCTAACCCTACCCCCTCTCATGTGCTCTCTCTCTCTCTCATTCTCACTCTCTCAAATAAATAAATAGATCTTTAAAAAAATAGTATAACTATACAGGATCTGTAATGGAAATACAGTTTAGTTATATGTGGAGTTTTCCTCTGTGTAGTTTGATAAAGTTTAATTAACAATCTGTCGGTTTTGTTTTCATTCAACAATATTTACTTCCCACTGAGCATTAGGTACTGTTGCAGGTGCCGGAGCGTGTGTCTGCTCCTATGGTCATTAGCCTGTTATTACTCTAGGTTATATACATTGGGGTAGATAAGTTTCTCATAGGATCAGATTTAAATTTTTGCAGCTAAGGTACGCAGCAGATATGCAGCGTCATACAGCCTAAATTTATTCTAGCTGTTCTTCAGAAATTATTAGACGTAAAACACAAGATAATAAATTCTGTGGTACAAAGTCTGGAGTGTTGCTATTCTACAATACACAATTTGTCTGTAGCTCTTTCCTTTCCTTCCCTCCCTCCCACCTCCCTTCTTTTCTTCCTTTATAGAACCAATAGAAAAAATATAAAATTAGGTGTATAAATTAAACATATTTTCTGTTCTAGTGAGTGAAAAACAGACTATTATTTGGGACATTTGGTGATATCTAGAGAACATGTTGAGTAAACTTAAAAATCTGCAAAGTATATTTAAAATTTAGAGTAATATTTTATAAGTTAATATTGAAACAAATGAAAGCTCGATAATCAGTTATATAGAGGTTGATGTACTCATAAAAATTTGTGTCTATCTTTATAACAGCTTTTTTGATATGTCATATCTGGGATGATCAGCTCTTCCCTGTCTGCCCCAAATTTTCCCAGTTTTAGCACAGAAACCTCTTGATCCTGAGCAACTGGATGGTTGGTCACCCTTAATTGTATCTAAGTTTGAAGGTTTAGTTTTCTCAGTTTCATGAGTGAAGTGATTAATGGACAAAATCTATCTAGCTAAATGGTGCATATTTAATTATATATTAAATGCATAAATATATATTAAATGCATGTTTATTTCCAGTGATAGAAAGATGAAGGAATAGATAGGTGGATGGATGGATAGATAGATGAATATATAGGAAAATGACTATGGCATCGTGATCACTTGTTAAAATCCTAATTACCTCTTAAGTCCCAACATAGTTGTCATGTTTTTGTCATGATTTCTCTTGCAGAATTCATCACTCTCCCCTATGCCTACAAAATTCTGTTTATACATCTATTATTGACTTACCATAGTTATATTATAGTTGCTCGTATGCCTATCTGTCTTCTCCAATAGACTATGAATTCTTTTTTTAAAGATTTATTTATTTATTCAAGAAAGAGAGAACACGAGCAAGAGAGTGAGAGAGAGCATGAGCAGGGGGAAGAGGCAGAGGGAGAAGCAAATGCTCTGCGGGGCAGGGAGCTGGACTTGGGGCTTGATCCCAGGACCCAGGACCATGAACTGAGCGGAAGGCAGATGCTTAACCAACTGAGCCACCCAGGCGCCCCTAGACTATGAATTCTTTGCAGAGCCTTAAGACATTGCTTCACTTCAACTCTTGCGTACCACTCAATATGTAAGAACTCAATATGTAATGGAGCATTCATCCCCCTTCCCCAGTTTGGTAACTACTTTATTTTTGACCATCTTTATTGAAATATAATTTATCTACAATAACATTCACCAATTTTAAATGTATAGTTCAGTAAATCGTAACAAAATCAAGATAAAGAACATTTCAATCCCCTCAATCCCCTTGGGCCCCTTTGCAGTTACTTTCTCTCTGCCGCCCTGGCCCCTCTCACCCTCTGCTATACTTTATGTCACTACAGTGTTGCCTTTTCTAGCATTGCATGTGAATTTCATATATCTAGCTTCCTTAACATAATACTTTTTGAGATTTATTCATGTTTTTGCATGTGTCAGTAATTTGTTTCATTTTATTGCTGAATAGAATTCTATTATGTGGACAATACCACAATTTATTTATCCATTACCCCATTGATGGGCATTTAGTTATTTCCAGTTTTTGGCTATTATAAATTACACTGCTGTGAATACTGACATACACATTTTTATATTCACATATGTTTGCATTTCTCATGGGTGAGTATCTAGAAGTGCAATTGTTGATCTTATGGTAAGTGTATGTTTTAACTTATAAGAAATTATTAAATGTTATGCAAAATGGGTGTACCATTTCATATTCCTGTCAGCAATGCATGAGAACTCAGCTCGTTCTACATCCTTGCCAACACTTGGTATTGGTCAGTCTTGGCAATTTTAGCTATTCTAATAGATGTGGTGGTATCCTACTGTGGTTTTACTTTGCATTTCCTAATGACTAATGATTTAACCATCTTTTTTTAAAAAATTTTTTGTTGTTATTTTAATCACCATGCATTACATCATTAGTTTTTGACGTAGTGTTCCATGATTCATTGTTTGTGTATAACACCCAGTGCTCCATGCAGAATGTGCCCTCTTTAATACCCATCCCCAGGCTAACCCATCCCCCCACCCCCCCTCCCCTCTACAACCCTCAGTTTGTTTCTCAGAGTCCATCGTCTCTCATGGTTCGTCTCCCCCTCCGATTTCCCCCCCTTCATTCTTCCCCTCCTGCTATCTTCTTCTTCTTTTTTTTTTTTAACATATATTGTATTATTGGTTTCAGAGGTACAGATCTGTGATTCAACAGTCTTGCACAATTCACAGTGCTCACCATAGCACATACCCTCCCCAATGTCTATCACCCAGCCACCCCATGCCTCCCACCCCCACCACCCCAGCAACCCTCAGTTTGTTTCCTGAGATTAAGAATTCCTCATATCAGTGAGGTCATATGATACATGTCTTTCTCTGATTGACTTATTTCACTCAGCATAACACCCTCCAGTTCCATCCACATTGTTGCAAATGGCAAGATCTCATTCCTTTTGATGGCTGCATAATATTCCATTGTGTATATACCACATCTTCTTTATCCATTCATCTGTCGATGGACATCTTGGCTCTTTCCACAGTTTGGCTATTGTGGACATTGCTGCTATAAACATCGGGGTGCACGTACCCCTTTGGATCCCTACATTTGTATCTTTGGGGTAAATACCCAGTAGTGCAATTGCTGGGTCGTAGGGTAGCTCTATTTTCAACTGTTTGAGGAACCTCCATACTGTTTTCCAGAGTGGCTGCACCAGCTTGCATTCCCACCAACAGTGTAGGAGGGGTTCCCTTTCTCCACATCCCCGCCAACATCGGTCATTTCCTGACTTGTTAATTTTAGCCATTCTGACTGTGTGAAGTGATGTCTCATTGAGGTTTTGATTTGGATTTCCCTGTTGCTGAGCAATGTTGACCATCTTTTGATCAAATTATTTTCATAGTTTGTATAGCTCCTTTGCTAATGTGTATGTTCAAGTATTTTGCCCATCTTTAAAATTCAGGGGTTTTTTTTGTCTTTTTTGTCATTGAAATGTAAGAGCTCTTTATATTTACTGCTTTCAAGTCTTTATCAGATATATGTCTCATAAATATCTCCCACCAGTCTAAGTTTTTATTTTAAGAGAGTCTTTCAAAGGGTCTTTCAAAATTTAAATTTTGTGGAAGTACAATTAACTAATTTTCTTTTATGGTTCATACACGTGGTGTTCTATCTAAGAAATATTCGCCTAAAATAATGTGACAAAGAATTTCTCTTTTATTTTCTTCTTAAAGTTTTATAATTTTAGGTTTTATATTTAGGTCTATGATCCATTTTGAGTTAATTTACCTTGGCAGCTCTGTAAAAAATCATAATAAATGGACCATATAAATGTGGGTCTATTTTTAGACAATTTTGTTTTATTAACCTTTATGTTTATCTTCATGCCACTAGCACAGTGTCTTTATTAAAATAGCTTTATAGTAAGTCATAAAATCAGGTAGTGTTAAGTTGGTCAACTTTGTCTTTTTAAAAAATATTTGGTCTATTTCAAGTTTTTTGTACATCTGTTAAAATCAGCTTGTTAATTTCTACTAGGATTTTTATTTCTGGCATTTTTCATCCTTTTGTATTGATTACATTTGCATCTAGGGTCATTTTTCCTTCTGCTTGAAGAATTTCTTTAAACACTTCTTCTAGTGCAGGCCTGGTGATGAAAAGGAAGTTACAAGAAAAAAATTAAGACCAATGTTGTTCATAAACACAGGTGCAAAAATGCTTAACAAAATTTTAGCAAATCAAATCCATTAATATATAAAAAGGATAATATAGTATGACTGGGTAAAGTTTATTCCAGGAATGAAAGGTTTGTTTAACATGAAAACAACAAACGTAATCTACCAAATTAATAGACTAAGAAAGAGGAAACATGATCATCTCAAGAGATACAGATAAAGCATTTGATAAAATTCAACACATATTCATGATTAAAAAAAAAAAAAACTATCAGCAAACTGAATGGAAGGGAAATCCTGCAGCCTGGCTTTCCAAAAGAACCTATGAAAAAAATCTACAAGGAACGTCATACTTAGTGGCAAAAGATGGAATACTTTCCTTTTAAGATTAGGAAAAGGATGTCCATGCTCTTCTGTTCAACATCGTTCTGTTCAACACTGCACTGGAGGTCCTAGCCAGGGCCAAATCTATTTTTATTTTTTTATTTTTTTTATTTTCTTAACATTTTACTTATTTATTTATTTGAGAGAGAGAGAGAGAGAGAGCGCAAGAAGGGGGGAGAAGCAGCAAGAGAGGGACAAGCATACTCCACGCTAAGTACAGAGACCTATGCGGGGCTCAATCCCAGGACCCTGAGGTCATGACCTGCGCCAAAATCAAGAGCCAGGCACTTAACCAACTGAGCCACCTAGGTGCCCCTCGCCAGGGCCAAATGAAAAATAAATTCTGGGGTAAACATATCTTAATTCATTCTTTTAGTGTGTGTGTGTGTGTGTGTGTGTGTGTGTGTGTGTGTGTGTGTGTGTGAGATTTAAAAAAAAACGTATTCATTGAGAACTCTGCTAAGCTTTAAGCTTACACTCTCTGGTGAATATACTGTTAATTTCCCCCTATATTCTCCTGGGGAGCATAAACCTTGCTGTTGACTGCAACATTTCTTACTCGTACATGTGCTCACTAGATAATTTATGGGAAATCTAATGGAATGGATTGGATATATTATAAGAATTAATATATAAAATAATGGACTAGTTATGTAGACTACATGGTTGCTCTTTGCAATGGAGGAAAAATGTGGTGAGTCTTATGACTATAGACATACATTTTTGTATAGTATGAAAAAATATTCCTTTTAAATGACTTTTGTAATATAATACAAACTACTGTATCAAGATTGAACAACTTTTGGGGTGCCTGGGTGGCTCAGTCAGTTAAGCATCTGCCTTCAGCTCAGGTCATGATCCCAGAGTCCTGGGATCAAGTCCCGCATTGGGCTCCCTGCTCAGCAGGGAATCTGCTTCTACCTCTACTCCTCACCCCTGCTCATGATCTCTCTCTCTCTCAAATAAATAAATAAAATCTTTAAAAAAAAAAAGATTAAACAACTTCCAATTAATAAAAAAAATAGTTGTAGTATGGCAACATAAAATGATTTGCCTATATCAAAATAACATCTTACAGATGTCATCAAAGCACACTGGAGCTATATGGAGAGAAATGTAATTTAATTTTGTTTCAGGCAGATTGCACGTTAATAATTAATAATTAGTGCATTCTTTTCCTGTCTAAATACTACCCATGTATCAGAGACCAGCTCAAATTTCTGCTCCTTGGGGTCCTTCCTAATCAACCTCATTGGAAATTACTTCTGCCTCCTCTAAATTTCCTTCAGAGCTATAATCTCTACCAGTCAACATGTTAGATTTTACATTGTATTGTCATTTAGAGTTTATTGTCACATATGTAATAATTTTAATTTAATAGACTTTATTTTTTAGGGGAGTTTTAGATTACACAAAAATGAACAGAAAATACAAAGTTCCCCTATCATTAACATCTTCTAAACATGGTACATGTGTTACAATTGACAAGTGAATATTGATATATTATTATTAACTAAAGTCCATAGTTTACATTTGATTTTATTCTTTGTGTTATACATTCTTTGGGTTGTGCCAAATGTATAATGTCATGTATCCACAATGACAGTATTATACAGAATCGTTTCACTGCCCTAAAAAAATGCCCTCTGCTCTGCCTATTCATCCCTCCCTTTTTCTCCCTTGATCCCAACCCCTGGAAACCGCTGATATTTTTACTGCATCCATGGCTTGCTTTTTTTCAGGATATCATATATTTGGACTCATATAGTACGTAGCCTTTTCAGATTGCCTTGTTTTGCCTAGTAATATGTATTTAACATTCTTCCATGTCTTTTCATGAATTGATAGCTCATCTCTTTTTAGCACTTAAGATTCCATTGTCTGGGTATACTGCATTTTATTTATCCATTTATCCACTGAAGTACATCTTGGTTTCTTCCAAGTTTTGGCAAACAAAACTGCTGTGTGAGCAGAACTGCTATAAACATCCATTTACAGGTTTTTGTATGGACATGTTTTCAGCTATTTTGGGTAAATACCAAGGAGTATGATCGCTGGATTGTATGGTAAGAGTATGTGTAGTTTTGTAAGAAACTGCCAAGCTGTCTTCCAGTGCAGCTGTACCCTTTTTCATTTCCACAGCAATGGATGAGGGTTCCTGTTGCTCCCCATCTTGTTAGCATTTGGTATTCAGTTTGGGGGATTTTAGCCATTCTGATAGGTGTGTAGTGGTATGCCATTGTTTTAACTTGCAGTTCCCTAATGACATATGTTGAGCTTCTTTTCATATGCTCATTTGCAATCCATATTTCTTTTGGTGACATGTCTGTTCAGATCTCTTGCCCATTTTTTAATCTGTTCTTGCTTTTATTATTGAGTTTTTTTTCAGGATATATTCTGAATATAAGTCATTTATCAGATACATGTTTTGCAAATATTTTCTCACAGTCTGGATTGGCTTCATTTTATTAACAATGTGTTTTTTTTTAATTTTAATGAAATCCAAGTCATCCATTTTTTCCTTTCATGGATTATACTTTTGGTGTTACATCTAAAAAGTACCCCCACCTACCTCCTTAGCACATTAGGCAGCATGTCAGTCTCCTAAAAAGTCCTCACCAAACCTAGGATAACCTAGCTTTTCTCCTAAATTATCTTCCAGGACTTGTATAGTTTTATGTTTTATGCTTAGATCTCTGCTCTGAGTTAATTGTTATGAAAGATGAAAGATTTGTGTCTAGATTCATTTTTTTGTGTGTGTGGTTGTCCAGTTGTTTGAGCACCATTTGCTGAAAAGACTGTCCTTTCTCCATTGAATCACCTTTGCTCGTTTGTCACAGATGAGTTGACTATATCTGTATGAATCTCTCTCTGGGCTTTTTGTTCTGTTCCACTGATCTATTTGTGTGTTCTTTTGCCAATACCATGTTGTCTTGATTACGGTAGCTTTATAATAAGTTTTGAAGTCAGGTGGTGTCAATCTTCTGACTTTGTTCTTCTTCAACATTTGTGTTGGCTATTTTAGGTCTTTTGCCTTTCAATATAAACTTTAGAAACAGTTTGTTGACATCCATGAAATAACCCGCTGTGGTTTTGATTGGAATTTCATTGAATCTATGTATCAAGTTGGGGAAAACTGATATCTTGACAGTATTCAGCCTTTCTATTCATGTACATGGAATAGCTCTCTGTTCATTTGGATCTTCTTCGATTTCTTTCCTCTGAGTTTTGCAGTTTTCCTCATATAGATCTTTGGTGTGTTTTGCTAGATTTATACCTCAGTATTTATTTTCTTTTTTTAATTTCCCTTCCTCCCCACCCCCTCTCCTTTCTGTGTGTGCTTGAATTGGTCAGAATTCTCCAGAGAAATAGAAACCAAGAGATGGAGGTATTTTTGCTACTGGGGGATGGTTCCTTCTAGACCCTCTCACATAGAGCAAAGAAATATATTTATCTATTACTTACTTATGTATATACACACAATTATAAACATTTTTACACGTATGTACATTAAGCTAAACCTGAAGTCACACTGGCGTCTCCTATTCTAATCTATTAGCATATGGATCATCCTAGTCTACATTCCCTCCATTGCTTACCTCTGACCTCCCCCGCAACACTTAGGGATCTGGCTGCCACCATGCATTACCCATTTACTTAATTGTTCAGTATGTACAGTGTTTTTGTTGTCTTCGTTTTGACACATTCTCTCCGAAGTTCTTTAGCCTTTTTTAAGTGTTTGCACTTCATTTATCAGGTTTACTCCAGGGTCAGCCATTCAAAATACACAAATGAAGAGTAGCCATTTATATAGGAAAATATAGAAAGTGTACAAGAAAGTGCTTTTCCCCCTGGAACTACTATAAACCTGTAAGAGTGGTTATCTAATTGCCACTAATACTATCAATATTTTTATTTTTCCATTTTATCAGGTCAGGAATTCAGCATGAGAGTGATTTTATAAACTCAGAATAGTATCACTGATGAAACTCTAACTTTCAACTTTTGTTCACATCATGTACATTTTTGCTTGATGGTATGGTAAATACAATGGGTACCTATGTAAATCGTATTTTACTAATGTAAACAGTGTTACTATTACTCTATTCAGCCACACATACTTGCTAATTTCAGTAGCCTGCCCCCACTCACAGGACCTTTCTGGGCTTGAGTATTACTGAAGGCACTCAGTGAGATTTCTTCAGGTGCTGCAAAGCTAAATCTTTAATATGACCTCAAAATTGGCATCTTCTCTGACTTCCCTATGTTTGTTCTGTATAACCTTCTAACAGCAGTTACAATGTCCATGTAAAGAAGAGGAAAAGAAGCCAAAATATTTCATGATAACACAACTAATCACACCATCTGTTGACATTTATTATCTGATCACGTTTTCACCGTAAGAGAGAAATAAGAATTTATCTAATGGAAGGGAAAAGCTTTTAAAGTGTCATCAATTTTCAGCACATTTATAGTTTTTGTTCTTTTTTTTTTTTTCATTTTAGATGATGGGGAAATTGAAGAAAGTGGCTGATTTTTTGAAAAGTAACTGACTCAACTCTCTAATTTCCTTTCAGTGATTAGATGGGGTTTTGACCCCAAGCTCTGCACATCCTTCTCACTGTCCTTTGGCTCTGGAGGGAGAATCTCCCAGGCAGGATGCAGGCTTCCTTATGTAGTAGGGAGCTGGAGTGAGTGGGATAATGGCTTTCTGGAAGGAATGGGGAACTTGGGAGAAGGAGCAATTCTGGCCTACTGGCTTTGAGAATTCTGTCACTGTGATTCTGTCACTGTCCCATTACAGTGACTGCCTTTTTGTTCTCTTTTTACACTGCCTATGAAACATGATCTGGAATCTGGCCAGAAACCTCTCTTATGCTGTCAATATATGTATTTTTTAAACTGTTCTTCTCTTTGACTAACAATGATTTTCTTAACAATCAGGAATATCAGGTTCATTCTTTCAGTCATTTCAGAAATGTGTTGCTGGATTGAAGTGGCTGAAATTGCAGCTGGTGTGGAAAGTGATGAACAATAAATCGAAATACCCAAATACCTTATTTTCTAAGTGTAACAGTCATTTCATTTTCCTCTAACATGGCAGACTTACATTTATATATGCTTTTAGATTCATGCAAAAGGGTCATAAGGAGTTTCACCATTACTAGTGGACTCTAGGTATTGATAGGGTAATTTGGTGTATTTATTTTCTACTGAGGCTGGGTGAGCTTAATTATAACCTTCGGTTCTTGGGACGAAACAAGTCTTTGGGAAAGGAGTTTATTCCTGCTTGTCCAGAGCCACCTGATAGAGAAAGACAAGTAGCTCCATCTCTTTGACTGCTTATTGGTAGTTTGACCTGAATATGTCACTTGACCTCTTCATATTTCAATTTTTTCACCTCTAAAATGGAGAGAGTGCCTCCCCAGAGGACCCCACTTCTGTGGAGACATTGTCTGTTCTCATCTTGGCTGGCCCCAGGAAGCCGTGAGCTCAAACCACCTCTTTCCCTTATGTAATTCTCTGCTTGACCTTCCTTGAACTGTGCCCGGTGGAAGTTGTTAAATTCTCCATTATTGCACCTAGGTGATGCCACTGGTTTATGGAAATTGGATCAATGTTCACAAGTTTTTTTTTTTTTTAAGATTTTATTTATTTGACAGAGAGAGAGACACAGCGAGAGAGAGAACACAAGCAGGGGGAGTGGGAGAGGGAGAAGCAGGCTTCCCGCAGAGCAGGGAGCCCGATGCGGGGCTCGATCCCAGGACCCTGGGACCATGACCTGAGCCGAAGGCAGATGCTTAACAACTGAGCCACCCAGGTGCCCCATTGTCCACAAGTTTTAAATTTGTTGAAAACTCATGTGATAACTGACTCTTCTATAGTGACATCTGATCAACTGTATCTACTTAGAAGAATCATATTTGTTCCCTTTAAATTAAGTCTGTCTGGTTTCTTCTGTCTCTTTCAAATAGTGATTTTTCAGAAGACTTTAATAAAAGCTGTTTACTAGAACTTATTGCATGAAATGGTCTTTAAAAATTTTGAGTATAGTTGATACACAATGTTACATTAGTTTCAGGTACAACATAGTGTTTCAACTGCTCTGTACCTTGAGCTGTGTTCACCACAAGTGGAAACATTTTAAAGATCTCTTTACACATTCCATTTGGACACTAAAGAGTAGTAAAGATTAGAGAAAGATGTGAGATTATGTCAAGATTATTTAAATTTAATTGGTGCACTATATATGCACTATATATCCTAATCTATTAGGGTATAACTCAGATTTTCTTAAGAGAGAGGTTCAGATTCCAGTGACATTTGAAGAAAATCTTATTTTCTAACTTAGCTTTCACAGTCCTACTCAAACAATTTTTTTCCCTATCCTAAACCCAATCATTTGAGATTGTTATATGTCATTCTTTTTCTTTTTAAATACATAGGCTTTTCCTTAGCAACATATTATGATATTAAGAGAAAATTAAAGGGAAAGAGCAAGAAAAACCATGGAATACTAACTAAAAGCTTAGCATGTTAGCCGCAGGTAGTACCTTTTAGAGAAACAAGTTCTCAAATAATGAGGCCTATATTGAACTACAACTTAGTTTATTATTTTTTTCCAGAAAAATCCCTTTTGTTGGCATTTTTAATAAGCAGATTCAGAGACAGTACCATCTTCATTACAAATAAGTTACACAGTTTTTCCATTGCATAAAAAATTCATCATAGCCTTTTGCTGTTATCTTTGTTTGGAAGGAAGATGATTATTGAGTATATTCAACAATAATGGCAGGCATAGAGATTTCCCTGTGCTGATTTTTCTAATGCTGATTGCAAAATCTAATTTGTATAATTTGTAGAGCAAGAGGGGAAGAGAGAGGATGTGTTAGAGTACAAGGAAAAAGGCATATGCCAAACAATATACTTGCAGTTTATCACTGACCCGTGTGTTCAGCATGAGCGTGTTTGATGTGGAAGCTAATGGCAGAGCTGCCGAGTTTATGATTACTTGCCTTAATAATGCAGATTCATTCTACCAAGCTTTGGCTAAGGATACATAAAATCTCATGTTCAGTGCTGAATTTGGTAACTTATTTGCAAACATTAATAAAGAGTCCTTTTACCCTTCAGGGTTGTTTATATGTCTATAAAAAGAAACAGCAGAAGTTGATTGACAATTGCACTTTGATTATTTTCTTAAAATTTAATCTGCCATTTGTTTTTGAGCTTCTAAAATTCTTAAGGATATGAACATTTAAACTAGATAGAGACTTTAAGAAATTAATTCTCTATAATACACAAGACTTATTTTTACCCTATATTCAAATCTGTTAGCTAAATATCTGTTCCATTTTGCTTTTGCCCTTTACTTTTTTTTTTTAAAGATTTTATTTATTATATATTTGAGAGAGAGTGCACGAGCAGGGTGGAGGGGCAGAGGAAGAGGGAGAAGCAGACTCCCCTCTAAGCAGGGCTTGATCCCAGGATCCTGAGGTCATAACCTAAGCCTAAGACAGACACTTAAGTAACTGAGCCACCCAGGTGCCCCTCCCTGCCTTTTACTTTTAAGAAATCATTTCTCCTAGTCTAAGTTGTTAAACTTTTGAGATTAAAAACAATAACAATACTGCTTTAGTCTATGAATTTAGATTTCTTTCTATTCTGAGATCATCTGTCCCATGGAATATGAAGTTAACATTTTTGTTTGTTTGTTTTTCTGTACATATATCAAGGTTTGTGTCTGAACACTGTGTAACTTAGAGAAACAGTATTAGACTTCCTGCACATGGACACATGGTAGATACTCAGTGATGTATGTGGTTTATCAATTACAGATGAAACTTACATAGTAGTCATTTTTGCAAGCACTTCAACTATGTATGTAGATCAGTTGTGTTTCTGCCATGTGCACTGTCCAGAATCTTCCCCCAGACCTCCCACTAAATGCCCTTAACCATCCCATTTACAGAACAGTCTGCAGCTTCAGTCTCTGTTACTCTCTCTCCTTTCTCTCTCTCCCCTCCTCGCTCCCCCATCATTATTAGGAGGATAAATTTTAGCCATTTTATCTGCAAAATTCAGTGAACTAAGTATTTTCAGTTATTTCCACAGAACAAATAATTGTGATATATTTTGTAAAATATAGAGAAACACCAATGTTATTTCAGTGCATGACTAGTTAGCAAAAGCAGCCTCCTTTTCTCTGTGTATCTATCTAGACCCACAAGTGAATTGAGAAATCTGAACTCAGCACATACTGGTCACAGAGTTGTTTGTTTATGCCACCTATCAAATCCAGTTGTGAAATGGCAGTGGAAGTTGAAGTGGCTGTTTTTAACCAATAGATCAATAAATGGAGTGGTTAATCTGGTGAGTTAGTGGTTAGAGACTGCTAATGAGTTTATACTCATTACAGAATGCCTTCCAGTGGGAGAGAACATGACAAGGACTAGAAATTTAAACCAGGTTGTACAGAACGATAAAAACAAGTTCTGTTGGCAAAAGGCACCTTGATTCACTTATATCTTTTATAGGGTGCTAGCTAGTTCAAGACCCATCTCTAATATAGACAGACAAAACCTGAGCAAAAACAAAAAACTGCGTTATATATCCCAGACATTTCACACTACCACTCCATACAACTTATTCCTTTTTTTAAGCAAAAAACAAAACAAAATGAAAACAAAACAAAAACCAAGAGAAACTGAACAACAACAACAACAACAAAAAACCAAACCCTGACAGCATGCTAAAGGAAACCTTGACTGAAGGATTTAAGAGCAGTGTGGGAATAATTTCAATAATTTAAAAAGATGTAGTTTTCTGTAATAAAAATTGATTCCATTTATTTTATTTACTTGAACACATGCTTGTTGTAAACACCTTAAAATTAAATTGAAATGCACCTAATCCATGTTTTTCTGAACTACTTGATTCAGTGTTTCCAAGTACATTTGTGTTGGAATTTCTGAGCTATTTATATGTAAATGGAAAGTCTTCTGTAATTGGCATGGGGAGAGCTTGCTAGAAGTCCAGTAATCTAATCTAAGTTGCACATTTTTTTCTTCTCTGTTATACATTCATCATGGCATTTGAGGGCAAACAGTTTGATCCTTATGTCAACATCACTCTCTTTCGAAATTAGGCGAAGAATAGGGAAACTTTGTTTTAAGGATTAAACAGCAAAATTTTTCTGTGACACACCGTCTTAGATGGAGCTGCCAGGTCTTATAGGGAGCAAAAAGATATTGTTAACTTCTAACTACTTGGAATAGGAATTTAAATTATTTCCTTCAGGTAGTAGAATGAAAGGAAGATTGCACAATTGTTCAGGCTGTGACTGTTTTATTGAATTTTATTTTATTTTTTTAAGATATGTGCTGCTTGAGGCTTTGGTAACAATGGTACCAAAGTGAGTTTTCTGTTTTTGCATTTTTCCTAATTTGTTTTTTTGGGGGGGCAGATATTAGCAAAAAGAGCTATCAGACAAAGACATTTAACTATGCTAATTACCCAGGGAACTTGTTACCTGCCTATTCTGAATCATGGAATGTTTATTTTTTACTTTTTAAAAGGATTTTATTTATTTATTTAAGACACAGAGAGAGAGTGAGAAAGAAAATGAGCAGGGATTCTGGGGAGGGAGTGGGGAGGGAGGGGGAGAAGCAAACTCCTGCTGAGCAGGGAGCCCAACATGGGGCTTGATCCCAGGACCCAGGGATCATGACTTGAGCCAAAGGCACATGCTTAACGCCACCCAGCACCCCTAAATCAGAGAATGTTTAAACTTTTAAGGCATCTGAGAAGAAGATACCTGAATCCCAAATTCCATTCTAGAGCAAGCAATGGTAAGCAGATGCCTTAGTATTAAATTAATTAAAATAGAGATTTGTTATTTATGCAGCCCTCTAGCTATCCATTCAGGTAATCTTCATTCCTCTGTTCCTTTGAGAAATAACATGCCCAGCTGGGCTTGAGCACTGGGCTAGATGCTGGGAATACAGTCATAATCAGGAAACTGACATTGCCCCCATGCGGAGGACTGTCCTATAATCAGATCTGTAAGCCAACATACATAGTTGAATGAAAACTACATTAAAAGTTCAGCTCTTTTCACCATACGATCCAGCAATTGCACTACTGGGTATTTACCACAAGGATACAAATGTAGGGATTCGAAGGGGTACATGCACCCCAATGTTTATAGCAGCAATGTCCACAATAGCCAAACTGTGGAAAGAGCCAAGATGTCCATCGACAAATTAATGGATAAAGAAGATGTGGTATACATACACAATGGAATATTATGCAACCATCAAAAGGAATGAGATCTTGCCATTTGCAACGACGTGGATGGAACTGGAGGGTGTTATGCTGAGTGAAATAAGTCAATCAGAGAAAGACATGTATCATATGACCTCACTGATATGAGGAATTCTTAATCTCAGGAAACAAACCGAGGGTTGCTGGAGTGGTGGGGGGTGGGAGGGATGGGGTGGCTGGGTGATAGACATTGGGGAGGGTATGTGCTATGGTGAGCGCTGTGAATTGTGCAAGACTGTTGAATCACAGATCTGTACTTCTGAAACAAATAATGCAACATATGTTAAGAAAAAAAAAAGAAGAAGATAGCAGGAAGGGAAGAATGAAGGGGGGGAAATCAGAGGGGGAGACGAACCATGAGAGATGATGGACTCTGAAAAACAAACTGAGGGTTCTAGAGGGGAGGGGGGTGGGGGGATGGGTTAGCCTGGTGATGGGTATTAAAGAGGGCACATTCTGCATGGAGCACTGGGTGTTATGCATAAACAATGAAACATGGAACACTACATCCAAAACTAATGTATGGTGATTAACATAACAATAAAAAATAAAAAATAAAGAAGCCTAAATAAAGGAGAAATCTTTAGTGACTGCAAAAAAAAAAAGTTCAGCTCTTTTCATTTTCAGGAACTACATGGTTCTGAATATTTTCTTTCTCCAGATAGAAGGTTGGTTAAGAGTTAACTGTTTAAGCATAACTGTTTTAGATGGAAATCTTTCTAATACACGACCCCTATGTAGAAAGTATTTGGTATAATAATTCTGTTTTCAGGATCATGGTTTTAGATATTATGGTGACTTGTAACTCAATACATAAATAACCTAGGTGGCCAAACTACTCTTTTTGGTTTGGATTTGTATTTCTTTTCTGACTACCAGACTGTCAGATACTATATTCTTGCTGGTCATTGTGTTTGCTTCCATAGCAGAAACTTTCCTCTTCTCTCACCCCTCTCATTAATCTTTTTAATCTCCAATGGGTATGGACACAGGACTACTAAGCTTATTAAAATAATTATAACTATTTTTAAAATAAGAGGTCCTAGCACCTGGGTGGCTCAGGTGGTTGAGGGTCTGCCTGTGGCTCAGGTCATGATCCCGGGGTCCTGGGATCGAGCCCCGCATCGGGCTCCCTGCTCAGCGGGGAGCCTGCTTCTCCCTCTCCCCCTGCCTGCCGCTCTGCCTACTTGTGCGCTCTCTTTCTGTATCAAATAAATAAAATAAAATCTTTAAAAAAATAAATAAAATAAGAGGTCCTTTATAACATGAGAATGTCTTCTGTGAATAAATGCATCTTCTTTGCTAAATTTATTTTTGCTGCTTACAGGTCTTCTTTGATTATCTTCCTGGCCCTATTCCTAATAAATGAAACACTAATTTAACCATACTTTTAACAGCTCAGGAAATGATGTCAAATAGATGGTAGTACCAAAAATTCAAATGTAAATCAAAGAATGTATTTCTTTTAAGTATTTGTAATAGTCCCAAACTAAAAACAACTCAAATGTTTATCAAGAATTGAATGGATAAACAAACTCTGGTATATCCACAGAATGAAATATTATTCACCAATAAAAAATAATAGAGCAATTGATATATATTGCCATGGGGATGAATCTCAAAGTCATTATGCTGAGTGGAAGAAGCCAGACAACAAAGAATACGAATCAATTTCCTGTGGCTGCCATATCTAATTACCACAGCCTTGGTGGTTCTAAACAGAAATTTCTTCCCTCACAGGTCTGAAGGCTAGAAGTAAAACAATCAGGGTGTTGACAGAGGTGTAGGCTTCACAGAAGTTCCGGGGGGAGAATCTTGTTCTTTTCTTCCTTTAGCTGCTGGTGACTTTGGGCATTCCTTGTCTTGTGGCTTGGAACTGGTAGCCTCTGCCTCTTCTCTGCCTCTGTGTGGACATTGTCTTCTCTCTTTGTTTTCTTCTCCGTGTGATATCACACTTACCATTAGATTCAGGGCCCATCTTGGTAATCCAGGATGATCTCCTCATCTCAAAATGCTTAACTCAATTATATCTGCAAAGATCCTTTTCCTAGATGTGGTAATGTTCACAGGTTCCAGGGAGTAGGGCATAGACATATCTTTTGAGGGATCACCATTAAACCAACTGTACTGTATGTTTTCATTTATATAAAATTGTGGGAAATGCAAACTAATGTGTAGCAGCAGGGCCAGGGCTGGAGGGATTACTCAAGGATTGTGAGGAAATTTTTGGAGATGATGGACATGGTCGTTATCTTGATTGTGGTAATGGTTTCACAGGTGTATTCATGTGTCAAAACTTATTTAATTGTATAATTTACATATGTACTGTTTATTGTACACCATTTATAGCTTAATAAAGGTATTTTTTTCAAGCATAGGGACTATCTTACTGAAATTGTAACCTAGATTTCTTTTGTCTTTGGTAGCACATGTATTCTCTTTTTTAGTTCCCCCAGGTAATACATTGCTGATTCATAATCTAATAGTAGAGCTCATCATGGCCCAGTATTTTGGATCTATTCAGTATGAGGCTAACGTGGCCGTCTATATATAACTGATATTTTGTTTTCTCTTACTTGTGGAATGGGATTACAACTGACCATACCCTTGACTATTCACTCATTTCTCTAAATTAGTGATTCCTAACCTTTCTGGAGTCATTTACCCTCTTGGAAATTTGATGAAAGTCATGGACTCTTGGCCCATAGAAATACACAGGTGATTCCAAGTGTTTTCATAACCCTCTGAAAGCCCATGCATTAACCACCCACTGCCAACATTCATGAAGTTTGAGAAACCATGATTTGAAGGAAGTTACAAATTTATGTGTTTGAAGTGGGGGCATTTTGAGCTATAATAATCTGGATGATTTCTTTATGTATTTTTTACCAAGACTATGAGCACTCGGGTATTTAGGTATCAATTTAACAAGGAATTGATGTCATTTTGTGTGCACATGTGTTTAGCTGATACAGAAAATGTATGAAATCAAAAGTTTACTTTGAATAAGTGCTCACATTATTGCAGATGCTAAGCAAAGAAGAGAGCTCACCTTCAGAACACTGTTAAAGCAGATGCAAAATCTCATCAGGTCCAGCTTCACACGTCACATCCTCGTGTCCACAGCAGCAGATTTGCAGGGTCTTCTGTGACCATGTGGCCCTGTCAACAGTTTCACTCCTACATTATGTATGACTCTTTTATTGAGGGCATAAGCATTTGGTACAGGGCTGCAAGGGTGATTTTGTATCTGGTCAGAAATGAGTTGCTTCTACTTTGTCTTTCTCATTCCATTTTGTAACGTTTTCCCATTATTAAAAAAAAAAAAGAAAAAGAAACAGAAAAAAAGGTCAGCATTAAAAATGAATGAAATTTATTTTTGACTAGAGTTTCAGGATGTTTTTTCAGGTCATCTTAGGTCTGTTAAACAGGAGTTGGGGAAAGGATCCGCCGATTTGGTGACCCAACAGTTGGGTGTCATGACATGAATTGGTGACTCCTCTGCTTCTGTTTTTAGTACTGGAGCTATTGGATATAGTTCATCTTTGAGAAGAGTCAAGTGTTTTAGTGAGTGCAGATCAGTGTTTCTCTTCTCCCCATCCCTCCAACATTTGCAAGGGCCATTACATATCCCCATCAACATGAGCTAATCTCTTAAGATTTTTAAGGGAGCAGGGTGTCTCAGAATGTCTGAAGAGGAATAGAGTTTAAGAAGTCCTACCTTCTCTCAACACCTCTGGAGAAGCCTGTTCATCTCCACGCTCCCAGGTTGAAAGCTACTTATGGATTGACGCATGACATTGCATTTGTTGGAGGATCATGGCAATGTCGACCAAACTTTAAGCTCTGGTGTTTCCTTAGTTGGCTTGATGGGGACTTCATTCTAAGGATGTTACTTAAATCCTGAAATGATGATGCCAGAGAGCTGAATTTCTGCCATAGTCTCCTTAGGAATTTTTAAAGCTAAGTTCATGTCTCACCTATGCTCAGGTGGGAAATATGAGATTTAGAAAATGGCTCTATCTTCAGTTGACATAACCGGACCTATTTTAGGTCAGGTGGAAGGAGGGTAGTGTAATGCTCAGCACAGTCCAGTCTACTTAAGAAACACTGTTGATTGACCAGGATAAGTGAGGGATTGAATTGTGAAGAATATTTATTATTTATACCCTGCTTGCTTTCAGATAGAATTTTCTGAGGCTTATGTGAAAAATAAATATTTGCTAAATAAACGAGAAAAGGAAATGAGAAGAGGGAGAAGAAAAGTAAGATGCATTGAATCATCTCCCCTGAGGAAGTCACTAGCCTATAACTTAAATTTTTTTTTTTTTTGGTGTAAATAACTGTATTATAGACTCGCTATCTATGTTGAGCAGTATCATTCTCAATAGTGTGGTCACTACTAGGTGATTTATTAATTACACTGGGGTTTCCATCAATGCATTTGACTGTTTTGGGGATTAAAGTTAGATGAGGAAGTACTTAATCTATCTAGTTATTACAGTTGTCATACTTTCTCAAAATGAGCAGGAATTTGAGAAACACTTAATGACATACTTATTTAGATTCCTTTGAGAATAATTTGAATTATGTCAGTCACTGATTTTAAAACTGCTTCCCTCTGTCCCTCTCCCTTAACTTGTTTTAGTAAAGGCCCCTTTGGGAAGTAGAAGCTTCACAATACTGTCTTTAGTTTTTTTTTTTTCTTATATTATTTTTAGTACACTGGAAATAGAAATGGACTTTCTCCTTTCCTCTGACCAAGTGTATATATGTTTCCACTTTTTCATGTCTAGAATATGCGGTAATATATGAGAATTTATGCCAAATACAAAGATGATGTTGTCTCCTGCAAGTTCATCAAAGGTAGCATGTTCCAGTATGATATGGAAGTCCAGATTTCCTACTGATTTCAAAAGGTTGAACTCAGTTTTTTTTTTTTTTAACATTGCCTTGTCTGTGCAAGACACTCTACTAGGCAAGATGAGATTTCAAAAATATAAGCAATATGAAGGCTGCCTATCACAAGTTCATTGTTCAATAAGGTTATAAAAATATGTAATATGTAGTAAAACAACTATAATTTAATATACAGTATACGATGGTAGAATGGGAGCTCCCTTGATGCTGGAATTTGTGTCTGTTCATCGTATGTCCAGTGTCTAGAAAGATAACCTGGCACATGGCAGGCATGAAATATATGTGCGTTGAATAAGTGAATAGGATACACAAGTGACAGCTAAGAGCTATCTAGATAAAGCATCCTTCCGGTGATTAGGAAAGGCTTCACCGGAAAGATAGCATTTTGGCCGTGATGTGGAGAGGTATGGCAATGTTCCAGAAAAAGGTGAAGGTATGATTCAGGAAAGCCGGGAGAAACAAGGTCATTGAGTTTCCTTTTAATTTATGCCCTTACTTACAATAGCTTTTCTCTGGGAATAATTAACAGTGTCAGCAGGCCGGGCTCCAGAACCCCGTGGTAGCGTATCCCTTTCCAAAGGCATTAACCGCTGATTTACACTGGCTCTTAAAACGTGTTTTAACTGTAGGCATGAATCTGACTTTCCTCTGTGTTCCCTTTCAACCCTGCCTTTTCTTTTCTAACATCATCTTCAAAGGGAGACAGAAGACCCTGAGTAAGAGGAGGCAAAATCCTTTTCTCTTTCAGTTTGACTTCTTGGTTCTTTGTTTGAGAACGGGGGTGGGGGCGCTGGGGGGGGGGTGTTGCCGCCTGCCTCCCACTCACCTCCTTATGCGATACCTCCTTCCTGCCAGCGCTCCTGGATGGGGGTGAGACTCAGCCACTGCCGCTTCCCTGCCGAGGGGCCCTCTGATTTCTGACTTCACTCTTGGCTCTCCCGGCCCCTTGCCCTGCTGCCTGAACTCCTTTCAAGCACAGCAAGATGCGAGAGGCCTGGGCCACGGAGTTCTGCAAAGAATAAGGAAGCCGCGTGGTTAAAGCGGCAGGGAGCGGCTGGGGGGGCGCCCACTCCTTCCCCCTTCCTCCTCCCGCTTCCGTGTGCTCGCCTCTCCTGCCACCAGACATTTCCTTTAGGTAGTTAGTGTTGATTTATTTACCTTCTATCCTCATTCTACACATTTCTTGAATGTTTACACTAGGTGAGGTGCTCAGCATACAAAGATGGCGATCCCTGACTTCAAAAGCAGAATTATCCGTGTAGTAACGGGGCATAGAATAACTAATCTTCACAGTAGACTCGACCATTTGACTTGTCTATACCCCACGCTAGGCTTCTGAATGTGTTCACTAACGTAGCTGACAATTTGTCTTAATTAACCAAACATGCTTAATGGAAAAATTAAACCATGTATATGTAGGTGTAGCCTATGTGATTAAAAAAAAAAAAATCAATGCCACTGTAAAATGAAAAGTCATAAAAAACACTGATTCGTGGGGAAAAAAGTACACACTACTTTTTATTGGTTAAGAGCATAGACTTGGAAGCCATTCTATGTGATTCAAATTTTGGTTTCTCTGTTAATTAGCTGTGTGGTATCAGGTAAGTCATTCAACTACCTGAGCCTCAGTTTCTTTGTGGGAAATGGGAACAATAATGCTATCTATGTTCTGGGGTGGTTGGGGTCTTTCAGGGTGAAATGAGTTATGCAAAGCACTGAGAACAGTGGCTGGCCTACAAAGTGCTGTGTAACTGTTAGTCACGATTGGAAGTGTTTTTACTTTTTTAGGTCTTAACCATGGAATAGGCTGGACTTCAATTCCTTGTTTGAACACGAGAAAATGTTTCTTTTCCCAGAAACTGACCTGTGTTCCTGTGCCCTACCTTTTATACCCCGTTTCCCACTACATCCGTGAAGGATCTAGAGATTCCCATGTATGTCATCAGGCACAATTTGCAATCAGTATCAATGGTTGTTCTTTAGAGCTGCTCATACCATTAATTCTGGGTCACTGTGCTGCCTAGTGCTTTTAATGAACACCCAGGCTGGCTCTGCGGCAGTGAAAATTGTCTTGCTGCCTTTCACAACAATGAACTTGTAGGGAATTATTAGGTTTTTTCCTACTTCTGCTGAATAGCTTGAGTTCAAGGAATAGCATAGTCATGCTGCCTTAGATTTGAAAAATAGAAAAGCAAACTAAGACAGTTTAAGAATAGCCGTGACTTGCAGGTGACGGATACTCCATATTGAAGTCTAAACTAAAGATACCCATCTCTTTCATTTGCCAAGATGACTAACAGTTTGTCCAAAAGATATTGGTAAGTGGATTTGTTGCTTTGGAAAGAAATAAGCCTTTGCAAAATTCAGATTCACATCTTTCTGTAAAGTCAAGAGCCTTTCTTTCTGCTCAATGGGTGTTTTCTCTGCTGTGGTTTCTGTAGGATCTGTTCTCCTAGTGGTTCCTGCTCTGTCTACTTTCTAGGGGACTTATCTGAGCCGTGGGTGGAGGCCTCGTGCTGGGTCCTGAGTTGGGTCTCTTGTGGGAGAGGACCTAAACACAGCACCAAAGATCAAAACCTGAGAGACCTCCACCTATCTGTATGACTGGTAGAGAAGGGATTGTATCACACATAAGGGCAAGTTGAAAGTAAACCAAATGGGGAATAAAAAGAAAGGATAATAAAAGGAAGAGGCTTAAAGACAATTTCTTTAACCGGGACTGGGATATGTAAGTCTACTGTTTATTGTTCACTGATCTGTGGTCTTTGAATTTATAGGCACAAGATTGGCATACATATAACTCCCCCTTCCTGCTGACCCACATGATAATTTCGGTTAAAAGTAAGAAGCATTGTATTATCCTGGACTTTCGCGATTACTGGAAAATAAGTAATAGCCATAGAGTAAAAAATAAGCAGATATGTTTAGAAAATACAATTTGAAGTTCTGTTGATTATAATCATTATGAATTATCTGTTGAGATGAAGTGATTGCTGTCATCTTGGTGAAATTTTACTTTATTTTTCAGCTCAAAATATTATTAAAGTGTAAACATAATGTATCTTCAAAATAGTTTTCATGTTATTGCAAGATGTTTACAAATTACTGAACTTTTCTTTTTTCACATTTGAGGGGGAAAGAAGACAAACAAGCATTCTTACAACTAATCTTCTTCATACTGAATTCTTATAGGAGTTTAACCTAGATGAAACACAAAGCTTTTAGTGCAAATTGAAGATGTAGTTTTAATTTTAGATGTTGAGATAAGATGTCAAAACATCTTATTCAAGCTGAGTGATCCATATAGTTGTTTCTGCAATGCGCACTAAATCTCAAGCAAGGGAATTTCATATTTTTATCCTTGAAATTCTCTGGCATTATGCCATTGTTTTTAGCATAACGTTATTAATACTGCGTTCGAGTTTGTTGCCTTAGAATTCCTACGGAGCTGAATGCAGTGGCTCAAAGAAAATAATTATTAAGATACCCGAAAGAAGTACTTTATATATTAGTGCTTGAAGGGGGTGCTGAGTGGTGGGGAATTGCTTAAAACAGTCTTTGTTGGGCAGCTAAGAGAGGCTGTATAGGAGGGAACACAAATATGTCAATCACTAGACATCAAAAAGCCTTTTAATTGTGCAATTCAAAGGTTTTTAATATGTTCACAGAGTTGTGCAACCATCACCAATATTAATTCCAGAACATTTTCATCACCCCCCAAAGAAACTGTATCCATTAGCAGTCACTCCTCATTTCCTCTCATCTCGCCCGCCCCGGGCAGCTATTGGTCTCCTTTCTGTCTCTATAGATTTGCCTATTCTTCACATTACATGTGATAGAATCATACAACGGGTGGTTTTTTTTTTTCTTTTAATGTGATAAAAATCAGAGAACTTAAAATTGACCATTTAGAAAAGTCTTAATCGTTTTTAAGCGTACAGTTCAGCAGTTTATGCACATCATGGTGACACACATCTCCAAAGCTTTTTCATCTTGCGATTCTGAAGCTCTATACCCATGAAAAAGCAACTCTCTACTCCCCCCTTCTTCCCAGCTCCTGCTAACCACTATTCTACCTTCTGTTTCTATTAATTGGACTACTTTAACTGCCTCATGTAAGTGGGATCATACAATATTTATCTTTTCTGTGACCGGCTTACTTCACTTAGCATAATGTCCTCAAGGTTCATCCATGTTGTAGCGTGTGACAGGATTTCCTTTTTAAGGCTGAATAATGTTCCATTGTATGCACATACCACATTTTATCCACTCATCTGTCAGTGGACATTTGAGTTGCTTCCACCTCTTGGCTATTGGGAATAGTGCTGCTATGAACATGGATGTACACATATCTCCTGGAGACCCTGTTTGCAATTATTTTGGATGTAAACCTGGAAGTGGGATTGCTGGATCATATAGTAGTTCTATTTTTAACTTTTTGGGGAACCTCCATACAGTTTCACTAATTGCATCATTTCACAGTTGTCCCATAGTACATGAAGGTTCCAGTCTCTCCACATCCTTGCCATCACTTATTTTCTGTTTCTTACTGGTTTTTATTGTAGTCATCCTAATGGGTGTGAAATGATATGTCATTGTCCTTTTGATTTGCATTTCTCTGATGATTAGTAATGTTGGGTTTTTTTTTTTTTACACATTTATTGGCCATTTGTATATAATCTTTGGAGAAATGTTTAATCAAGTCCTTTGTCTTTTTAAATTGGATTATTTTTGTTTTTGAATTGTAGAAATTCTTTTTTAAATTCTAGATGTAGCCGCTTGTCAGATGCATGGTTGGCAAACATTTTCTTCCATTCTGTAGGTTGCCTTTCATTCTGTTGTTTGTGTCCTTTAATGCACAGGTTTTTAAGTTTGATGTAGTCCCGTTTGTCTATGTTTGCTTTTGTTGCCTGTGCTTTTTGTCACATAGTCAAGAAATCATTCTAAAAGTCTTTTACAAATGCATATGCATGGTCAACTTCTGATTATAAAAGCTAACAGAGGTCAATAACTCAAAAATTAATCCAGGAGTCATTTATATTTACATTTAAGGAGCAATTTGTATTTAGATCTGATAATGTGTGTACCTATGGTTCTAAGAAGTAATTGCCAGCAAAGTAATGAAGCTTTGCTATGAACATATGAGTCAAGAAAAGCTGAAAGTATGTTTGTTTTTTCCTGGCTTGAACCCCAAGTCAAGACCTCCCTGAGGGAGCTTTTTCCATGCCTGTCTTTCAAAGAATTTTCTTGGTAGGATGTAGACTACACAAGGAACTAACCAGAATTTTTTTTCAAGAAAAAAAATAAAATCAGGCTACTTCATGTTTAATCTGTTGAAATATGCCACAGATAAACTAAACTTGAACGTAAGATTTGCATAACTAAGATTTAACTCTATAATAATGCCCAAGTTACAGGGACTTATGCTACTTTGCTATAAAATAAATTCTTTTCCCCACTTTCCAGCAGGGGTGTATATATGAGTTTATATGTGGGAGGGGTTAGTTTGGATCGATGTATATCCTATACTCAGTGCTTTCTCTTTCTCTCCTGTGTTTCTTGTTTGTTTGTTTTTTGGTTTTTATTTTATTATTTTATTTATTTTTATTTTTTAGAGAGAAAGAGAGAGAGTTAGCAGGGGGAGGGGCAGAGGGAGAGGGAGAGAGAGAATCTTAGGCTCCACGCCCAGCACAGAGCCTGACTTGGGGTTTGATCTCAGGACCCTGAGATCATGACCTGAGCCAAAATCAAGAGTTGGTCACTTGACTGACTGAGCCACTTGGGCACCCCTGTTTTATGGTTTTTATTTTTTTTTTATTTCTTTTAATGCATGATGGCTTCCTCTTTACTTTATTTACTGAAACAGGAAGCTAGGCACCATCTCTGTCTTTATCCACCTCACATTTCACATCTGGTCAGTCACAAAATTCTTTTAGTTTTATCTCCAAAATATAAGGCCACTTCTTTTTGTCATGACTCCTGATTTCCTTGTGCAAGACATTGTGTTCTGCCTCAGATACTACAGCAGCCTTCTCATTGGTCTGGCTGCCTTGACTTGCCCCTTAAACAGAAGTCGTCTTTCTAAAACACAATTTGCTCACATCTGTCTCTTCCTTAAAACTCCCAACATGTTGTTCTTAAGAATAATGTTACTAGCCTGGTGATGGGTATTAAAGAGGGCACGTACTGCATGGAGCACTGGGTGTTATACACAATCAACGAATCATGGAACACTACATCCAAAACTAATGATGTAATGTATGGGGATTACCATAACATAATAAAAAAAAAAAAGAATAATGTTACGTTTCCTGGCATGGCTCACAAGGCCTTCTGCAGTCGGACACGTGCTTACCCCAGCAACTTCATCTGCCATCATTTATGTTCCCCTCTCTGAGCCTTTATTTTGGGGTCTTCCAACCGCCTCCTTACCTGTTTGTATCCCTCGGTGGACTGTGACGTGCGTGAGGTCAGGAATCCTTCCTGGGTCGCCCAGTGCTATCGCCCGAGTGCCTGGCTAGCACGACACACAATACAGGAGTCCTGCAGTAAGAGTGTGTTGAAGAATGAGAGCTGCAGCGGGTGTAGGCTGTATGGAACCCCTGTTCTCTTCCTAATTGCACATTTTCTTACAATAACTTAGTATTTTGACTATTTTCTGCCTTCTGAGAAGACTTGAACAAGTTCTGAAGAAATAAGACACAGTGAATTCTCTAAGCTTCCATATCCTCATCTGAAAGATAAGGCTAAAGCCTTTGTGGATAAATCTGTAATCGAAAGGGGTTAGACCAGGTCATTTCTGGAATTCAGATCCGTGATCCTATATAAATGTAACAACTGTCACCTCACCTAAAACTCTCTCTTTACATATATATATATATATATATATATATATATATATATATATATATTTATGCCTAATATATGATAATATATAATAATTTATACAAATATATAAATGTTACTTCTAAATCTATATTTATTTGCCTTTAAGGCCCAATCTCTCTTAAGGTTTGTTTAAATGTTTTTAATGTCAAGTGTGTGTCTTTTTCAAGTTATATTTGATTTGCCTCTATATGAGGATCATATATAAAGATTACTATATGTAGGGGCGCCTGGGTGGCTCAGTCAGTTAAGCGTCTGCCTTCGGCTCAGGTCATGATCCCAGGGTCCTGGAATCAAGCCCCGCGTCAGGCTCCGTGCTCAGCAGGGAGCCTGCTTCTCCCTCTCCTCCCTGCTCGTGCTCACTCGCTATCTGTCTCTCTTTCAAATAAATAAATAAAATCTTAAAAAAAGATTACTATATGTAAATACCTTCACTGTGAACTGAAAAGCTATAAAAGTAGAGGAAATGAATGCATTCATGTTTATTTGCCTATATGAAATAGTATTTGTTTTTATTTTACTAGCTGCATTATTATGAAGTAGTATTGCCAATCTAGTGAGGATATTTCTGAGGGCAATTGCTCTATTGTATGAAGTACTGAAGCTCTTTGGAGAAATAACACAATATAGATTCAAAATAATAATGGAAACAATTGTATTGCATAACCTGAAAGCTCATGCCTGGACATCTCATTAGAAATGGTACATACAAAAATTAGCTAGATCAAATATTAACTGAAAAAGCCATAGAAATTTATTTTTATTCATGTACTTCTGCTCTACATCACATCTCAGCTTCTCTACTAATGGAATTCTCCTTCCCTGTACCTCTTTTCATACATAATCTCACTAAATACCTATGTGGCCCACCATGGGCAGGAGCTAAGAATTGAACATAACTTGTCTCTATTGCTCTCCCGCATGCAAGCGGAAACTGTTTGGGAAAAGCGAGCCCCAGTTATGTACTTCCCAGGCTTCAGGGTCCCAGAGGGCAATGTGGCATGACAGGGAGTGGCACATCATGAGAATTCTGCTCTCTTCTCCTACCAGAGACGTACCATTTCCGAGCTGATGCCCTGTCCTGACCCACGCAAGACACGGTTTCTTCCTGGTGAGGATGGATGCGTCGCCTACCAAAATCACACAAGCAGATGAATAGTTTCCCCCTTTTTTCATTTGCTTACTCCCTCATTCATTATTTATGGAGAAACAAATCACTGAACACTGTCTCTCAGACGTTGAAGTCATCAGTTCAACAAGGTGCCAGGATTCACTCCTTGCCTGGTGCAAAGTTACAAACTATCCGATCATGTCAGAGACGTCTTGGCTAGGAGGATAATTACTCAGTTCTAGTGAATGATCGTGGGCCACAGAAGGAGGCTTTAATATCCCACAGGCTCTCCATTGATTACCTCCTTCCCCACAAGTTCCATTTCAGAGGGATAACATAGTAAGGAGCCTCTTTTCTTCCACAAACTGTTTTCAAATGTGCTGCATCCCTGCAGGAAAATGTCCCCTGAGCATGTGTTTTCATTCTTCAATGATAATACATATACCTGCCCGTTTGGGGTACACCTGGCTTTAGGAAAAGGGCAAGAGCGGGATCTCTCTCTGTAAACGATCTCACAACACTAGTTCTAAACGTCACTGAGTTGGATATTAATGAATACTGCTCTCAGCAAATGGAAGTCCCCTGAAAATCTAGTCCCAATAACACCACTTGATTAAACCAGCACACCATTATCTCTCTTTCCCATGGTGACTGGGCCCACATATTTGAAAATCCTCTGTCATTTTTCTTACTCTCTGCAGTCACTGCCCTTTCCTCTACCCTTCTGTACTACTCACTTCTATAGCCCTTTACTAATTGTCACCCTCCTCTGCTGATATGTGCAGCGCTTTCTGGCCATCTGTGGTAACGGGGCACTTGACACATCCTGGGGACACTGTCAACACCTGGGTCTACATCTTGACTTTTTTATTTATTTTTTTTTTAGCTCTGATAGCCTCATTAAATAGACATCTTTGAAGACATCCCTCAAACTTGGCTTCAGTTGAAATTGGGCTACCTTTGTGGTCTTGAGCCTAGAATGCTCTTTCTCAGGCCAACACGTGGCCTATGCTTTCAACTCTCTCCTTCCTTTATGCTCACTAGCCTGCCCTGTGCACTAACATGTGCTTCAGTTATCTGATTTCTCTCAGTGTACCTGGGTGGATGACCTAGCTGGCTGTATGACCTTGAAACATCCGTTAGATGCCCACAAACCACCATTTCCTTCTGTGCAAAATGGTTGTCTGGCCTAGAGCTGGATGTTCCCTTCCAGCTGTAAAATTTTATAAATTATGGTCAGTAATAAGAGTCGTTGAGGTAAGCATGCTGAATTGAATTATAAATCCTCTATAGCTCTAATGTAAAGTATCCATTTTTGCTCCCTTATATGTACGTGTGAGGGTGTGCTACTTTATGATTCGTTCTTTCCTCCTCTGAAGGCATCTAAGTGAATATACTGCTGTGTGAATGGAAGAAATCATAAAAATGATTAAACATGATTATTGGCACTGGGAGGAAAAAGAAGCAAGGTAACAGGAAGGAAGTTAAGGTCTGTCTCCATATAAATAATTGTTAAACTAAAATATCTATTATGTTACTAAAGACAGAAGACTCTCTGATTTCTCTAAACCCTCTTATTTGTTGTTAATGAAAACATTTATATTTTAAATAGCAGGTCTTTGAAAATGTGTGTCAAAAATGAGATAGAACTAAGAAAAATAAGCAGAACGATATGCTAAATATTCCACAGAACACTGTCTACTCTAAGACTCTCTTTACTCTTTTCTTTGCATATAAAATCTATGGGAAATGCTTGGAATATTTATCTAAGGAACGTGCAGATATGCTGATATAGTTGAAACCATAACTGTTCAATTAGGATTCAATTGTAAATCAGCCGATGGCTATGTTATTTTGGTAGCAGGGACACTGACACAGGGAGTTCATTTCTTAATTTCCTAAGTAAATGAGGGCGTACATTTAAAAGTAAAAATGTTGCCTTGAAGCAGTGTTACAGAACACAAATAAGGTTTGGAGCCTTTGTTTAATTTCTCTTCGGTGCTTTTGCAGTACTCTCAGAATGATAGCATTTATTTTTCAGCTTCTACTCAGGATGCTCCAAGAACCCGAAATCCTTTCTCCATGGTGGGATATGAATATGAATGGGGGTGGCTTTGTGAGCCTTTGCATTGTGCCTACAGTTGCCAAAGCTTGACTCTCTCTTTTTTATTCACTTTGGAGACAGACTGAAAACAAACACAAAAAATAAATGTGGTTAAGGCCATATATAACATTTTCAGTATGTCAAAATTTTAAATTTGCACAGATTAACAATTTAAATGGAATGATTTCATCTGCAAGATACTCTTATATACGTTTGCTTCATGCCATGGTTCACCATTATTGGCATGATTTTAGGGCCTCTTACGTGTGAGGTACTCTGCTAGGTGCACTGAGCTCCACATAGTCTCTGCCCTGGTGGAATTTACAGTCTTAGGAAAATTGTTACCATCGAAATTCATATGAAAAAATTGGCTGAGAAATATATGTATGTTCTGCATTACATTTGCTATTGATTTGACTTGCTAATATAGTGTTATTAATATCGTTGTATTACACAGCTTTTTACCAAATAATTAGGACACCCATTTTGGCTAAACCAAAAGAACGGTCTGTAATAGTAGAGGTACTCAAGTGGCAAAATTTTTCTTGTCTAGAACAATCTGATAAGGCCAGATACCAAGGTTTTTTTGTGTTTAGGGAGAAGATACCCTGACAGATTGTTATGGCGGGCACATAGTAGATAAACAATAAATACTTATGATTATATTAAAAGAACAGCCAGAAAAAATAATATTGAAGTAAATGCTAGATTATGTGTAATAGATCACACATGCCAAAAATATTTAGATGTGAAAACAATCAGTGTACGCTGAGACTAGTGTGTGTCTGGGGGAGGGATCCTTCATGAGTAACTGACCTCCAGGATTACTAAATGGGGCACAGGATCAGTGCATATTTCCACTTTTGCTTAGAATAGCCTATTTAATTTCTGGGAATCTCCAATTCTTTACAACTCAAGAAAGGCCAATATTATATGTATTTTCCTCCTCAATACTCATACAACAAATAGTTTTGAGTGCTAACTATGTGCCAGGCATTATTGTGGTTGCTGAGGATGTAACAGTAAATGCAGCTAACCAAAGTCCCTGTCCACATGCAACGCACACTGTTCTGTGTGTATGTAGGGATGGGGGAGGAGACAGAACAGTAAACAACAAAGGTAACCTTGTGTGCTTGTGGCCATAAATGTAAGGGCTAGAGTTAAAAATAAGGTTTAAAATGCATAGGAAGTGCCTAGGAGCTTGCAAGAGGGTGTCTTTTATATAATTGTCGGGGAAGACTTTTCCCAATACGACATTTGGGCCAGTGACTTGAAGGAGACGAGGGAGGGAGCCCTGCAGATATCTGGGCAAAAGTGATCTAGGCAGAGAGACTATCAGTTGCAAAGTCCCTGAGTACAGTTGCGCCATGCTCAAAGCACAGGACAGCCATTGCCAGTGAGGGTAGAGCCAGAGAGGGTGGATGGAAGGAGATGACTGCAGGGAAAAACTGGGGAGGCCTGCTCTCTAGGGCCTTCGAGGCCATTGGTGGGTGTGGGCAGAGCACTGTGCCAATCTGGCATGGCAAAAGATTCACACTGGTGGTGTGTTGAGAACAGAGAATAGGGAGGGGCAAGAAGAAAAAAAAAAGAGGTTAGGAGCCTCTTGCAGTAGTCCAGAAAAGAGGTGATTGTGGCTTGGACCAATGGCCGTAGAAGTGGTGAAAAGTAGCTGGATTCTGGTTATGTTTTGAAGAGAAAGTGAACAAGATTTGCTGATAAATTGGATATAGGTGAGACCTAAAGAGAAGAGTCAATAATGCCTTTGGGATTTTAGCCTGGACATATGGAGTTGCTATTAACTGCAGTTTGGAAGACAGAAATCAGGTGGAAAGTGAAGAATTAGGCCTTTTGTTAGGGATATGTTAAGTTTTAGGTGCAAGTGGGGATAACAACTAGATTGTCGGATACACAAATTTGAAATCCAGAGGAAGAAATTTGGAATGAGTGTGTGTGTGTGTGTGTGTGTGTGTGTGTGTGTGTGTGTGTACTTACATGTATTTTATATATACACACACACACACATATGGCTATCAATGGTATTTAAACACATGAGACCAGATGAGGTTAACTAGTGAGTGAGTGGGGATGAAGGGAAGCATGATGTCAGCCCTGCGGCATTCTAATATTTAGAGGTCAGGGAGAAAAGGAAAAATTGACAAGGCAGACTGAGAAGGTGCAGCTGATAAGGCAGAAGGAGAATGAAGAAAAGACTGTATTTCAGAAACGCAGTGAAGTACTTGTTTCAGGGAGTGATCAGCCATGTCACATGAGGAGGCCCTAGCAAGAGCTGTTTGGATGGGATGGTAGGAACCAAAGTCCAAAAATTGAAGAGAAACAGGGAAGAAAGTAGGGAAGTTGGGAATATGGCAGAGATGTGGGGTCAAGGGAGCATATGTGTGTGTTGAGAGGACCAATCCAGGGGAGACAAAGAAATTGATGAAGGAAGTGATAGAGGAGAGAGTTCCTAGAGCGATTTCCTTGGCTGGGTGAAAGGAGATGGCTTCTCAGAGAGCTTCCATGATTATGACAGGGTTTCAGTAAGGGAAAGAGAAGAACATGGTCTCCAAAGGTCAGAGCCTGGTGGTAGTGGTTCAGATATGGAGGCAGCTGGAACAATCAGATTTTGAGATCCTAAAAGGGACTGGTGACAGTCACCCGATGACAGTGAGGACTTCGGCATCTGGGACACTGAATAAAACTGTTACTCATGAAAGAAATAGAAAAACAGGGAAATATGCTTCCCCCGGTGTAGCATCTGTCAACAATTTGCGCTTAATAAATGTCTTGTGAATGAATGAATATTAAAATAAATGGCCGTTGTGGGAAAATGTGCTTTTGCTTGAGGGGATTAAACTCGTTGTTTTATAAAATCACTTTTTGTGTTAAAAGGCTATGAGCCTATTAAAAAAAAGCACATTATACAATGCAGAGGGCAAATAATATGATACAAATGCTGTCATTTTTCCTTTGTTATATCCTTATCAGTTGTGGTACTATCATTCGTTGTACTCTTTTCTTTCTCAGTTAGTCTTAAATTGTCCTTAGAATATTTTTTAAGTTGGTCAGCTACTAGTTTTTGACTGCTTTGGCATTCAAGATCAAATTTATGTATCATCACTAATATATATTTATAAGATGACAGCAACAGTTGAGTCTTTCTTAAACCACATATGAGGTATAGTACTCTAAAACATGAGAATGCCTTCCAGGCCCAGACCTGGGTGATTCCCTTGAGAGTCGGTAGAGGGGACAGGGTGTGTGAAGGGACTAGAGCAGTTTGGCTTTCATCAGCAATGATCCAATACCAAGCAGTCTGTAGTTTTAAAAAATTGGGAAAACCGCTGACCTAGTTGAAACTAGTTTCTATATTCTACATCGTGTTCTATTGTTCACTAAGCCATGTTCACTAAGCTACTAGTTCAGTTTTCATGCATCCTGTAGCTAGAAAGATTTATCCTGGAGGGCAGTGGTCATCGTTTAGTGACTAGAAAGGAAGATCTTTTCAAAGAATACACTTGCATTCTTTACCCTCTCCTGAATGACTGTCTTCAAAATCACACCCAAAGAAAGGGATTAAAGGCCTTTAGTAACTGTTTAATTACCAAAAGCAGTCTGGCCATTCACAGTTGTGACTCTCACTAAGTCATGAACTGTGTAGACTAATTATTTGCTTAATTGAAGCAATTGCAAATTCAGGACTCTGACTATATGTGATCAACAGGTGCTAGGGTAGTTTTTGTGTAGATTGGTGATGTAAATACTAGATTTAAGTGGTTTCTTAAAACTGTATCATAGCAAGGTATGCATATGCTTCTTTTCTCTGTGTGATTTAGGTCTTATTTGGCTTTACATACAGGTTAAAACTGCTTGGTGATTTCCAAAGGCTACTTTATGAAACAGAAGTGTTGTTGCTAATAAGAAACACTGTATCTGGGGGTGCCTGGCTCAGTCAGTTAAGCGCTTACCTTCAGCTCAGGTCATGATCCCAGGGTCCTAGGATTGAGCTCTGCATTAGGCTTCCCTGCTCAGTGGGGAGTATGCTTCTTCCTCTCCCTCTCCCTTTGCCCCTCCCCCTGCTCGTGCTCTCTTTCTCAAATAAATAAATAGAATCTTTTTAAAAAATAATAATAATAAAAAGAAACACTGTATCTGATTTCCTTCTTTTTTAGCCTATAAGAGAGAGAGCATAATGCTGGAACAATCTTGACTGGAGGTATGCCAGGCATTCTGGGTAGACCAGTTTGCAGACCTCCAATAAAGCAGGTGGGATTCTAAATGTAACCACCAACTTGGAAAGCGACAGAGTGAAATACTGCAGTGGTGGTCACATAGGTAGGAATATAGGCACAAATCCTTTGAATCTGGAAATAGTGAATTCACATATTCCAACCCTTCTGGTGATAAAAGTAGCTGCCCTTAGGATGGGCTCCTGAGTTGCTCATGACTTGGTAGCTGTGCCATATATTGGATCTATTGCAACCTGGGACAGATTGAAATAGATTTAGCTACACTTATTTAGTAGCTTTGATGTGGTAAGTGACAATATTTTGTTTTCCTTTGCACATCCACCCTGTGATTTCAAAATCTAACTTGTATATATTTCCAAATGCCTAGTTGTTTTTATCAATGAATTTATTTCTGTAGGGTAAAGAAATAAACCACCCCTACAGCATGCACTGAAGGAATAACCATGGCCAGATATATAAGTCACTGAGTACATCACAAGAAATACATACTTCATGCAGAATCTGTAAAGCTTTGCGTTCTTGGAAAGGGATGGGTGGTCGAGAACACCTTTCATTTTATTCAGCTCTGGTTAGATGTTATGTGCCATGGTATTGCTTTCATTCTGGGGATAATGATTTGTTTCTCAGAAGATCTTAGGACATCCTTTTTGAAAGGAGGTAGGAGTGGAAACTTGGAACTGTAATAGCAGTCATGTCAACTAACATCAGATGTGTACTCAGTGACAAGTGCTAGGCTAAGTGCTTTCTGAGCATTATTTAAGCCTCATGGCAACTCTATGAAGTTGGGATATTATTTCCTTTTTTTGACAATTTGCGTAAGTCACTAAGCTAATATGTGGTGAAACCAACTGTCCCCGCCGAGGTGGTCTGCCTCCAGACTTCAGACTTCACGGAGCTGTATTGGGGTGCACTATTCTCATTGTCTCTTGCTTTTTCAGAGAATCTGTGACGTTTGGCCATGATTCAGGGCTTTCTTTCTAAAATGTGTCAATATGTACTAATTGAGAATATACAAAGTGGTATCTTTTGAATTGTTACTTTTTTTAAATGAGAATTTGGTAAGTGAAATTTCCAATCACAAAATAAGAGATGTATTCAGAGGAGTGGGGGAAAGAATACTTGATTTGAAATTTATGACACTGCATCACTCAAACATTTTTTTCTTATTTTACTAAATTTAGTGTTTATTGTGAAATTTTGTGCTCAACTATAATCTATCTGCGATTTACATGATTAAGAACACTGACATTTTAATGGCAGTAATAATTTTTTATTTGTGTAGTACTTTATAGTTTACAAAACCAAAAGATTTTTTTATGCCCTCTGGCTTTATCTAAGGGATATTTTGATTAAGTAAGGGAGTGAGTGAATATGTAAGAAGTAAGTAGTTTAATAGCTCACATACTATTTCAAAAAGAATATATTATTTGGTCTTGGATCATACAAGCCTCTAAGATGGAGAACAGAGGATATGGATTAATATTCTCTCCACTTAGAGTGAAGAAAAATTAGGTCAAACAAATTATCAGTAATAAAATTTTAAAACTTTGGGACACCTCGGTGGTGCAGTCGGCTAAGCATCCAACTCTTGGTTTTGGCTCAGGTTGTGATCTCACGGGTCATGAGGTCGAGCTCTGCGTCAGGCTCCACACTCAGCACAGAGTCTGCTTGAGTTTCTCTCTGCTCCTTCCCCCACCCCCCTGTGTGCTCTCTCTCTCTCTCTCAAATAAATAAATAAATCTAAAAGAAAAATGTTTTAAAACCAGACTAAACCCAGATTGTTCTGGTTCAGTGTACGATAAAATACTAACATAAACTAAGACTAATAACAGTAATAACAGTAATGACATAGTAGTGTAAAAATTCTCTCAAAGGGCACTTATGGTTTGAAGGTCCCAGTGGAAATGTCTGTAAGCAAGAGAATGTTCTGGTTTCTCAGAGGAGATATATAGGGAGGCATCACAAGCATGGCATCATTGCTACAGTCCTGGGATGTGCATCTTGGGAAACTTGGTTTTATCCACGTTCCCCAAGATGCTGGGTCTCCTGTGCACTGGCTCATCCTCACCGAACTCTTAAGAGTCACTTACACCAAGACAAAGCAAACAGAGTGCAAGTGTGTTATTTCCAAAAAGAATCTTCCTTTCTAGTGACCTCAATTGCTTGAGACTGCTGCCTACGGTAATTTCCAGAGCCAGGATGCAGGGAAACTGAAACGCTATCTGGAAGACCATGTGGTGAATCTGCAATGAGAACAGCAGAAACAATTTCAACTATGCCCATAGTTTTCTCATGTTTTTAGAGACATGGATGAAGTGTACAGCCAATGAAAACAGAAGTGTTCTAGACCCTCCATACCCTGCACCCTCCACCTTTTCCCGCAGCAGCTTCTGAAAGGGCTGCAAAAACTCAAGGCTTAGAGGATTGGAAACCACTCATCTGGGCCATAGAGAATTCTGAAGAAGCATCTTTGTCTTAAAACAGACACACATCTTTAGTGAAAGGGACAGGTAGCCCAACTCCCCCAAATTCATCCTCTTTCCCTGAAGACCTTGCTGTATAAAACTTTGGCTAGTTTGGTTGCTCCCTGACTTCATTCCTTGTTCTTTTTTCCCGACCAACCTCATCCATTAACACGTTCTTCTCCTATATTGTTTATGCATTTGGATAATAGCCAGTCTTGCTCCTCTCTTTGTGGACCTGAGAATTCTTTAGGGTAACTTTGCCTGCATCTCACTTCTTTTCCTGGTGCTGATGTTATTAAACTTCTTTTCAGAATTCTGCTGGTCTGCCACAGGATCTCTGCATTTATACCCCCAGCACTTTGCTCTCAGGATATCCGGAAGTTCAGTTAGTTTTGTTAAGTAAAGGAGAAAAAGCTACAGCTGTTATAACACATTGGTGTTTTATGCATCAGGGGGCCCTGACGTTGCATTTTAGTTTGCTCAGTTCCATTATAACTCCTTGGGGCCCTATCTAGGTGGCATTGGTCTGTTGGAAGAATTTGGGTGTGGTCAGTTTTGTCACCCATAACTGTTGAAATTTCTCTGCCCCTAATTGTTTTCTTCTGTCTTACAAGCATTGAAGGGGATTGTAGGTCTGTTTCTCTTAGTGACTGGTCTTGGGGGTGATGTCAGGTGGAACTCTTTTGGTGAGTAGAAAAGTCTGAGTCCATTACAAATTGGGAATTGTAGCTTGACCTTAGTGTGCCACTAACGCTGTTAATGGTTCATACTGGAAATTGGCCTGACACTTAAATATCATTTTCATCGTGTTTTAACCATGAAGGATTTTGACAGATAATTAATTGTGAGGTTCTAATAAATGTTCCTTTAATTGAGTCATGTAAGGTATAATCACCTTCCAAATTCCATAATAGTAGTTATTCAAATACTTGGTTATAATGAGACAAGATCTCCTTTTTGATATAAAAGCAGCTGATTTTAACCTGCCCTCGCAAGTTTTTTTTTTAATCTTTAAAATGAATCTGTCAAAGCATTTTTAAAGGACTTACTATATCTCTTTAATAGTTTTATATTTTTATCATACTTTCATACGTGATTGAATACAATAATATAAGGTGTGAAAAATATGTAAGTTGAAGTTATGCCTCACTGGCTTTTAGTTATGTTGGGACCCTCATGAAAGATTGCTTAAAAAGATGTTGGAAATAATTAAATACTACATTATTTTATTTTATAGCAGCAAAATAATGTTTTGTATAATAACAACTGACAGATGTTTTGGTGCCTGTGTTAGAGATTTAGAACTGATGTTTTGGTGAGTCCTCTGTGACAGTGAAGTCTCTACACTGTGATTGTACATGCAGAGGATAACCTGTGAGTCATTGATAATGCTCGGTCTACACATTACCACCAACTTTTGACACATTGATGAACTGGCCAATTGATATCATTATCAACATAGAACATCGATAAGCGGTTCTTGTTAATGCTCTTTCTGCTAACTTTGGCTTTTCTAGCTCTTTTATGATCTGTTTTGAACATTTGCAAAACAGACAAGAGTATGTCAAAATATTGGTAAGACATTCCATATTTTCAGCCTATCCCAGAGGAATCACCCATCTGTTTTTTAATGAGCACCTGTTAATACATTATAAATGGTATTTAATAAAAGGCATTTACAAAATGAAGCCCCACCTTTATCTGGATATATTATCACCCAACTTCCTTTTCTATCCTCTCACATGATCTTTTGGTGATCCTTTGAACTATGTAAAGGCAAGAGCTATTACCACCGCTAAGTTGAGACTATATATAAAAGATTATTAAGAACTTTTAGTTAGAGGCAGTAGACCAGGAATATGTGCTTGCCTTCCATCTCTCATGAGATATTTAAAAATGGATAAACCTTTCAGAGGCGATGGATTCTGGACTGAGAGTTAGCAAGGTCCATAGGGGTTTTGGTCAAAAGTGCAGCTATAAGCAGGGATTAATGGAGAGTCCCTCCATCCCTCTCCCCAATTTCAGTTCTTAGAACAGACTCGTATGGCAGGTGTTCACTTAAAACAACACCACCACCAACAACAAAGCAGATGGTTCTTCTATAGAGAAATTGAAGGATTGACTTGGGAAAGGTAAGGCTTCTTTATGGATAGTGATGTTCCAGAACAAAGAGAGTAAACCTCCTCTTGTTCTGTCAGTTGAAATGTTGAAACTTGATTAAATCTGTCAGGTGGCTTCCTACTCTTTTACCTTCATTTGCGAGCTGATAAATTTAACCCTTTGACTTTGATTCCTTCCTTCTATGCTGCCCTACCCCAAACACATGTCCCAGTCAGAATTCCCACTCATGGAAAAGACCTAACAAGGAAAAAATCCTTAAACAACTGCAGATGAAGCCCACACCAGCAACTCCTTCCTCCTACCCAACAACATGGAAGTAAAAGATCAAGTAAAAAAAGAAGAAAACTGATCCAGATGAAATGTAATAATTCAGGGAATATATGTATGTTATTTTTTATTTATTAATCTGACATTCAGAAATATTTGAGAGCATTTTGTATTCTTAAACTAAGAATTAAGAATATAAGAGAAAAGATCCATTAGAGAACCAGAGCACACTCTTAGAGAATGAAAAATATGATTGTCAAAATTATATCAATAGAGTTAGAAAATAACTCTGAGGAAATCATACAGAAAATGGAGCAAGGGGATAGATAGAGAAAATGCATGAAAAATAAAGCTGTATGGTAGAGATACCAATAAAGGAGGTATAATGTAGAAATCTCAGAAAAAAATATGGAAAATAAAAAAAATAAAGACTTACCAAGAAAATAGTAGAAGACAATAACCCAGACCCGAAGAAGGAAATTTGTCATTTGATTGCTCCCACACAATAATCCATGTGAGATACTGAATTCTTGAAACACCAAGTATGAGGTCGTAAAAACCTCAAACCTCAAACAGAGCATTGTTTTCAAAGGAAAATGTCTTTTTCAACTTTAGATGGTGTCTGTCTTTTATTCTGTAGTGGCGGACTGAAGGCATTTTCACATATTGAAGAACTCAGAGCATTTCTCTCCTAATCTACCACCAAATCCTGTGGTGGGTTAAAGATTGCCAGAAACTCTTTAACCTACTCTGCACTGAGAGATGTAATCCTCCTTGACTCTGAGTGGGTTTTCTGGTAGCTTTGATGAGTCAAACACAGTGGAAGTAACACAGTGTCAGTTACCCAGCCCAGGCCTAAATATCAACTTTAACTTCCTATCATTTGGAAAACTCTTTATGGGATCCCTGAGTCACCATGCTAGGAGCCCAACTACCCTGTAACTGCCTTCTTGAATTGGCCCTGTTTTGGCTTTCTAGTTGACAGTCCCAGCTGAGCCCAGCTTTCTAGTCATCCCTGCCAAGGCATGTGAGTGATACCATATTTGAGTTAACAAAATTTTCATGAGAAACTACTTGAACATATGAAATTTGAAAGAGCAGAGTATATATATATATATATATTGCCAAATAAGCAAACTTTGATTACTTAGATAAAATATTTATTATTTTGCAGTGATGAGCTGATAATTGCTGGAGAAAGGAGGTGTAGAGGAGGCATTTAATTTCCAAATAAGAGGATTATGAGCCTTGTACTGTAGAACTCTACATGCTCTTCATTCCAATGACAGCCCCAACCTAGGAGACCAAGTATAGTCCTCAGTGTGGGAGCCTTTTGCCAAGTCTTTTTGGAGGCAATTTCTAGGATATAATGACTGTGGTAGAAATTTTAGGGCAGAGGAGGTAGGAAGAGGGAGGCACTTTGGGTCATACTGTGGTAACCCTTCAATGCTAGGTTGACAAATTCATACTTTTTATAGGCAGTGAGGGTAACTGAAGATTTTTGAGTTGGTAAGTAGAAGGAAAGATTTCTTTCAGGACATACTGGGAAGAGGACAAAAGCTGAGTGATCTGGGACCAATCTAGCCAGATATCGTGAGAAACATCAATTTTGGACAAGGAGATATGCTCTCATTGGTATTGATTACTCCTAAGAATAATAATATATTATGGAAAGAAAGTGTCCACACAAACAGTAGGTAGGTATGGGAGTGGATGAAGTGGTGGCTGCAGGGCAAACCATATGCTCCAAATATATAAGAACTCTCAAAAAATTCAACAATAAAAAAAGCCAAACAATCCAATTAGAAAATGGGGAAAAACTACAGACAAAAAAAAAATAATAATTGAAGAGGATATACAGATGGCAGTTAAGCACATGAAAAAATATTAAACATCATTAGTCATTAGGGAGACACAAATTAAAATCACAATAAGATGTTACTACACAGCTATTAGAATGGCCAAAATGGTGACAGCACCAAATGCCATCCTGGCTCATCCGTACATTATTGGGATGTAATGTGTGAAGTAGAATGTAAATGATCCTGCAGCTTTGGAAAATAGTTTAACAGTCTCTTGTAAAACTCAGCATGTGACTGCACCATGATCCAGCAATGGTACATTTAGGCAACTATCCCAGAGAAATGAAAACATGTGTTCAGCCAAAACCCTGAACATGAATGTCCACAGCAGTTTCACTGGTGATAACCAGAAGTAGAGAAAATTCATAGAGCCTTCAGCAGGCAAATGCTGAAACAAAACTCTGTACGTCTATACTATGGAGTAGAGAGAAATGAGCTTTTGACACATGTAACAGCTTGGATGGATCTCTAAGGATTATGCTGAGTGAAAAAAAAATCCAAAAAAGGTAAATTTGGTATGATTCCATTTATATCACATTTTTGAGATTACAAAACTACAGAGATAAGAGAAGAGATTAGTGGTTGCCTGGGTTTAGGGAGATGCGAGGGAGGGAGGGACGGAGAGAGGTGGGTGGGTGTGGCAATTCAAGGATAACATGAGGGCTCCTTATGATGGAACTGTTCTGTATCTTGACGATGGCAATAGTCACCTAAATCTATATATGTGGAAAAATTGCATAGAACACACACACACACACACACACACACACACACACACACACACACAGACAAAGGTACATATAAACCTGGTGAAATCTGAATAAGGTCAATGGGTTCTATCAGTGGCAGTATTCTGGCTGAGATATACAATAGTTATGCAAAAGGATTCCATTGGGGAAACTGAGTGAAGGTTATACAGTATCTGTCTGTATTATTTCTTACAACCGCATGTGAATCTGCAATTGTCTCAAAATTAAAAATGGAGAAAAATAAGAAAAAGGCCTGTGTGTTCTTGTAGCCCACTCCGACAGAAAGAGGATTTTAAAGATACAGTTCTATAAGGAGGGACTGCTTAGTGGTCCTGTCTTCTGGTCCCAGAATCAACGATCTTAAGTCAACATCTACCGAGCTCAGCTGCTGTTTCCCACCACTGACGAAAGCACTAATATTTACTAAGTACTTACCATCTGCATGTCATCCTGCTGCCTCAGAGCCTTCATTGGTGGTGGCTTGTGCTGTCTTAGAATGTCTGACATTTGCATACTTCTCTGATTTCATTGAATGCTGAGCTCCACCCACCACCTGTGCTCCAACTACAGTTGCCTTCTTTCAGTTCCAAAAGTGTGCTATACTTTCTCCCACCCTAGGCCGTTTTCCTTGCCGCTCTCTTCACCTAGAGCTCTTTGCCAGTCCCTGCTTAGCACTTTTTATCCTTCAGATCTTAGCTGTAATATTACTTCTTAGAGAAGCCTTCCTGATTTTTCAAACTAAGTCGGGTGCCCTGTAACCGACTCCTACAGTTTTTTTGACTTGTCATAGCACTTACTGCAGATGCAACGTATGCTTGTCTGTGTTGTTACTTGATCTTAATTTTGTAGTATAATATACCAAACCTCAGAGATGTTTTATAAGTTCCCCCAAATTACCTCCTACTTTGGTAAAGCTGAGATTTAACTCTCGGTCTGTTTGATGCAGAAGCCCATGCTCCTAGTACTGGGTTCTATGGCGTCTTATGTGTATTATATCTGGAGGGATTTCTTACTTCAGGATTTTATAAATGCTACAAAAGGATTTGTTGAAAATGACCTAACCCGTAGAATTATATTTCTTTACAATTGTAGTTTTTTTGGTAGATTTTAGATAGGTAGGGAACACACACACAGCTTGTGATTCATTTAGCTAAAGATACCAAGACTAGCAGAAACCAGGAGGGAGTTGTAGCATATGTTAGCCTGTCTTTCCTTTATCCAGGATCCATAATGGGGCTTACGGTTGCTTGTGATGCTGAAAGAAGATTTAGGGTCTTGCCAGATCTGAGAAACTACCTGCTTCTTAGAAAGTTGAACCAGAAAGAATTGAAATACAGAATTTGTGTACCAAACATGTCTATTTCAAGGACTATTTCTGGATGTTGGAATCCCTTTGTCATTGAACCAAACTCAGTAGCAACAGAGTACCTCCTTATCTCAGGGAAGAAACGACGTGATTTTGCTGTGTCCCTGATCACTTTGTTGGCCTCTTGCTGATCAGCATCTGGGCAAAACCGTTTTCTCACCACTACTGTTTAACATAAACATATGATCAATAATCAGATAACCATAAATATGTTTCAGTGGGGTTCAGGTATCAACTCAGGATGTTTCCCCACTACAGAGATTATCATAACGTTTAGTTGAGGTTCTACATCTGTTCTGATCCCTTGTTAGTTCCTTCCTGAGCTTTTCCAATTCTACTTCTCTTCCTCACTGACCCCAGTAACGTGTGTATTCTGATGCCGGTCTGCTTTGGGATTACAGCCTCGTTCTTCCTGCTCCTTATTTCCCATTTCTAAGCCCTTGTATGAGCAAATGAGTGGTGTTCATGTTGGTTTTGCTTCTCTATTGCGCTCTTCAAAATGTCTCCTTTTCTTTCTAATAGAAATGGTGTGTTTGCTGTAGCTCTCTAATTTTCTATCTACCTTGACTGCACTGTAGCTGTGGGCCTTTTCTAGGGAAGATTTATTTTCTTATTAGGGCCCAAACTGAAAATATGTTTCTCCATTTCTTGCACTATGTTCCTGTCTGTGTAATACCAATTAAACCTTTCTCCTGGTGTTAGAAGCTCAGGAGTGTTGCTGCTTACCTCCTTCTTGTGATGCGGTATCTTGCGAGCCACACAGGGCATCGCTTTTCACAAGTAGCAGAGGTGTTGAGGAGATTGTGTCTATCAGATGGCCTGTCATATTGGCTAATTTAGCAGAAACCAAAATAAGAAAGGCTTAAACAAGGTAGAAGTCTATTTCTCTCACACACAAAGATCCAAATGGCAAGTAGTCTGGGAAAGGGGGATCGGAGAACATGGCTCTGCTCTAGGAGGTTCTTTAGGAACTAAACTCCTTGTTGTTCCCCAGCCCCTAGGGTGTTTCTGGCATCTGCATTGTCAAAGATGGTAAGTGGGAAAAAAGTGGAGGGCATGCTCCTTCCTTTTAAAGGCACAATCAGGAAGCATTAGGTATGTTATCCGCCTGCTTTATCTCATTGGCGAAAATACGGCCATATGGTCACACTTAGCAGTAAGGGAGACTAGGAAATGGCATCTTTAGCTGGGGCCTAATTTTTTTTCTATCCTTAAACAGAGTAAGGTGAGAGTGGTCATTCAGGAACAACTTAGCTCATGTGTGTTTAGGCTCAAGTGAGGACAAAGAATCCCAAGCACACAGTTAACAGTAGGCCAAGTTCCTATGGCTTGTAGCACATGAAGAGAGCATAGGAAACTAACGTCACCTGAGCAAAGGTTAACCGGGTTTGATCAGTGGAAAGACAGGTATGCGGTTTCTCTATAAAAAATGACGAGCACTGGGTGTTATACTCAATTAATGAATCATGGAACACTACATCAAAAGAAATAAATTAAAAAAAATGAAAAAAGGAAAATAGTGAGTATTTAAGACCTGCGTGAACAATCAGAGCTATTCCCTAGGACATTAACATGAGACTGGCATTAGGGACGGGATGGCTAGGGGTAGACAGAGGACTTTTTCTTTTTGTTCTAGGTAAGAGCCAATAAGAGCTGGTTCTGGAGTACGTGTTATGAGAAAGCCAGAGACAGGAGAGACACTGGAGAGGCAGACTCCCCTGAAATGGGAAGTGAAGGGCTAGAAGAAGTCGAATCTGACACTAAAGTGTCAAGCACGTTCCTGTAGGAGGAAAGTGTCTTCAGTAAGAGAAATTGGGAAATCAGGAGAAATGTTTTAGTTGTGTGTTTTCTTGTGTTGTGTGTGTGTGGTTTGTAGCAGTACTAGAGAAGAGAAAGGTGTGTATTTGATTTTTGACCATTTGAGTTGGAGGTATCAATGCAATATGCAGATGGTTACGTTCACAAGAAAGTCAGACTGTTGGATGGGAACGGAGGAGAGCTTTAGAACTGTAAGGGAAAGAGATTTTAGATCTTCATGTCGTTTTTATGGATCTAATAATAATATAGACATGAGGATTCCCAGGTAAAGAGAAAAAAAGGTCAACTTTGGGGAAGACCTGTTCATTGGAGGATAGCAAGAAGAGCTAGAAAAGGAACTGAAACAAACAAAAATCCCAAGAATCTTCATTAATGTTCATGGAGAGAAGCCGTCACCAATGTAGAATTTCTAGGGAAAATAAGGAGAAGGAAATCGGCTCAGTAGATTTACTCATTGAAAAATGATTTTAACATTTAAGAGAGGAGTTTTAGGAGAGTGATCGTGATATGAGCCACAATGACACAATCAACTAATGAGCAGAGTGGGCAGCAAACAGAAGGGGAGGCAGGTGCTTCATCGTTCCTTTTTTTTCCTATTTCCTGTTTAAAATGGCATATAGCTGTCTATTATTTTGAGCTGTAAGGGGCTGGCACAGGTTGAAAGGTTGAAAGGCAGGAAAGTTTTAGGGAAACCTGGCCTTCTTTTCTTTAAAATTTTTGATAGGATACCGTAATACTACTTTTTTTCTCAATTAGTTGCATTACTTGTGTTGTGATTTTAAAATAGATACACAATCTTATTTACGTAACAGGATTAGGTTGAAAACTCACTAAGTACATGTAAGTAGGTTATTATTTTTCTACATTGTGTATCCCCTTTGATGCAGTGAATTCTCACTAACAAAATGATCTTTTTCCCTCCTAAGTGATTTGTAGTTGGAGTCCAGCCAAGTTATTTTAACTCCAGGGACTGAATACAAGTGGCCTACCAGGACAACATTAATTTATTTGCCAAGAAGTTGGCATTTTGAATAAGCATTAATTATGGCATTATTTCTGAATATATTCTTAATTATAGTTATATTGATATTGGCTAAGAGTTTTGATACATTTGGATGAACTTTCCATATGAACAAATGCCTGAGTGATCTGATTAAACTTTCTAATGAATCTGTTGTATATTATAAAGCTCTTGCCAAGATATTTAAGAACTCAGTTAAGTTAAAATTAAAAAAAAAAGTAATACATCTTTATTTGAATTTCAAATATGGCTTAGATTTTGTTTGGAAATTAAACTAGATCATGACTATAATTTATCTTACTTTTGAGGGCTGATAGCATTATTGATGCATTATTATTACACTTCTCTCTTTGCTTAATATTTATGAACCATATATTTTATGCCTGGTATGCTTGAAATGTATAGCAGATCTAAATTATTATGCATATTATATAATAACTCTGCTGTTAAATACATGGTTGGGTATTTAAGTTACCAAAACCACAAAAAATATTTACTTTAGTAAGTGTGTTGCCAGAATCTGCAACTATTGTAATTTCTAATTAATATATATTTATCAAATGTTTACCTTGTGTAATACATTTTGCCAGGGGACACAGGTAATGTAGAGATGTATACAAGATTTTCCTTGTCCCTGACAGAGTTATAATACTGTGGGGAAATAAAAGAAATGCACATATAATTGTATCCTATATTATAATTTATGTAACAAAAATATATGAAATATGATCAAGGTTTAAAAAAGTCAGGAACACTGACAGTTTCATAAAAGAAAAAGGTTTGGCCAATGGTTGTATTTGGTGGCAGAAATAAGAAGTGTTTCCCAGGTAAAGTGAACAGCATCAGCAAAAGCAAAGAGAAGGAGAGCATTATTTAAATTTGGAGTTGAAGAGGTAGACGGGATGCAGGAGGCAAGCCAGAAGAGTGATGGAGAGGGAGTTTTTGTGGAAAGCATGTTAGCGAGCAGAAGGTATAGACGGATACTTAGACTCATAGATAATAGGAAGCTGTTTGGTGGTGATTGCTATTGTCATTAGAGCCGTGTGTTTCCTCTGCAATTAGCAGAGTCTAGTCATAGTTATGTCTTCCAAAAATTAGGAGATTAGTCCGTTAGTCTGTGTCTGAAGACAGGAGCTTGAGCCATGGGGGGAGGGGGGTAAATGGCCCTGTGGACCTGGTTTCCTGTTGAGAAAAGGCCTAGAATGAGAGACTTTGATGTCATCATACAGTGACAAAGACACGCTGACAAGCTTGAGAAAAGATGGTCATCAAAAAACTTTAAGCTTTGCTCCTGGTATTGGATCACCTTTAGTAAATTGTGAAATAACCATTGTGATGATAATGAATCTTAATTATTTTGTGAGTAGTACAATTACATTGCATTGTATTTTTAAATATTGAACATGATAATTTATTAAATATAAACATTTGGAACAAGCTGCACTCTATATAGTCATGTTTTGGCTCTTCTCCACTTTTTAATACGCTGAGAGGCTCAAAAAATGGAAGTGGCATGGACCTGCCTTGACCTCTGAGAGGGTTTCTCAGGGCCATAGCATTTTCTTTTATGTACAGAGAATTATCATTTATTAATCTTCTGTAGACTTTGCATTGATCATCCTAAATGATGTGGTTTGAAATACCAGTATTGTGTAAACAGTTGATAGGATTTGTGCTAATCCAGTGTAACTCATGAAATTTACTTTTAATTATGAAACATGCATTTGCATCTTATTGCATGAAAATTAGAAAAATTTTTGAGAGAGGAAAAAGAAAAAACATTAAAATGTGCTATTAATTAAAAGGTGCCACGTATGAATTTGAGTTTATTCTTGTCCAGTAACACTTTAGAATTTGCCAGTAAGAGTGCACAGCTCAGTGTAGAAGGGTCAGGGCTAAAATTCCTAACTTCCTATATATCATTCAACTGGAGAACCAGCAAAGGTTTTTAAGTAGTAAATGATGTGCTTAGGCTATGTGCTTACAAGCCAATCTTGATAGTAGGGTAGCTAACAGCAGATCTGCACTGGTTAGGGAGGTTGGTTAGGAGGTTTATGCAGTAAGGAAGCTACAAGATAAAAATCAAAACCAGCCAGTCTGACGCCAATGCCTATGGTATTTCTGCTATTCCGGGTTGCCCATGAAAAATAAGTGTAAGTGTATGAGTCCTGCCCTCTTGATACTTACCATCTAATTAGGATATAACTAAAATAATTGGGATTCTATATTTAGAGGAATGGTGCTAGATATTAGGAGAGCAGTGCTGACAGATGTAGCTATAAGAATATGTATGTATGTATGTTCTTCAGTGGTCTTAAATATGGCCTATTCAGATTTCCTATTAATCCGCTGCATTGGAATATTTAAATTTGAATTTTTTTGCTATGATTATTTAGGGCAATGGCCATGAATTTTAAGGTATTTTTAAAGAAGTTCACAAAAACAGTTACTTAAATGTTGCTTAGTATTTTCTTGATTATAGAAGACAATTATAAATTACTTTAGAGTTGCAAAGCATTAAGGATATTGTCACAATATATTTACTAAAATTCCTTATTCCTGTGTCTTTGGAGTCACATGGATATGACTATATATATATATAGATTTGATATATATGTATATTTGAATCATTGCCTTATAAACCATTATTTGTTATTTATTCTTACATGCTTCTTATTAGGATTAGTAAACAGAAAATAATGTATGGGTTTTTACTGGGGGTTATTATTGTGTAAGGCTCTTGATAGAAAGTAATTGCTGTGGCACATCAGTCAACACAGATAATTGGTGGCACAAAATAGCATTGGCGTTGGTCTACATAGATTCATGGTGAATGCTCAGAAATATTTGTTGTTGTTTGTTGAAATTATAAAATAAAAAAAGTAGATTCCAATAAAAGTTGAAGTTATTCACTTTTTCACTACAAGCAATCACTTTTTCAGTTCTATTTTTGTGTCTTAAAAGAATTTGCCCTTTGGATTGCACTATTGGGTATTTACCACAAAGATACAGATGTAGGGATCCGAAGGGGTACGTGCACCCCAATGTTTATAGCAGCAATGTCCGCAATAGCCAAACTGTGGAAAGAGCCAAGATGTCCACTGACAGATGAATGGATAAAGAAGAAGTGGTATATATACACAGTGGAATATTATGCAGCCATCAAAAGGAATGAGATCTTGCCATTTGCAACAACGTGGATGGAACTGGAGGGTGTTATGCTGAGTGAAATAAGCCAATCAGAGAAAGACATGTATCATATGACCTCACTGATATGAGGAATTCTTAATCTCAGGAAACAAACTGAGGGTTGCTGGAGTGGTGGGGGAGTGGGAGGGATGGGGTGGCTGGGTGATGGACATGGGGGAAGGTATGTGCTACGGTGAGCACTGTGAATTGTACAAGACTGATGAATCACGGATCTGTACTTCTGAAACAAATAATGCAATATATTTTAAGAAAAAAAAAAGAAGAAGAAGAAGATAGCAGGAGGGGAAAAATGAAGGGGAGTAAGTCGGAGTGGGAGACGAACCATTAGAGATGATGGACTCTGAAAAACAAACTGAGGGTTCTAGAGGGGAGGGGGGTGGGGGGATGGGTTAGCCTGGTGATGGGTATTAAAGAGGGCACGTTCTGCGTGGAGCACTGGGTGTTATGCACAAACAATGAATCATGGAACACTACATCCAAAACTAATGATGTAATGTATGGTGATTAACATAACAATAAAAAATTTAAAAAAAAGAATTTGCCCTTTGGATATGTGTGAGGAAAGAGACAAAATATATCATTTTTGTTTTGTTTTTACTTTTCACTATAAAGCATCCCCCAGTTTTATCATTGGTATATATTTAATTACATATTTATATTTTTATTTAAAAATATTATTTATTATAAATATATTACATATTTTTAAACATGAGAAATTACAGATAAAAATTTTAAAATTAAACAAATATAATCCCAAATAAAGCTACCCAGAAATAATATCTTAATGTCTATCTGTCCAGGTAGTTTCTTCCATATGCACATAACTGTATAGATTTTTTATAAAAGTTAGATCAGATTGAACATACCCTATTTGTACATCTTAATATATTGTGAAAATCCTTCCAGATTTTCTGATATTATTCTACAACATCATGTTTATTGAATACATACTAGTCTATTTTGGGAACACTGTAACACTATAATTCACTTAATTTCTCTCTTAGTTTTGATGTTTGGATTTATTTTAATCTTTTCAAAAGTAGTTCTTTTTCTTCTTTTTTTATGGTACAAACAATTGTAGCACTTGATAATCGTATAGACCACACTTTTTAAAAAGATTTTATTTATTAATTTTCGCACAGAAAGAGAGAGAGAGAGAGCACAAGCAGGGGGAGTGGGAGAAGGAGAAGCAGGCTTCCCCCAGAGCTGGGAGCCCGATGCCGGGACTTGATCCCAGGACCCCGGGATCATGACCTGAGCTGAAGGCAGACGCTTAGCCGACTGAACCACCCAAGCATCCCTAGACCACATTTTTTGTTGTCCTTATTGTGCTTTGTGACTTTTCCTTACTGGTACAACCTCATTTTTACCCCCCTTTCCCTGTACAGATGTAGCACAGGCTGCTCTCTGTTCACAGACATCTCCGCTTCTCTCTTCTTCCTGTGCATCAGCCGGACCACATTTCACTCCTTCCTCTGCGGTTACTGTAGTCACATGACTGTATTCTAGCCAAAGAAACGTGAGCAGGAGTGAGGCTCGCCAACTATAGGTCTGGCCCCAAAATATCTCCTATGCTGCACTTCTGTTTTCTATTTTTATCCCACTGACTGGGATGGAGACCACCCCTAGGATGATCTTGATGGCCGTGTGTTGAGGAAAGAGCCATGACAACACAGCTCCTTCGCGACAGCACTGAATTGCATGTCTCCTTGGTATACTTTGGACTGGTACTTGAGGCAAAAGTAGATTGTGGTAAGGTTTGAGACACTTTTGGGTCCCTTTGTCAGAGCAGTTTGCTTACCCTTAGTGTTCTGGCCCTAATGCTTCTTCCTTGAGCCTCTGGAGTTTTGAGAAGTGAGTCTACTTTGTCCTCCATAGTCAGCCTCCTGTACTTCTTAAACATCTCTTTTTCCTTTCTCCCATTTATTCTTGTGGCTTTCTCTGTTAAACTGATCTAGAACCAAGCTATTAGAGATGGATAATGGGATAATATGCCATCTTTCTCGAGAGTATTTTGATGTTAGTAGAATATTCTGGGAGATTAAGGCCTTTGGCTAACAGGGCAACTACAGTTTTTAATTATTATCTTTAAATGAATGTACTGCTTCTTAACTAAATCATAGAGCAGTGCTGTCCATACCATCTGTGAGATGTTAACACGTTTTTGGCAAAAAAAGAGATTCTATTCTTAAAGGCATTTTGGACACCTGCATACTCTCTCCATCTGTTAGCAACGTATAGTTCGTATTAGCAGATGAAAGGCTCTAAGAAGCCTTGCAAGGAAAAAGCCTCTCTCCCTTCTCTAAACCTCAGGTTTCCAAAGCTCAAATGCCCATAGTTCCCTTGCCTTAAGGTTCTACCGTTATCATCATGGAAAACTAGCATTTCCATGATGCACAGTTTGGGACATGCTATCCCAGGATATTAGCGTCAAAGGAAACTTTGAAATGGCTGACAAAAAAAATCAAATGGAAAGACCATTGAAAACTTTGCAGGTAGTTTTAAAGAGATAACTATTCTGATTCAAATAGCATTGTCAATTGTGTTTTCAAAAAACAGGTTTATTGAGTGGAATACGATGCATTGTGAATACCTGTCAACTCTGATTATCCTTTCCTCTGTCAAGAGTTTAAAAATAATAAGAACACTTGTTTTTGTGAGAATTCAACTCTTATTTTCTTCCTTGACATCTTTATAAATATTATAGAGTATTTAATTCAGTTAAGTTAGTTGTTCAACCTCTTTCTTGAATTTTAACTTGTTACCTGCCCCTACACTATAGGTGAATATAAAAGTGATGGAGTAATCTTGAAAAGGAACATTTTTGATACTTTTAAGTTTTTATCCTCCCTGTCTGCTGGTTTGATGTATATTTTTCTTATTTTGCTGTTGTCATTTGGGTTAAGAATTTCTAACTCTTTCAGTGGGAATTAACTGGAGGTCTGAACTATCACACTATACAGCACTTCATCTCCTCATAAGAAAATAGGTAATCCAAGAGGAAAAATATTTAGAAAACAAAATACATGGAGCATTATAGCAAGTCCTAGGGTGTTTTCTTGAGGGAAATAATATTATTGTTTGATTCTTTCTTTCTTTCTTTTTCTTTCTTTCTTTCTTTCTCTCTCTCTTTTCTTTCTTTCTCTCTCTTTCTTTCTTTCTCTCTTTCTCTCTCTCTTTCTCTCTTTCTTTCTTTCTTTCTTTCTTTCTTTTTTTCTTTTTTTCTCTTTTTTACCAACTGTGGAGATGTGCTTTAACCTGCCCTTGTCAGAGCACCACTGCCCTGGAGGAGGTGTGGAGATCACATTTTACAAATAAGCCCTTGAGACCTGCGAGGCTCTGAGATTTGACCAGGAATCAAACTAAGTTTCTCAAATCTGAAGTTTGTGTTCTCTCCTCTATAAGAGAATATTGTTTCTCATTTCTCTTTTAAAAATTGTTAGCTGGGACAGGCTTCACCTTAGGCATAGTAGATGACAATCTCCATGGTAGGATTTGCAGGAGACCTGGGAAGCCCTGAAATCCAGATTATTTTTCCCACAACTTGTCCTGTTTGACATGATAGAGATAGACTCCTCCATATCTTTAAGTTTTTTAGTCTTTAAAGGCCTCTTGTTAAAATTAACTATGCCTGGAGGAATCTCTCCTAAAGTCATGCTAGGCTCAAATTTTGTCTCAGGATTAGTTGATGAAATTGGTTTCTAACCAAGAGGGCTGAGAGCAATACCCTGGGGAGAAGAGGAGACATTACAGCCCAGAGTGGGGGCTGGTGTGGGGGTGGGGGGGCAAGGTAGGTAACAGGGTTCTAAAATTTTGCCTACCTTATAAGGATAACCAGCCCTGTATAAATTGCTGTTGTTTGCCCAGTAGATTTGAAATGAAATGGATAGTTAACAAATTCTGTGTGGCTAGATGGAATCACTGATATTGCAAGGCAGAAATTCAAGCCAGATGGCAACTTGGGTTTGTCAATGCTCATTCTATCCTGAAAGCTTAATTTCCCTCAAAGAATTAACAAATAACTTTTTTTTTTGGTATGTCTTTCAAGTTTTAAAAGTTCTGCCTTCCACTTAGTGTGATCTCTGGCTATACCTATGATACTTTGGTTTTATTTTTAAAGGAAGTGTTTCCAGTGAACTTCATGTGCTTGCTCAAGTTTGCAAGTTGTGTCATTATTAAACAACCATTAAGTTAGTAAATGTGACTGGCTGTTTTTGGTTTTCACTTACAAACATTGCATTTTAATAGCCTTTTTCCTTTTAGGGATATATAATTGTCACTTTTATTAGTGACATGTACTTTCTGCCTATGAATATCAAATAAAATATAGATTTTGTTGACTTCATGGGACACTGCATTCATCATTTTGATTTTGATGTTCTAACTCACTTGAGAGGGGAAAAAAAAACACTTTTAAGAACCATGGTATAATGATGTAATGTATGGTGATTAACATAACATAATAATAAAAAAAAAGAACCATGGTATTACATGATACTAATTTTTTTTAATTTCATTGCTAACAAGTAAGTTTGCATTCCAAAAAATAAGGCATACACACACTTCTAAAAGTAGTTTTAAATTTGAGTAACATATTTTATTTATACTGTCAGAGTAATATCATCAACTTTGTACTAAACACAGAGATTGATAGAGAAAATCTACAAGTCTTTGTACTTGATGTGTGATGCCAATTAACTGTTCTTTTGTTTTTAATTTTAAGATTTACTAGTCATTTCAAACAGTGGTTGTTCAGTTTCACAGCAATAATCCGGGTGTGTTAGGATATAGATTCTTGAGTCCTAGAGCCCTGGTGAAGGGCCACAGCATCTGGATTTTTAACAAATGAGTGTCAGAAAACAATTTGAGAGAAGCTGCCTGTATTAGTGGCTCTGGGTTTCCCTCTGTCTTCAAAACCAGGGACATAGGCTCTCGGATGCTACTTCTGTCACCACATCTCTTTCTTTAATTCTTTGTCTGCCTCCCTCTCCCTCTTTTAATGATCCTACTGATTACATTGGGCCCACCTGAATAATCCAGAATGGTCTATTTTGAAATAAGGACTTTCAGGTCAGCTGATGTGCAGCTTAATGTCCTTCTGCCTTATAAACTAACATATTCTTGGGTCCTGGGGATTTGAATGTGGGCGTCTTGGAGGGGCCATTATTCTGCCTACCATACTGGCTGTATAAAAGTTTGAAATGCAAGATCAGCCCTGAAGATACTATTAATTTTTGTTTCTTAGGTGTTTTTACTGCAGTGGGGTTAAGCCCCTAATCATTAGGTAATCATAACTGAAGAAAATCGTAATGGTTTTTGTTTGTGAACAAAAATATTTTTATTAAAAGAGCCGAGCATAAACATTGCCTATTGATTTGGGAAAGTATAAAATACCACTAAAAGACAATTTAAAGAAACATGAACACTTAAGTAAAATTATTACTAATCTTTTCAAGTTTAGTCTCTATATAACTGGTTTTAACAAGGCTTAAGTGATTGTCTTCATTCTTAAGCAATTTAAATCATGAACTCTCCTGGGGAATATTCTCAATTCTAGTGTTTTAAGATTGAATCTAAAACACTGTATTTAAAAACATGCACTGATTTAGTTTGATAATCCCAAGTTTTCTTGAATTTGATTTAAAGACAGATAGGAGTTTGCTTTTACTGATGCTCCTTCTTTAAGAATCAGGCTTTTGGTGTGTGTGGTATAATGAAACACTAAACCTCTAAACTAGCTTAAGCAAAAAGTGGATATTTAAAATGAATCTGAGATCTGAAATACCATTTCCCTATTTGCTCACAAACTAGGTTTCATTGTGTCAGAGTATCTGCTACAGTACATGACTACCTCACAGAGCTGCACTTACATGCCCTCTGTTTAAAGTCTTAAGAGATTGAGTCGTATCTGAATTCCTGGGGAGGAGAATCTGCTCATTCTGTTTTCTGTCAGGTTTTCATCCTTTACTAAAGAGTCCTGCATGACTGGCAGGGATAAGATTATGGAGCATAAACGTGGCATCTGGAGCCTGTACGTTTTACTTGTTGCGGAGTGGTTAAGTGGTCATGAACTGGGAAGACGAAAACATACAGAGTTTTGTTTTTTTTTTAAGTTTGTTTATTTTTAAGTAATCGCTACCCGCAGCATGGGGCTAGAACTCATGGCCCCAAGATCAAGAGTCGCATGCTCTTCCAACTGTTTCAGCCAGGTGCCCCAACATACAGAGTTTAAATACTAAAATATTAGTAACTAAGTAAATAATAAGGGAGGAGTAGCTCTCTTCCCCATTTTCTTCCCTTGATACTGCCTGAATGTGTAGACGTAAGGTACTTCGAAGTGCTGAGTTCAGCCAGTATGCGCTGGTATACCTAGATGGTCATTTACAGCCTACCTTTCTTGTAATTGGTGTGTGCTTCATCATGACACTTCATAAGGACTTTGAATTTCATCTCTAGTCCTTTGTACAATTTCAACAAAACAAGTAGAGGCCAATATTTAAGCTGTGTACAGGAACTAAGAGAGATGTAATGGTAGAATGTATTAAAAGCATTTCTGACATGACTTTTGTTGTTGGAGTTGCATTCCTCGATTCTGGTAATTAAATTTCTAAATGATGGTGGGAAGGGCAGCAATATGTGGAGACAGTGATTTCTGAAATGAACATTGAGAAGATCCTGTTTTCTAAAAGTTATTGTAAAGAAGCAATATTTACTATCAATCTGCCAAATTTATGGCATGAAGACTATATCGACTATTTTGAGAAAGGAGGGCATATCTCTTGTTATATTCACATATGCATTAATTAAGCATGAACAAACAGGCTACTCGGCTTCCTTGAAGTCTGGTGTCAAATAATTTGCTTACTTTACTTTCTCTTGATACTTAGTTGTTCTTTGTTTCATGTAGAATAATTTCCAATAACTTCTATTTAATGGCAGAACTGGCCAATTTATCTATATTTCTTTATAAAAGTTACTTATGTGGAATTCATCAGATATTTTCATTTCAAGGAGAATTTATTGGTTGATAGTCGTGTGAATATAAATAGAATAAAAATTATGTATGTGTGATGTTTAAGGACCATAAGCATTATTTTAAAGATATGTTCCTAAATCAAGGTGGGAGTGGGTGCTAAGAGGTTATAGTTATCTTTAACCCATGGCTTTCTGTTTTGGGGGGTTAAGGGATCATAGTTAATGGTTTATCACATGACTTTTCAAATTAGATGAGAAAAATTATGTGACTTTAGGAAACTGACAAACTACCATTTCCACAAGAGACTCGAATTGCAAAAATCCTATCTAAAAAAATACGTTTAGTTACTTGATGAAGTTGAAACTGGATTCTTTAATTTATGATAATTAAGAAAACCTTAACTTGTAAGAAAAAATAAATGTGGTTGGTATATACTGCTCATGTCTTTTCAAATATACATTAGTTCTTACAAAGCATGCTTGTGCAGTCACAGTGAGTCTTTTTAGGTAGTTCATGGACTCTGTTGTGTTAGCTCCTTCATGATGCCCACAAATTTGCTTCATTTTTGACCCAGTAGGACCACCTCCAGGGATCAGAGAGTTGCTAGGTCTTCATGTCTATTCAGCCCCAGGATTCTCTACTGAGACTGCCAACAGAGGTGCAAATTTTGATGTTCTGTGTATCTTTTCCCCCCTAATATGAGCACTTACGCAGTAAGAACTCAACTAAAACTACTTGACTTTGAGTAACTAGTGATATAGCCAGGGTCAAAATGTTGCCATAAACGGGAGTTCCAAATCAATGGCTTCTTCATGGAGGCGTGTCCCTGGATATGTGACCCGATTCAGTTTTATGCCTTTGCCTCAATGACGCAGCAGGGTCTAGTTTTGGGAGAATGGTGGCTGAACTGTATCTGTATCATTTTTGAAGACATGAGAGTTACACAGGACAAATCGTTATGTTGTCTCAGGTTTTCTCATTGAACCTAAAATTAGATGCAGGTATTAGTGAATTTGCAGTTAATACATGACCAGCCCTCACATTTAACATTTTAAAAAGTCTTTGAAAAAGACCTTGTGATATATGTTTCACCCTAGATGTCCTACTATTAGTTTTTTAATTAATCCCTCTATATTTAGCCTCCCATTGCTTTATCCACGAAATTGAGAACAAAGGTTAAGGGAAGGTACTTATTATTCCAGACATTGAGTACTGTTGTTTCAATTCTCCTGAGAAAGTGGCAGGTGTTGCTTTTGTGTAGGGCTTGTCTCCATGGAGCAAAAATAAGGAAGGTGGCAGAAATGAAGAGGACCAGATGCAGGCAAAGAGAAGTGAGTGAGTTAGGAGTTAGTAAGACAACCCTCACATTTATTTAAATGTTTTGTCATGCCCCAGGAGCATAGTTACAATTGTTTATTTTGTCAGTCCCAGTCTTAATTGTAAGCAGAGCAAAGTTTTCCTAAATGCTGTAGGAAGCATGACCAATTGACCTGAATTGTCGAATGCAGACCTAACTGTGGGCAAGAACTGTTAATCACCCACATAATTTTAACAATGTGACTGCTGCCAAACCCAGTAAGTCAATTATCTCAAAGCCCTAATTTGGGTTAGTATCTCATCAACCATCAGTATTGATAGAATTAATCAGATAATCACAAATCTTTCACTCTTAATTTGTGTTAGGCCTATCTGAAACTTCTCATTCTGTTGGGAATTAAGAAGTAGAAGAACTTGGCATGACAAACTAGTAAATTTTGAAAAAAGCAGATTGCAAAACATCATATACGATTCCCTTTTTAAAATATAAGTATGTATGGTAGTTATATGGACAGATGGTAGCCACACTTGTGAACATAGCATAACCCTATAAACTTGTTGAATCACTATGTTGTCCACCGGAAACTAATGGAACATTGTATGTCAACTATACTTCAATTAAACAAAAAACAAAAACCTTTCTCAGGGAAAAAATAGAGACAGAAAAAAAAATGAGAAATGGTGAATACCAAAATGTTACTAGCAGTTATTTCTGGATGATGGGAACAAGGGTGACTTTGCAAAAAAATAAGAAATTAGTAGTAAGAAACCAAAAGTACCAGGAAAGTTGGAGCGATTTGTAGTGATAGCTAGATAATACAGTACATTCTGCCCCAGAGAATATTAACGTAATCTACATGAGTTTATGTGGATATTCATGTTGTACATATATTCTTGGGAAGTTGTATATAAATCATATATATAGAAGCTCTTGAAGAACACCTTATTGGACCAACAGTTGGTCCAACTCATGATCCTCTCTAGGTGTAAAACCAAGTGTTGACCTTAAATGGTTAATAACACCAAACCTTCTTAATTTCCTCTATAGATCTTTTCATTAATTAATTTAAATTTCTAGTAAGAATTATTTTAAATGTGTTTATATATTTCTAATTGTTTTTTTGAACTCACACACATTTTAAAACAAAATGCATTGGATTTAGCAAAATTGTAAATTTTTCCTTTTTAAAAAGAGGGCTTTATGGTTTTGATGTACACCTTAGATAGATTTATCAATGAATTTTAGAGATCAAAGAGTCAGAAAATTAACTGGAGGGTTCTATATGGTCTTTGTAGCAACCATTAATCTACTCAAACTAGATTAGGAAATTTTTTTCTTTCTCATATGAAAATATGGAATATTTAGTGTAGTTGATAATCTTATTTTAAATAGGATTTATCACTTGACAATAGTTTGATACATTTATCTCATATCAAATTTATTGTGGATATACAACTTTTTATTTTTTTATTTTTGTTTTTTTTTTAAAGATTTTATTTATTTGACAGAGAGAGAGACCCTGAGAGAGGGAACACAAGCAGGGGAAGCAGGAGAGGGAGAAGCAGGCTCCCCGCTGAACAGGAAGCCCAATGCAGGGCTCAATCCCAGGACCCTGAGATCATGACCTGAACTGAAGCCAGATTCTTAATGACTGAGCCACCCAGGTGCCCCAATATACAACTTTTTAGAAGAATGAAAATAACTTTAGGCTGCCACCACTGATTTCTCTATGGTGGTGTTACTTACGCATTTCCTTATATTGATTTTTGTTGTTGTTGTTGTTGTTGTCCACTGAAAGCCCATTGGAAATAATAGTGGCAACCATGGGAAATTATAATATAGTGTTCCGAGTAATAGATCGTGAGTCTCATACCCATTGTCCTGGTTTTAGTTCTAATCTGATTTGTGCCTTTTGGAAAATATTCACTGGTCTATGGTGTGCCTTCCTTATTGTAAAATATAGATATCCATTATTTCACTCTTTTAAAATATTACCATGATTAAGTCAGAACTTTTAAAATACTCAGAATAAAAGCTTAAAAATATACTAAAAAATAGCATTGTCCATTATCCTAGAAAGAAAATGCTGGAACAGTGACTATGGGACTGAAGAGTGGACAGATGTCTGTCATTTGTCAACTTTCTTGTGGCTTATGCTGAATATCTCTTAGGCCTTGGGTTTCTCCATTTGTGCTTTTTTCAAGGATGTTCTGTGAACTGTTTGCTGTATTTCCAGAGCATTTTTAATACAATATCATTGTCTTCATTTTGTTACCTCATTTTTGAGTGAGGAACATTTAATTAAAATACAGAACAGATAGAATAATTAGATTCCCTTCACTTTCCACACAAAATTGGTTGATTGAACTTTTGCATTTCACTAGAACAATTAAACTGCCCACTAAAAATACATTTAGCTACGCAAATTTGACAGCTCGTAAACTAATGAAAAGAAATCAACAAATTACTGGGCCTAAGAATGGCTTCGTCTATGTACACCGTTTTCAGCTTGTTAACAAGGTCCTATGAAGAAGGTTCTAAGAAGGAAGGAAGGAAGGTGGAAAGAAAAGGTAAAAGGGTCGGAGGACGAGTAGAAAGAAGGAAAGAAGAGAGAGGGGGGAAAAAAAAACTATTGACATTTATTGGGAAGTACAGTCAAGCTTTCTTTTGGTGGCACAGTTGCTGTCTGGGTATAATAGGACCACAACATGCACTTCGCAGAAAGTTACGTGGTGATCTTTGTAGTGAGAAGTTCATTTCGTGGTCTTAGTTTGAGAGAATATAACTTCTCTCCTACTTAACGGAGGAATTGGACCCTTGAAGCTTACCAGTATAATTTGTTATCACATTCTGAGGCTCCTTCTATAAAAATCAGATGCTCAGAAGCTTGTGTTTAATAGCTCATTTGATCCGTACAGCAACATCTGGCGGGGGACGGTGAGCAGTACTGGTTGTCATCACCTCTTTTTACTCATGAAAAAATAGATGCTAAGAGAGGTACATGACTTGCTCAAGATAATACAGTTAGCATTTGGGCCTGAATCCTAAAAGTACCATGAGTGCCATAAATTGTCATAAGGGCTGTTTAATGAGCTAGTACCACAGACAGAGTGCCTGGTACATGGCTGTCATTTTGCAAATATTTGTGGAATGGATTAATGACTCTAAGATATAAGTTCTTCTGTATCTAATACCATAGTCTTTCTGTTACATTATAGTTTCTCATTATTGTGTTTGTTCTGAGTGCGGTTTTTATATTCTAAGAAACCCTGGAAATGCAATGTCTTGCTCTTTCTTACTTGAGTTATGCTGTTTCATAGTAGTTATAGATCCAGTTTGAGGTTGAAGTTAAATATGGAATTATTAGAACTTTTTTCCCTACTGGGAAATTTTTGCTTTCCCACTGATTTAGAATTGTGTACATGTCTTATTATTCATATTATTTGTTATGTTTATTTTGAAAATATTTCTTTATGGCCTATATCTTTATTGAATGTGTGTGATTGCAAGGTGCGGGGGGTGGAGGGGGGTGGAGTATGCTGAATTGCATAGGATTTTCATTTGAGGGTTCCCAGCTGTGTTTATAAAAGGTGGGCTAGGACCACCTGCATCAGAATCACCTGAGTGCTTTTCATTTATTTATTTTTATTAGTATTTACTTACTTATTTTTTAACCTAGGTGCTTTTTAAAATGTGGATTCTAAATTTCCAGGGCTCAACCCTAGATTTTAAAGTTTCAGAACCATTTATCTACAGACCAAGATCGGCAGATGATAGAATCATTTATTTTCATGTCAGTATAAATTCCCTTGGAAAAAATTGAGTAGTTACGATGTTTTTGTTTTTGTTTTTGTTTTTTCAAAATTTCAGTTGCTATTTAAAAAAATTAGATTATAAGAAATGTGCCAAGATATTGGTAAAGCATTTTGGATATTCATGAAATAACTAGTATCAGTCATAAAAATGACAAAGACTGAAATCCAGATACATGCAACACCATAGCTAAACCTTGAAAACCTTATGTTAAGTGAAATAAGCTAGGCACTAAAGGAAATTATTGTATGATACCACTTGCACAAGATGCCTGGTAGCAATATCTTGGTATATTTGTTATGACCTAACCATCATCAAATAATAATGTTATTTATTTACTTTATTTTTATTTATAATTATTATTATTATTATTATTATTATTTTGAGGGCCAATAACTGACTTGGGACTGGATACAATAAGAGGGTTAAGACAATCATTGGTTTCAGGTCTTATGGAATACTTGTGGAGATAGGAATAATCTCTAAATAAACAAATATGTAGCAAATGGGAACTTCTGAAATGTTACATGGTATCGGTATTAAAGGAATTCAGAGGAAGTAGGGAGATTCTTTGCTATCTCTTTTTGTGGCTAGTTTTTCACATTTAGACCTTCACTGGTATCAGTAATACTTTGCATATACATTGCAAAAACCTTTTCACATTTACTTTGAAAGTATTTTCTTGTTCTGGTTGGGGTTTCAGGATTTCAATATGAGATTATACTACTGAATTTAATGTAACTAAAAGTATATAGGAACCGTTAAAAGTATGTCGGAAAAACCAGTACATTATTGGGGCACCTGGGTGGCTCAGTCGCTTAAGCGTCTGCCTTTGGTTCAGGTCATCATCCCAGGGTCCTGGGATCGAGCCCTACGTCGGGGGCGGTTCAGCGGGGAGACTGCATCTCCTGCTCCCTCTGCTGTTCCCCCTGCTTGTGCTCTTGGCTCTATCAAAAAAAAAAAAAAAAGAAAAAAAAACACCTTTAGCACCAAGGCTGCTGTCAGAATGAAGAGGATCTCTTGGAAGATGACGTGCCACCAGGTCAATATGTTAACTTTAGCTGATGCTAGCATAGGACACGTAGGAGCTATGGGCCTGAAAATTAGCTTTCTGGATCAAGATGGTTTATTAGGTGGCAGTTAGGAAATTCTGTGTGCATTCTCCAAAGCTAAGGTTAAGGTGATAAAGCAACTGAGCCTTTTAACACTTAAAGAAAGGCGGAGGTGAAATGAAATAGCCATTCAAAACAGCAAATAATTAATTGAGTCTCTTTGTTAACAGGCAGGAGGTCAAGTACACATAACCACAGCAGTGGTACAGTCTGCATTCTAAACAGCTGAGTCTTTGACTTGAATGTGATTAGATTGGATTGCTGAGAACTAATTAAAATGAGATTTTAATTTAGAAGGGTAGTGATATAGTTTGAAAGATACTATAAGAGATTCAAATATGGTCATTTACCTTATTTATTGTCTTCTCATTGATTCTGTAGAATTACAACCTTTGAGTTCCATTTCCTTGCCTTTTCTTTTATTAAATCACATTACATATTTGTTTTAAATCTGTAATAATTCTGCAGTTGCATATTGATTATGTGATTAGGTCAGTGTACCTACGAGTAGACAGACTTTCATGTATTAAAAGTTAATGAAAGGGAAGCATGACTTTTCCAGAAACATTTGAACTAGCTATTTCTTCACCATAGGACTCCTCTGAATATAGGGTTTAAGTCTTTAAGCCTGGAATTACGAGGATTTTGTTGAATTGTAATTGTAAAAGATGAGATAGCCAGAAAGTTTTCCTCCTATGTATAACACAAAGCAATATAACAGGAAATCATTGTGTTTAAAACAGAAGACCGAAAGCAACTTTGCACATTACCTAATTGAAAAATGGTATCTGAGAAGGATAAGTATCCAAAATATACAGGGGGTGGTGTTGAGGAAAATCTTTGGAAAGAAGAATTGGAAAAGACCCGGCACACTTCTTGGATTGTATTATAAAGAATTAGAGGGAGGCATCCAAGTGCCAGTGAACAGCCTGGAGGGATGGGCAACATGCTAGAAAAAAAAAAAAACAGACAAACAGATGGCACTGGCAAGAAAGAGCTGATAAAAGGTGGGAGAGTCAGGGTGTATACATCAGCAAGGCTTTGGGGCTATACGTTTTTAAATAAAGCTGAATCAGAAGATTTTTGAGTGAAGTATTCTTATGATTTTGTTATATCTTTTCAAGGAAGGTATTTTATTTTAGGGAGTAGGTTTAGGTTATTTAAAAGTCCAAAATAGAGTTTAATAATGTGATATAAATGAGAACATCTCTCCATGTGGTCAGTCCAAAACATGATGCCATTGCCCATAAACCCATCCTGAAGTAGATGAGACCCGTGAAGACATATTTTATACTGGAGCTCGTTCTTAATCGCTCATGTTTGTGCTCTGGCCTCTTGGCAAAGCTCCAAAGCTACGTTGAACTGAAACTCCTTACTTGCTACCATTCAGATGAGGAATGGTGGGTGGTGAGCATATGTTTCTGAGAATCTGCTTTTATTTAAATCAAAGCCTCCTTCATACATTTAACCCACAGGCATGTTAAGACCAGTTGGAGATTATTTCCCTTAATTCTATTTGGACTGTTTTACTCCATTGCAGAGGTATTTGAGGATTATAAATGGTTGTACCTGTATCTGGAAGATACTCATTAAGCTTCAGCTGTGGGAACCATATGGCAATCAGGCCCCCCTCTGAATTTCCTGCACACGTGAAGATGAGGGTTTGCTCCCTTTTTGATTTAATAATCTTGAGCTGCTGTTCTGATTTGAGGAGAGCTGTTGATCATGTTGGAGCTGCAGCGTGGCTTCAGAGCCTGTGAAATGTACAGCTCACGAAGAGCATCCACATGACAGCTGTAGAGATTAGAGTCCATTTTGTGTGTGCACAGAATTAGGAGACTGATGCTCAGAAAAGCCGGCGAGCCTTCTCACATTAATCACTGTCTTTCATCCTCAAATCAAAGTGACTTCCTGTCAGGAACAACACATGTGGGTAGACATCATATGTTCCATTTCAAGTGGGGACCCATTATTCGAAATAAAATTTTATGGACTAAAAAAAAAAAGTGACCACAGTACGTGTATACTAGAGAATGGTAGGAAGGCGTAAATAATCTGGCAAATTGTCACCTTGGCATAACTCAGGTTTTGCCAAAGAAGGCATACCTGAACGCAGTTTGTAGTTCTTGCTCACTGTGTACCGTCAACTAAAAAGAGCAGGACAGTCCTCAGCCTTGTGAAAGGATGCATCACAGGTGGAGACCCGGTTGTGATTTTTGGAAAGGGATTTCCTTGATGCTGTAGATCAAGAACACTTGCAACTAGCGATATTTTGATCTCTGAATTTTCTTACAAACAATAAAACTTTCCCAGGATAACCTAACAAGAAAAAAAGGACAATCACGGGATTGTAATAACAACACAAACAACTTTCTCTGGTTCTGAGGCTCTGTTAAATTGCGAGAAAGCAAATTTAGCAACCACAAGGGTCTTTGGTCTCCAAGTGAGCTGGCAGCACTTCTGTGCTCCCTTTGGTGAGTCCCCTGGCACCTCACTCCACTTCACCTGGCTGTGTTTCTCTAGTCAAGGCTCCGCTCCTCTGTGGTTGGTTTACCCTAATGAGGGAACTTCTGTTAGTCCTTGGAAATATTCTCTCCATTTTCCTTTCATTGTCCCCATAGTTCCCTTCCAGTTGCTTGCAATCTTAACTCCTCATCAATTTTTTTGCCATTCTCAACTTTCCTCTTCTCCCCAAAAGACATTTATTCTCAGCCACTCAAAACTCTTTCTAAATTGAAGCGCTTCTAGCTTCTCAGACATTATATTCTTCCCATTCTCCGTAGCTCCTTAGACTCCAGTCAGAGGGGAAGAAGGTCGACATGCTAGGAGGCCTAGAAACAAATGCATACCATTAAGCAAAGGAGTCAGACACTTAATTTAACATGAGTGTTTTTTAGTTTAAAGCATTGATAAACTGTCATAGGAACAGGTGATTGCAGTATAAATAGCAGAAAAAATATACAGAGAAAAAATTTCTGATAGCTTAGTAACTGGAGCTATGTAAGTGGCTGTCGAGCTGAGCAAGTAAATGATGTTGCTGTTTTCAGAGGTGACCAGTTGCAGTTGATCTTGTAAAATCCCAAACCTCATGGATTTTTTTTTTTTCCTGGAGACAATTTCCTAATGCTATTCAGTTTACTACTGGGGGCATAAAGTTGACATTTTCGAGGGAGCAAATTGTGTGTAGCTATTGGAGCCTAACTGAAAACTCTTCCACTGAGCAATAGTACTATACAGTATTTTAAAAATTAATAAGTTCGACAGTGTTAGAACAGAAACAAGACAGGATGCTTCATGTTCTACTCATATTCTGACCTCCACGCTGTCAACATTCTCCAGGAGACTGAGCATTTTAGAGAAATTATGAGACTTTCAATGATCATGTGACATTTCATTTCTCCCATACATATACCTAATTCAATTTTACAAGAAAAATTTAAATCCAGCAGTCGTTTGAAACATTAATAGTGCTTGTCACCACCGTCGCTAGAGAGCATATTAGTCCACTGATATATGTGGTGGAGTAAAGAAAATGGAATGGGTGCACATTCTCATGTCATAACAATAGGTGTGCAAAAATATATAATTTTATTTTGCCATTACTGGAATTTAGGTTTCTTCTTGCAGGCAAAACCTTATTCTTTTTAACTCAGGGGGAAAGGGGGAAGCGCCAGATCTTTTGAAGGTAATTCAAGTCAAATTAAGTCTGTTTAATGGTTCTTCATGTTGTTAGAGTAGCATCTGAGCTCTGGGAGTGTATAGTGAGATAGCAGCGGCGGGGGAGGGGGGGCGCATCTGAACCTCAGCTGACATCTCTCCATGCTCTTATCCATTGAATAGTATATTGACCTGTCTGGTTGTAAAGATCTGCCACTGAAATGCCCCCATCCCCATCTGACTCTTGATTGTCTATTGCCTGACTTTGGAAAGTGTCATCTGGTAACCGTCGTCATGAGACAAAGAGGTGGTGGGTTGGCACATCGGTGTATACCTCACATCTTTGTATGACCCCAGAACATTACACCAAAGTCGCTCTAGCCATGTTGCTTGGAGTGCACAGCTCTAATGTGCGTGTGTGAATTTCATAGCTTCTGTCCATCACAAACACCTGCTGAACACAATTAGGCAGATTACAGAAGCTGACTTCACCAAAGATAAAATATTCATTTTATATTTGTAAGGAAAATAATTCTGTTTCTTTTTTTTTTCCGGATATTTGTCCAGTGAGAAATTAGTTATGGGTATGGGTTAAATGGTGGCTCCAGGTAAAATGGTCAAGACTGCCTTCGTCCTCCCTCTCCTCACTTTTACCAAGATACATCCTGCCCGAAGCTTGTTATCTCACACCCCACAACATAAGCCACATGGAGGCCTACTGCAAGTAGGATGTTAGACAGACTGGCCCCTGGGCCCTTCTTCCAGTAGCATTCTCTAGGTAACTGCACATACAATGGACATCTTGCATTGGTATAAGTGTTCTCACTTCCACTCTTCTGTACTAGCATTTGTTTTGTATCTCAGTTGGTCTGCCATTTCCATGCTGCATTGATGGATACAGATATGGCTTGTTGTAAAAAACGTCGATACCTTGTATTTTCAGGCTTTTTCATAGTTTGTATATTTTTGAAGCCTATCAAAAGAATGTGGCACTATTTGCTAACCTGGTTGAAGCTAAAATTATAAAGCCAATGAGCTTAATTGCAGTAATAGGGTTATAAGGCTAATTTGATGGTTTGATTCCTTTGAAGACCGGTTAATTTTTATTCCATGGCCTTAACTGGTGCTCTATTACAAAGACATACTCATTGAGATAGTGTGGATAGAGGGGCAAAACCTATCTTGACTACAGTAGAAACAACTCAGACACTCCTGAGTGCATGTTGTACTTTGGGAATTGAGAGGTGGTACTTCTATATGAAGGTTTGCACTTTGGGAGTCTGATTAAAAGTGTAGTCAGTATACATATTTATGTTAAGTATTCATCTCCTCCAATTCCACAGATATGGCCAACTCTAAGCATACTCAATGTGTGAAAACCCAGATTTACAAAATAAAATCAGTGAATGTGTTTTTCGGTCCAGGAGTTTCTTTATAGATCAGAGGAGTTTCTTTAAATAGCAAGATTCCATATTGCATGGTAGAATACACACACATACACACACATATATATATGTATTACATACGTCCTATATATTTTATGTATGTGCTATATAAATATAGTCATTTACATACAACCTATCCTAGACCATGCGGTATAGTTGTAATTATGTTTAGTACCTGAAGATTACAATGTTCTGTGTTTTGACATGCTTGAGTTAATAAACTGGTGGAAATTAACTCATTGGTATGACTATACTAAATTCCTGAAAATGTTCATAGTTAAGTGAGAACATTTATTTCAGAATCAAAATGCACAGTTACAAAACTATTTCAGCTCCTTTCAAGTATGGAAGTCAAAAGTCATAATACACATTTGATTGATTGTACCTAATCAAGGCTGATGTACTAGGAAGGCCAGTTGTCACCATTTGCTTATTAAATTTCTGAGAATCCTAGTTAGTGACCATGAAACAACTCTTCAATTTAACTAAGAAAAATTATCAGTAAACAACATCTTACTTCTCTGAAGTCCATGCTCTTGTTGTTTCATCAGTACTGTTAAAATATGTTTGTGTAAGGTATTATAGAAGATAAATCTGAAACAGCTTGTTGCTCCTGGTGCCACATTCTTAGATCACTTAGAACCCCGATTGGAATCTCTCGGGTTCTCTGACTCTCTTGCGGCTGTTCAGTGGCCCAATTCAGGTAAGATATGCTGTGAGAATAGCCAAAGTACATAAATCATCCCTTCCCTAGCCTGTCCCTACCCTACATAGGAGCCTGCTGAAGAGCACTGGCCCCGCTGCTCTGAAACTCATTTTACTTCTCAGGGTTTTCTTTTCTTTCTTTCTTTGCTTTCTTTTCCTTTTTCTTTTTCTTTTTACAGGGTTGTTGTGTTTTCTTTTCTTTTCTTTTCTTTTTTTAAATTTTATTTTATTATGTTATGTTAGTCACCATACATTACATCATTAGTTTTTGATGTAGTGTTCCATGATTCATTGTTTGCGTATAACATCCAGTGCTCCATGCAGAACGTGCCCTCTTTAATACCCATCACCAGGCTAACCCATCCCCCACCCCCTCCCCTCTAGAACCCTCAGTTTGTTTCTCAGAGTCCATGTCTCTCATGGTTCGTCTCCCCCTCCAATTCCCCCCCACTTCATTTTTCCCTTTCTACTATCTTCTTTTTTTTTTTAACATATATTATTTGTTTCAGGGGTACAGGTCTGTGATTCATCAGTCTTACACAATTCACAGTGCTCACCAGAGCACATACCCTCCCCAATGTCTATCACCCAGCCACCCCATCCTGCCCACCCCCACCACTCCAGCAACCCTCAGTTTGTTTCCTGAGATTAAGAATTCCTCATATCAGTGGAATATTATGCAGCCATCAAAAATTGAAATCTTACTTCTCAGGGTTTTCTATGCACATAACCACCCTATGCCCCTGCCTGATGGTGCCTTTCCCACGATCTCCCTTCCATCTAAGACCTGGTCCCTATCTAAGAAACTAAGGTGTTATAGAAAACACATTTGAAACATTAACCTGGTTTTTCCAACCTCATCTGTAATTCACCTTAATAATAATGAGGCTGTTGGATTGGAGCACTTTCTGAGGTAGCAGGCCAGAAATGATTATTTGGGATTGAAGTGCAAAATAATAAATAAAAGTATTGAACATTATATTGCACATTATATTGAATATAGAATATTAAAATTCTGAAAGTATAGCTGAAGTTATAAGCTCCACATTTGTGACCATATATCAAGAATGAACCCAAAGAGCAACAAAAGTCTGTGTAGTTTCTTTTGTTTAAATTTAAAAGATTCGCATGACACAAAGCAAAGTCTGCAAGGGACAATAATGTAGCTGAAATAATGACCCAAGTAAAAAGTTTGGAGAGTACTAATTAATAAAACTGCACTGAATTAAAAAAATAAATCATTAAAAATGCAGCTGTATGTACAAAGTTCACTTTACTGATAGTGAAACACGTATACACAATCCAACATTGAAAATTACTCATTTTTATCTTGATTTTACAGATGATATCCATTTAAGACTAATCTGTGCTTTTCAATGTAAATAGTATTATATTTGGCTTTAATGTTTCTTTAGTTAATTGTGTAATAAAACTTGACCAAACCTTTAAGATGCCTTTCTTTCCTTCTAATGCAACAGACTGTGAAAATCCCTTTATTAGAGCTTTTTTGAAATAAATATTCTGTGAGTCTGGGAGAAGGATTGTAACAGTTTGCTTGGGCCCAGTTTATTTAGTTTTTTAAAAGATTTTATTTATTTATTTGACAGAGAGAGAGAGAGCACAAGAGCAGGAACACAAGCAGGGAGAGTGGAAGAGGAAGAAGCAGGCTTCCTGCCAAGCAGGGAGCCCGATATGGGACTTGATCCCAGGACCCTGGGATCATGACCTGAGCCGAAGGCAGACACTTAACGACTGAGCCACCCAGGCACCCTGCTTGGGCCCAGTTTAATTGATCTCCTTTATGAATTTATTTTAGGAAAAGATAGCTCTAGAATTTACCTACTTATTATGCACGAGACCCGCCCTAGAGATTTCATACCTGTTGACTCAGTAGTTATTAAGATAATAGAGGTGAAAGAAATCATCAAGGTTTCTAGAGATTTGTTAAACAAGCTATTGGGACTCTGGCACATCCTCAGTATCTGCTTCTCAGCTCCTGTGGACTTTTTTCATGCAAGAATGTGGGCCTAGGATTGCCAGATCTTCTTATTTTTTCAAGAGGAACAAGAAATTAGAATTTTTATGTCAAGTCTCCTTGCTTGTTTGGCTGGTTCAAGATAAAAAAAAAAAAAAATTATGCATGAACCAAACAAGACATTTCTACAAGCCTGCCTCGATTATCTGACTTCTGGTTAGGACCTCTGATCTAGCCTTATCTCCCTGAATATGAGACCCAGATGGGTTATGTAGGGTGCCTACACTCAGTGGCTCGCTTGTAGCAGAACAGTGTTAATCCCTAGTAATGGGGTTGTACCCCATGGAAATTGTACCCCACTTCATGCCTTTGCAAGGCACAAGGTGACCCAGTAGGAGCACTTAGGCCATGGAGAATGGGTGAGATCACAAACAACAGGGAAGATACACTCATGGGCCTTTCTAGCTCTAATCTTCTATGAGAAACCATGCCAAACCCAGGCAATGTTTTCCGAAATCTAGAAAAAAAAAAATTGTAGCTCTGTGTGGTGATGGATGTTAATGAAACTTATTGTGGTGATCATTTTGCAATATATACAAATATCAAATCATTATGTTGTACCCCTAAAGCTAATAAAATGTTATATGCTCATATCTCAAAATAAAAGGAAGAGGGAAGCTATCATTTGATATGACTTTCTTTTTATATGAGTTTTTATAACTGTGTTGAGTGGACTTTTTATTCTACATCTTATTTTGATGATTCGAACAGCAATGTCTATTTTGTATTGTGATGATACAAAGTTATGTATTTTAATGCATGACCATTCTTTAGGACAATAAAAAACAATCTGCCTAATATAAGGCATTCCCAGAATATGGGTTCTTTTATCTCATTAATGAAGAGTTAAAATTTAGACTGCACAGTGATATATGTTACTAGTGACCGATATACTGTGGTATTTTTGAGGGATTAATGCTTACATTAGACTGTAGCTAAAATGACTTCTAGTAATGAGATTAATTCTGTCATAATCTGGGCCAATCCTGAGCCGTGCAAACATAAAAATCTATACAATCCAGAGGGAGGTTTTAGGATTTTACTATATATGGGAGAAGAGTGAGAGCCTAGACACGGGTTTAAGGTTTACCTGTGACGTCAGGATGGACATGGAGGCAGGAACAGAGAGTGTGGCGTACTTGCTAGTCTTTCCATTCCCACAAAATACAAGAGGGCATCTCCTGAGTATATGAAGTACCTTCCTAGTGCTACAGACAGGATCAAAATTACAATGTACAGCAAGAACATACAAGAACATGAAATCAGTTACAGAGATGATGAGACCTAAGACATGGCTCTGCTTGCCCAGTAGCAGGGTGAAAACTGCATTTTTATCAAGAGAGGGAGTGAAATTCGAGAAGAACATTGTCATAGAAATCTTACAGCTGTGCTAGACTCTGTTCCCCTCCCTCTAGGCATTCCATTTAGACACACATTCTGCAAGACCAACCTGATCTGAGACCTATGCAGACAATTCAAGGCATCCTGTCCAAGCCTCTGGAGAAATCTTGCCGAATTAAATCAGTGGCATAAAACAGAATGCTTAAGATTCAGGGTCCAGAAACAAATATTGTAAAACAATGCTTATTATGAAAACACTAAAATTACAAATTTAAATGCAAAATTTAGTATTATTGGACAGCATACATCGTATCCCCAAGGAAGGGATTCACTTGTTATTCTTGACACTTCCCGGGAGATAGGCAAATGGCCAAGAAAATTTAGACAAAGGGAGGTTCAATGATTTTCACAATGTAAATCTATAACTCTCATACCACTTTTACTTGCATCAAAGTAGTGCCTTCAACAGCCCAATGATTAAAATATAGATATAGATTTTGAGCAGTAATGGGATTAATGTTAGTAATAGCTTTTTACCCCATTTTGAATCATTTGATTAGATTCATGAGTTTAATATTACATTAAAATTTATAGATTTATTTGAAGTGGTAATTCATAAGACTTTAATTATATAGATAGCTCACTTTGCATATTCTATTTTGCCTCATGATCTTAAAATATACATTATTTTAAAATATGAAATACTTTTCAAGTACCTCAAAAGCTTAAAAGTTGTTGGCATAAATTATTGCTTTACGGTGATAAGGATTACTTTTCATATTATTTCGTTAACATTAATACTGCATCCATATTAGATGGGGGACCTTGGCAGTTAGTTCAGGTCTCACCCCTTTCTTGGAGCATTTCTTCTCAGGTAATGTCATATGACCCAAACAGTTGTCATCTGTTCATAGACTTCCCACAAATCTGAACCAAAAAAATTTAGGCATTTTTTTTTTATCATATACAGAACTCCATACCCCCTAACTTTGGTTTTATGTCCTTCCTGATTTTTTTCTAGTACGATCGCATGTGCATTTTCTTTCTCTAATTACAGATGCGAGGTCACAGTACACATAATATTTTCTATTTCCATTTTAATCTGTAAATTACACTGATAAATTCACATCATTAAAATTATTTTATAATATTTTTGTTTTTTTAAAAAGATTTTATTTATTTTTTTGTCAGAGAGAGCACAAGCAGGGGAGTGGCAGGCAGAGGGAGAAGCATGCTCCCCACTGAGCAAGGAGCCCGATGTGGGACTAGATCCCAGGACCCTGGGACCATGACCTGAGCCGAAAGCAGATGCTTAACCGACTGAGCCACCCAGGCGTCCCTCTAATATCATTTTTAATGACTGAAAAATATTTTATTATGTGGATGGACTACTTAACCAATCTACTCTTACTAATATTTTTTTCTTTTTTAAAAAATAGATAAAATCCATATAGCTAAAATTTTGCGTATATTCGTAATCACTTCATTAGGATAAATTCCTAAAAGAATAATTGTCTTGTTAAAGAGAATATAAAATCGACACTGTTTTACAGAAAGGCACATTCATTACATGACCATATGCTTTATATAGAGAGAGCACCATGTCCCCAGACCCTCAACAACAAACTGTATTACTGGTATTACTATGATTATTATTATTATTGTTTGTCAGTATAATAGGAAATTGATATTCCATTGTTCTAAAATGCAATTCTTTGATGATCATTGAGGCTGAATATTTTCTTACACATTTTTGGTTATCTAAAATAAAAGAGAGAGACATGGGAGGGGAATTTTCTAAATGTCTATGAGTAGTCCTGCACAATTTCATTAGCTTCACTGTGCTGAGATCCCTCACTCTGGCTGTATATAAATGACAGTAAAATTATAGAAATATAATGGTTAATCAGTTCAGTGAAGGGGACAGTGCAATGTAAAACTCTGATCAAATTTCCTTTTAAAATAAAGAATATTTATAATTTAGTGAAAAATTGTGAGACTGATTTTCACAAGTAGATGCAAATGGTTTAGATGATTTCATTTTCTCTGCAAGATATAATGTGAAATATAAATCTTATTGAAACTGCATATTTACTTTGATGAAGTGTTGCATTTTGAATATATTTAATCTTTTCAGTTTTTGTGCATTTACTTTCCTTTTTAAAAGCAACTCCATTCAAAATGTGACTTGAATTGAGAATATTTTTATCTATCCTTGATTTCCAAATTCATATTAAATGATCATTTATGTGATGATGTACAAGATGTTCCTTGAAATGTGTCTGTTAAAAGACTTAAAGTGTTATTGGCAGGAAATTGGCCTTATTAAGATTTAGTCATTGCTGTGTAACAAATTACTCCAACATCTCGAAGCTCAAAACAACAAATGTTTATTATCTCACACATTTTCTGAGTATCAGGAAGCCAGGAGCAGTACGGATAGCTGGTCTGGCTTGTGGTCTCTCAAGAGACTGTAGTAACACTTGGCCAGAGCTATAGTCTCTGAATACTTGACTGGGCCTGAAGGTTCTGCTGCTAAGGTCGCTCACATGGTTGGCAGACCTTATTTCCTCACCAAATGAGTCTCTCAGTAGGGCTGCTCAGGACGGACATGGTCTTCTCCAGAGTGAAATTCCAGGAATAGAGTGGGATGTCAGTACCCTTGTTTTAGCACTCTGATTTACATAATTTTCAGATGGCTAAGCCTAAATGCAGTTTAAAAGGACCTTCTGATTTTCTTTTTAAAACACTTCTCATCTGTATTGTTTTCTTGAACATTTAAATCAAATTCCACTGTTTATTTTAAATGAAATAAGGAAACTTAAGTATGTGATTTAAAAAAAAAGTCTAATCATTTTCTTATGTATGAATCCTCTTTCTTGCAGGTACTTAGCTCTAATGTTAAAGTTCTTAATCCCTCGTGTATTTTTTGTTTGAATAAACTTTCAGCATGGCTTCTCCTCCACCAGAAGTTTAAAATGAGAATGATATCAATAGTAACTTTCTATCACTTGAGACCTAAGTAGGATTGATGTCACTGTTATGGGTGGGAAGGACTCTGTCATGATTTTAATATATAGCCCATTTAGTCGCAAAATTGCCTTTCATTGTCTTAAAACAGTAGAGACATAACTGATTGTATAACCTTATTTTATTCTAGGTCACCTAAAAACCCAGAACAGAAGATCATTAAAAGAGTGATTGCTCTTGAAGGAGATATTGTAAAGTGAGTACTGAAACTGTTGTTTTTGAGTTCAAGTTATAAATTCTGGAATTTTGTTGAGTTTTAAATCATATCACTTGGGAAGTACCACTCAATTCAGAAGACCAAAGCTTTGGAGACATCCCAAATGAACTGGTACTTCTTCAGTGAGCATCATCAACCATTTCACGATGTAAGGCATACATAACTTCTTGATTATATTATTATCTTTTATCTGTGAGGCATAGGAGAAATAAATATTAACTGAAGTTAACCACTAAATAATTAAACTGACCACTAAATAATTATTTTTTGAATATTAAAATTAGCATGATTGTTTTAGATTATGGTATCATTATGATATCAAGGTTTATTTTAGATAAATTCATGAACATCTTATTATTTTAGAAGCAAATACAGAAACTAAGTGGCAGCTTTTATACACATGTACTCACGACCCTGAGATCATGATCTGAGCTGAAACCAAGAGTTGGGTGCTTAAGCCAACTGTGCCATCCCGGCGCCCCAGTATTCAGAAAATTTTCAGATCCTGTTGCCAAAAACTTAATCCTAAAATGTCTGTATTAGTGACCCTATAGATTAAACAATCTCATTAAAATGAATCTCAGTTGGTTTTAGGGCAGAATCAAGGCCAGCAGTTCTCAAAGGATGGCCAGAGGGTCGCTGGACATTCCCAAGACCCTTTGAGGGGGTCAGTGAGATCAGAACTACTTTCCTAATAATACTAAGATGCTGTTTGCCTTTTTCACTCTTATTTTCTCTCAAGTGTACAGTGGAGTTTTCCAGAGGATATGTGATGTGTACTATGGCATCAGATTAAATGCAGGAGCAGATATTGGAATATGGCTGTCTCCTATTCAGCCAAACACTAAACGGATTGGCAAAAAAAAATCCCACTCATCTCACTATTTTTTCTTTTGTTTTGGAAAATAATTATACTTTTCATTAAACATATTTGTGTGTGTGTGTTAACATATAGGTTTATTATTATTTTAGATTGAATCTATAAATATTTTTTAATTCACCATTTTAATTTCCCATATGGTAAATATTGACAGAGTATATTTTCTAATGTGGTAAATATTGACAAACAGTTCTTTGAGAGCCTCAGTTATTTTTAAGAGTATAAAGGAGCCTTCACACCAAACAGTGTGAGAACTTGCTGATATGGGAATGAATGGCAAAAATTTTCATGTCATGATTATCTGTTCATGAGTAGTCTGTGTGGTATGAATGGAGCTATTGCGGGATGGTTTGAATGGTTTATATTTATGAATATTTGTGCAATCTTTCTTTGTTTTAAAAAGCTTTATTGAGGTAAAATTTATATACTACACAACTCACCCCATTTTAAATATACAGTGTAACGAGTTTCATTGTAAGTGTACACAGTTGTGCAAGCCTCACCACAATCTAGTTTTTGAACACTTCCATTACCTTCAAAAGTTCCCTCCTCCCATTTGCCCTTAACTGAGGCTCCCACCAGTCCCAATGGCCAGTCCCAGGCAACCAGGAATCTGCTTTCTGTCCTCATAGTTTAGCCTTTCCTAAAAAAATGTATTTAGATGGTATTATACGATATGTAGTCTTTTATACCTGTGTTTTCTCCCTCACATATGAGAATGTTTTTTTAGTTCCCCATGTATGTATATCTGTAGTTTGTTTCCTTTTTATGGTTGAGTATATTCCATTGTATGGACCTACCACATTTTGTACGTTCATTTGCAAGCTAATGAACATTAGGATTTTTCCAGTTTGGGGATATTATGAGTAGAGATATGGGCATTTGTATCAATGCTATGGACGTGTGTGTCTTTGGGTGAAAGTACGTTTTTATTTCTACTGAGATGTATTCACACATATCACTGTTAAAATGCCCATATACCTAAGATGCTGGCTATTATGGTGAAGTAGATGTTTAACTTTGGTAACTACCAAACTGTTTTCAAAAATGGCTATAATATTTTATGTTCTACCAGCAATGTACAAGGTTTTCAGTTTCTTTGTATCCTTGCCAACACTTGGTATTATGAAGATTTTTTTATTATAGCCATCCTCATGGGTGTAAAGTAGAAGGTCGTTGTGGTTTTGATTTGCATTTCCCTGAAGGCTACTGATGTTGAGTATGTTTCCATGTGCTTACTTGCCATTTGTATATTTTCTCGGGTGAAATGTCTTTTCAATGCATTTGCTCATTTTGTACCGGCTATTTAATATTTTGAATTATAAGAGGTCCTTTGATTTTGATTCCTTAAATAGATTGGGCATTTGGGAGAGGATGAATGTGTATAATAATGTGATTTTAGTCAGGTGTAAGTGTATTCGTATCAAAAAGTTTATTTTTTGTTACCTGTAGGATTTGTGTAGTCAATTTGCAGAATTTGGCAACCGCTTTCTATTTTGAAGATGCTATCTAGTCTTCTGATTTCAGTAGGAAACTGGGAAGAGCAATAGATTTGGAAAACTATTTGATATTCTTCCATAAATATCCAAAATATGTTTTTAATATTTGGAAAACAGTTTGTGTGGATATGATGCAAATCCCATTCAAGGAATGAGTCAGCAAACCTTGAATACGTTATATTAAATGATTGAAGCCAGTCACAAAAAACCATATAGCATTTGACTCTATTTATGGTATATGAAATGTCCAGAATAGGCAAATTCATAGAGGCAAAAAATAGATTAGGGGTTCCCAGGGGCATAAAAAAGGGGAATGAGAGATATGGGTACAATGTTTTTTTTAATTTTTGTTTGTTTGTTTGTTTTTGGTAAGGGGCGTAAAACATTCTAAAATAAATTGTGATAGTCGCACATCTCCATGAATATATTAAAAACAATGAATTGTACATTTTAAATGGGTCAATTATATGTTATATAAATTACATCTCCATAAAGCTATTAAAAAAAAAGAATTGGTCAACAAAGGGAGCAAAAATTTTATCTATGTCAAATAATCTAACAGGATTAGGAATGTCAAGGGATTCATTTTACATTATAATCCAAAGAGAACACAGCTTTAATTCAGATGTATCATTAGTGGTCACCAGCTGAAGAGTCAACAATGTGAGATTATAAAACTTGGTCAGACATAAAAAAACTCTTGTGTAATTAGAAATCCTACAACAGACCTCCCCGAGGAAAAACCTGGGTTGTTGCTTTCGTCAGTAAGTATAAATACTGTATTGGGTTCACAGAGGGCCTGAGCTAGAATGAGGGTTATTGGTGCAGTGTTGGGAGATGAGGGGAAGGGAGTTGGAGATGTAAGAGATTTATACCTTTTTTTCCCCTCCAGTGCTGCAACCCACTTGGGGAAGGGCTGGCTTCTTTGTTCTAACCCTGAAACTTAACACTTTGGATATATGGCCCTTTGTGTCCACCTTCACTACACCTCTATCATGAAGCAATAAGTAACATAAGAATGAAAGTATCAAGGCTCAAGACTTTCTCAGTATGTAGCCTCTAAAAACTTTTTGATAATTGATTAGAAAAAACTTTTTTTTTGTATTTAGTGTTTTAAAAGAAAATTTAAAATTTTGTTCCTCTGAATAAAATAGGTACTTAAAAATTTTAGGCTTCCTGGGCTTTAAATTAATAATTGGATATATTCCTTTATTTATTTATTTATTTTTAAGATTTTATTTATATATATGAGAGAGAGAGAGAGATCACAAGCAGGGGTGAGGGGTAGAGGGAGAAGCAGACTCCCTGCTGAGCAGGGAGCCCGATGCAGGACTCAATCACAGGGCCCTGGGATCATGACCCGAGCCGAAGGCAGACGATTAACCAACTGAGCCACCCAGGCGCCCTATAATTGGATATATTCCTATAATAATTTTCTAACAGTGTTGAAAAACATTAAGAGGTATTAGGTAGTACAGTATTATTTACTGATGTGCTTACCTCTTTTAGTCTATGACCCATTTTTTTTAATGCCAGAACATATAAAAAACAAATTTAAAAATATGCTGTCTTTCTTCACCAGAAGTCATTTTGTCTATTGGTATCCTAATTTGTAGTAGACAACGTGCTTTGGTCTGTGATGTGGGCTTTCCATTCCCAGTCTTACCTTGGATGATACTTGATTACTTAGTAGGCAAGCTAAACTGAAATACACATCACCAGAATTTTTCTTTTTTTTTTTTTTTGGAAAGAACTTGATATTTCATAAAATGATCAAAGAAAAAAATCTGACTTATTAGGACTCAGTTACCCTTTTTGTGGGTTTTGTAGTATTTTTATTGTGAATTACACATAATTAGAGGGTAGAGAGGAAACAATTATCTTTTCAGAGCTAAGCACCTTCAAGGCTTAATCTAATTCTCAATCTAATGTTCTGTTAGTTATAAAAAAACAGATATGTAGTAAAATATAGTTTAAAGAGCACTTATTTTAAAGATAATTCAGCAGATGGTTGACTCATATTATGTTTCTACCTGGGGAAAGAAGTGTGGCGAAAGCCAAGGATCAGCCTCGCCTCACCGAAGACTAGAAACGGTACTGCAGCTGGACTTCTGGTTTCTGTGCACCTGCATCCTCTATCCTTGTTTTTGCCTGTCTTGCTTGTGTTCCCATTGGCTTTTGCCCCGTTGCCAACTGCTGACTTCCTTGGGTGTGCCTCTTGTTTAAACTACCTGAGAGAAATCCGAGTGTGTTGCTTTGAGGTACAGAACTAGGATACGTCCACCTGACAGGTCACTGGTCAATCCGCTCATCAGCCGCCTTTGGGGTGGGTGCCCTTCCTTGGTCTGGCTGGTTGTGGTTGTGTAGACCAGCCACCTAGTACAGACCCTGCAGCTCTAAGGAACCTCTTGGAAGGGGCTTGCACATCTAGCAGATACTGTGAGGCCTCCCAAATTGGGGCTTTGTAGTCAGCACTCACTTCGCTTAGCATCACCCTTTGAAGCCTCATGTTCAATAAAATTATAATCTGTTCTCCTTGGTAATTGCTTTGACCTTGCCCTCTGGGGAGGATTTATTTATTTGTTTGTTTGTTTATTTATTTACTTACTTATTTAAACTACAGAAATAACACAAGCTGGAAAAATTCAAAATGCTATCATGAACATCCTTGCACACATACTTTTGGACATTTGTGTTTATTGTTGTAGAACAGATAGCTAGACGTAGAAATACTGGGTCAACACATGTTGTTGTTATTTTTAGTTCTAGTGTATACAGCCAGATTTCCCTCCAAAGAGGTTTGTTGTACATCTCACCAATATATTACCCTCTTACCAACACCGCATGAAATACGCATTTCAGAGGAAATGGATTTCAAGATCAAATGCAATGGGGAGGTTGGTGGGCTTCAGACTTAGAAGTCAAAGCATTTCAACACAAATTCTGAAATTACTTTAGATGATTAGGTTCTCTTTAATTGGATTGCTGACCTAGTAGGCCTTAGAAACATTCATTTAATGAGCACTGGTCTAGGCACTAGAGAAACATAATTGGATAGAAGAGACAAAGTCCCTGCTCTCACGGAGCTTACATCCTAGTGGTTAGAAGCAGATAGCAGGCAAATACATAACACGTAATGCAACACATGACCCTGAGCTAGAAGTGCTAAAGAAAAATAAAGTCGAAAAGGATGTATAAAGTAGGGGTCTGGGACTGCTAATTTAGGCAGGATGTTCACTGTAAACCTCTCTAATGAGCAGATAGTTAGCAGACTCCTAAATTAAGGGAGGAAGGAAGAGAGCCATACTAGGATCTGGGACAAAGGCAATTCACACCAAAGAAATAAGTGATGCAATCTTGAGATGGGTACACAGTGAGTGAGTTTAAAGAATTGCAAGAAGTCGACATATTGGACTCCACCAAACTAGGAAAATTCAGGTAGGAGACTAGGTATCAGAGGTTTGCAGAGCTTTGTGGGTCATAATAAGGACTTTGGATTTTACTGTAGTGGAATGGCAAGCCCGTGGAATGTGTTGAGCCATGAGTGATAGGATGTGATTGGCATTTTTAAAAGATCCTTCTGTCTGCTGTGTGGAGAATAGATGAAAGGGAGGCAGTCTGACCCAAGTAACTGGTCAAAGTATTTTTCTCTTGAGGAAATAATATGTAGCTTCTTCTAAAAGTAGTTAAGTATCCTTATTTATGACATGAATGATGACTACTTTGATTTGATATTTTCAGAGTGACTCATAAAAGTAGTCACATTACTTGTAATCACAGTCATCATGATTACATTGACAAGGCAAAAGTAGAGTTGAAGTGTTTGTTCAGTGAATTCAGCCAAATATTCCTAAGATGATAGAAGAGGTGACTTTTGCAAGTCTGAACTCTCTGTCATGATGTCAACATTGATTAACATCACAAGACAGTTGCTTGATTGTGTGGATAACTTAACTAGGAATATAGTCATTTTCATAAAGTTAGCCCCAGTCAGTCTGCTTATCTATAACACGAACAGTAAAAAGCTAATGAAAGTCATATTTAGACAAGACCATTAGTTCCACCAAAATATTTTGCATAGTTATTTGCTTTTTCTTATTAATTTGTTGTGACTGATGTAGAAGGACTGTTTTAGAAGATGATCAAATGAATACAAAGCACCAAACTGCGGGAAGTCAATATGAATCAACCACAACTGAAATTTGTAAGGCACCAACATTGTTTTATTGGGCACTTGTATTTCTGTTTCACAGATTTTCTCAGCCCTGTCAGAAATGAAGCCTGTTATCATTTGTCTTCTTACCTACCGAAATACACTTTACAGATACTTGGAATCTGGGAGCCCATGTATATAGCAACCTCAGTGAAGTAAGTCACCGGTGAAGGGGGTAACCATATAATTCATCACCGAAACTAGGACACTTTTGAGAGTGAAAGGGGATGATTATTATGTTGGAATAATCAGCATCTGGTAGCTGCCAAGACAAACTGCAACAAATGGTCGCCCTACCAGTGAAATGTAATCTGCTTTATAATTCACTTTACGTAACTTGATTTTCTTTAGTTTATGGTTCTCCTTGTTCAGGAGAATTCCAAGAAGTGTTCATAGAAAACAATCACTTCTTGGCCCCGGGGAGGCCTTAGGTCGGGCAGGATCAATGATGTGGAGAAGCATGTCCTGCTCACAACACAGTCATTACCATGCTAGAAAGTACAGTGTAAGACTTTCTGTAACAATTACTGATATTGCAAAGTATTCTGCAGTAGAGAAGCATGAGACGTCTTTTGCTGCAAAATATTTAAATGATAATTCCTCTTCAAGTATAATGACTATATTGTAAAATGTCAAAACACTCTAATTTATTAAAAATAACTTTCTGATATTAGCAAAAATAAATCCATTGAATCACTAGAAATTAAACATTTTAAAGCTTGTTGATTTTAAATGTGCTATTGAAGATACAGAAATCAATATTAGCCTATTACAGATGGTTGAATCATATCATGTTCCAGGAAATGATGAAGCTTTATAGGAAGAAAAACAGAACTAAATTGAGTTTTCCCCAGTAAAACTAAAAATGATAGTTGTTTAATAACTTCTTTTCTTTTCTTTCTTACTTTTTTTTTTTTGGTGCAGTAGCTCTGAATAATAGGAGCTTAATGTGTCTCTATGGCACTCTTTGAAGACCATGTATTGATTTATGACATTTTTGGTAGATTAGGAATGCATTCTTTCCTAAAAGAAAGGACAGAATGAAGAAGAAATTTGAAAAGAAACTTGTGTCCAGGACCCTGATAAAGATTGCTGAATAGAATGTTTTACAGCATGGAAGCTAATGGTATTATTTTATAGTTCTCAAATGGGACCCAGGTAGGTGGTTGCTTTTGAAGACAGGAAGATATTTATACATTGGGCCTTAGCTATTAGTGATTTGAACAGAAGACTTCCACAAATTTCTGAGCCACTTAAGCCTGGTTTAGTTTGAATTCTGAACTTTCCCAAATCAAAATGGCACAGCACATTCTTGTTTAGTACTTAGCGTCTGACCAATACTATTATTTAATAGATAAGGTCTTGAGCATGAAATGAAGCATCCCAGGGTCTGTCCAATAAGGTTTGGTTACCACTAAATTAGAAACATTTGTGAAAAATCATCAGTTTTGCTCTGATGTCAACCTGAGAAATCATTAATTTCTCCTGGACATTCTTCCCTTCTTCTTGAAAGAATGGTAATTCTTCTTTGCTAAAGAATTATAGATTGGTAGGTAACCCATGACTTTTTGGAAATCTTTCTTTTATGTAGTTGTGGATGATTATTTATCACTCTGCTGCTGTATCTGTGAATAAAAATGGAATTGCTGATAAAAAGTATGTGCATCAGCAGTAGGTATTTCTTCCTCACCATCAGAGAGATAGTCACTTTAAGTTTATATGTAAAAATGTTGATCTTGATTTTTAAGGTCAAAATTATTTCTGTGATCAATTTAGCAATGCAGGAAGGTTTTTAGAGGTACTACAGCAAACACAGTGTGTACACTTTCATGTAGGACGATGTAACAGTTGCTGGAAGTCACCAGACTATTTAGATTGAATTGCTTTTTCTAATAATGGTGACAGTGGGTATTGTGGTACTCTCCCCACCCCCATCAGTGGTTTCTCTGGTTTCATCTTTGACCTTAGTCTACCTGTCTCTTGAATAGGATTCTTCTTTAGATACGAACATTTTTACTATTTATTCTCTCATGCATAGTCATTTATTCATTCAGTATGGTGTGGAGGTCAAGAGCACAAACTATAAATTTGGACTTCCTTGATTTGTATCCCAGCTTTGCCACTTCTTGTGTTACTTTACCAAATTACTTAATTCTCTAAACTTAATTTTCCTCACCTGTAAGTGGAAATTATAATAGTACTCCATAGAGTGTTTTTCAGGATAACATGACATAGTGGATGTAATTTGGTTAGCACAGTGCTCAGCACATAAGAATGTATTCAGTAATTATCAGATATTCTTAGAAGTAGTCATGATGAAATCATTATGTATTGGGTGCCTGGAATTTTTACTATGTGCAAGATTCTAAGGTTGTATTGACAGCCATAGAGAGTTCTTGCCTTCCTGAAGTTTATGCTCTGGTGGAAAGGCAACAAAAGTAACAAAGAAATACAATTGCTACCATGAAAATGTACAAAGGCCCCTGGAGCATCCCTGGAGGAAGAGCATCTGGTCTACCTGAGGAACTGGGCTGTGTTGTGTTCAACTTTCTGGTTAAAGTTTGAGATGAATAGGAGATCTACAGCTCCCTCCTTAATTGCAAAAGCAATTCAGGCTTAGTATAATTTAGGAAAACTGAAATGATACTGGAGCATATGGGGTAAAAAGAAAAAGTCCTTTTTTCCTCACACTTCTAATCACACTCCCAGAGGTATATATGGTGTGTATCCTGATCCCTGTCTCAGAGTGGGAGATTGAAAGAATTAGAAAAATATTTATATCATAGCATTTTTCCTTGAATATTCCAGAAAGAAAAAAATACATACTTCACATATATCTGTAAGAATTTAAGTGTCCCAGTGTGTGTGTGTCACACAGATAGATACACCTATGTTATAGTAATATACTTGTCTACCTCTAGTAGGTAGGTATTTGAAAACATGGCAACTCCAGAATTGCTTATTTATTAAGTTCTAAATAATAAATAATAGTCCTAGGAGTAATGTACACAAAGATTCTGTGTGCAAATTATTGGGTAACAATATGTGACGCAGACAAAACCATTTATAGAAAATTACAGGCAAGAGCATGAAAGTGAATATTAAATAATATCTTCATTATTTCATGTTCTTCCTATTAAAGTCACCATATCTAAAAGGAAGTATTAGAACCATCGTGTTCTCTCCAGGCAGTGAATGGCTGAAGTGACTGGGGGGCTTCAGGTAAGAAACCCATTGGCTTAGCTTAATTAGGAAAAATTTTCTGCGATTGAGGGCCTAGCAGGTTGCTCTGATCTGGCTCCATCCTTGTCAACATCCCTTTGCTGCTCTCCAAAATATAGTAGTCAGTCTCTAACTAAGCTCCTTTCCTCTGTTTTTGGGCTGGCTTTGGGGACTTTTCTCCCTAATTCTGCCATGAGCCTCCCTCACCTCCCCCAGTGCAGACAGATCATGTGAAGTGCTCTGGTGGAGTCTGATATTTCCTAGCGGAAAGCACAATACACAGGGGGCCAGCTAGTGCATTAGTCTATATGCCTTCTTTGCTGCTGGCTTAATTATATTTCTTAGTAGTATAACTTTTTGAAGTTGTGACCTCCAAGTAAAAATATAGAAAAATGCTGACTTTTGTACACTCCTTTGAACTAAATATTGATTTTTATTTTTTTCTCTGCTTGCAGTAAGTCTGTCAAATATTTGGAAAAGTCATATAAGTATAATTATCTTAGTAGGAAGCTAAAAAGATTGTCTTAAAATACCTTTTTAACTAAGCTTAAGAAGCATGCCAGAAAGATTTAAAGAATATTTCAGCCTGAATAATTACTTAATAATTAAGGAACAGTTAGTTCTTCTATTTTTGTGCAGTTTCAGTTAACCTTGTTTCAACTTAACATTGACCACTGTTTCTCTTTTAAAATGTTTGGAGAAAAAATTTCATGCGGTGGAGCAGGTATGTTTAAGGTATTAACTCAGTTAGTTATGGATGCTATTAAATTTTCGTAACTTTTGTTTTATGAAAGCTTTTTTTAGGTGTCTAGGGGCAATGAAGAGTAGCGTGATATAGTAGAAGGAGCGTTACACTGGAGTAAGATGATATATTCAATTCCAGCCCTGTTCCTTACAAGCTGTGTGACCTTGGAAAAGTTATTGACCTCTCTGATTTTAAAAGGAAAAAAATACTCTCTATTTTCAGAGTTATTTTGAAGACCAAATATCTTCCAATACTTTGTAAATTTTAACACACTATTAAAATGTAATGTATTATTAACTGATTTTCTATTTGGCTTCCCCAGAGCTTAACAGAATGCCTTGCCCATTTTAGATGATCAACTTTTCCTGTCATTGTTGAAAAAAATGTATTGTACTACTCAATCAAGATATAGGTCCATATTTGATAAATTCTCAAGTTGGAAGAAAACCACTTTTACAACGTTGCATCCAAGTACTCAAATGCGGGCTCCTGTATCTTTGGGATCTTAAACTGGTTCCTCATGCACAGTTACCTGATGTTCGTAGCAGGGGTCAATATGCTTTTTCTGTAAACAGCCAGATAGTAAATATTTTTTTTAAAGATTTTATTTATTTATTTGAGAGAGAGAGAGAATGAGAGAACACGAGAGGGGGGAGGGTCAGAGGGAGAAGCAGACTCCCCGCTGAGTAGGGAGCCCGATGCGAGGCTCGATCCTGGGACTCCAGGATCATGACCCGAGCCGAAGGCGGTCACTTAACCAACTGAGCCACCCAGGCGCCCTGAGATAGTAAATATTTTTATAGCTTTTCAGGCCATACCATCTCTGACAAAACTACTCAATTCTGATACTGTAGCATGAAACCAACTATAAATGATACATAAAATGAATGCTCCAATAAAACTTCAATTACAGAAACAGATACTGGACTAGATTTGGCCTCTGGGCCCCAGTTGGCTAATCCTGGTCTATATTATCTACTTTCATTCCTTTAACATTAGAAATAAGTAGAAAATACTAAATTTATTTTCTAATCCTGGCCAGCAGTTTAAATAGTAGGGAAGAATTAGCCTACAAGCCATGGGTTCTTTGGTTCTATGCTGGTTGAGGCAGAGTAGCTCTGCTCCTCTAAGGGAGATTTTTGCTGCATTGCTAGAAGCCACAGGGGTACACCTGGACAGTGAAGATATTTGTCTTGAGCTGGATGGGGAAGAGCTATTATACTTTAAGAACGCTGCAGAGAGTATCTTCACTGGCGAGCTGCCACAATGCTCATAAAAGAGTAGAATGAATGCCATTGCCCAAATAGTTTCTTCCTAATACAAAAGGAATAGCCCCGCAGATGGGAAAATTCTGTATCAGAATACTACCCCAGGCTATTTAAGCTTTTCTTATAAGCCCAGCATTAGAACTCCAATTATCTTCTGGCCGTTATTTGAGCTCAATCTGCCTATGCTGGACTAAACTGATAGTGCAGAGAAGAAAGAGCTAATAATCTAGAGGATCCTTTTTTTAAAGTAATTTATTTTAGTTCCTCAGTTTATTCGTTGTGTTATGAAAAATGTTCAAATGTTCTCTAATTTATTATGAGGGATGCCTTTATATATAATAGCATCTCAGTTAGACACAAGCAGTAATCATTCCCATATGTAAAATGTCGATTGTGAAACTAAAGTCTTTGTTTGCAGTTTTTGTAAAATTGGAAAAAAGTTTGTTGACAGAAATATTAATCATAAATTGTTGATTTAGAAAAAAGAGTGTCTCCCTAGTTTTTCCCCCCCGAGAATCTGAATGGTCCACACTAGCAGAACTAATAAGATTTTGAAATTGATCATCCTCAACTCAAAGGAGAATTTGAGTGAAAATAATTAATTTTTTTTCATTATTAGGGGAGCTGAGAGTTGTTGATCTTTCAGAAGAGTCAGTTGTGTGATGAAAGTTGTATACCTGGGGCATGATGAATAGCAAGTCATTAACTTTGGGCTCCTGCAACTGGACACTTGGGAACTAAGGAGATTTTCCACTTTGCTTATTAGAAAAATAAATTCTTCTCCCTGACCATTATGTGATACCTGGTTTTAGTATGCAGCCCGGAGGTGGCAGTGATAAACGCAGCGACCACACTGCTACACCTCAAGGTGTATTGATGCTTCCAAGGAACGTTTCTGCAGTCTGGATTCCAATTTTACATACATCAAAAAGTAAATGACTATTTAATCTGTGACTATAACATGAAGTAATACATACTGGAATGGAGTTCAGTAGGATGGAAAGCCAACCTGAAAGATTTTCTATTTGAGATGAAAGTATAATAAGCCGTAAGCTTTACAAAAGCAAGGACTATGATAATAGAAGAGGAGATGAATGAACAGATTAGAATTTGGTATGTGTATGGGAAAGTAAGGTGACCTTTAATGGATTTCTGGGGCTGTCTTTGGGGGATTATGTAAATCAAACCTGAACTCTAAGTCTCACACGACTATCATTAAAATCAAGAGAATGCTTACTGCCTGATGGAAATTGAGGTGACTCCTAACTTGATGTATCCGAGCTCTAGTATTCTCACATGACTTTTAAAAAATAATGATTTGTTGAAATTAAAACTTGCAACTTCCTTGCCAATAAAGTGAAGGAAATAAAGAGGATATGCATATGAAACTTATATGAAAGTTTCCCTTTTCACATTTCTGGCAGTGTATAAATATTGCACTGTGTATTGAGCCAATGAAGAGTATTAACATCATTTTCGACTTTGTTAATACAAAAGGTGAAAAAATGTTTCTCATTGCTCTTTTCATTTATATTATTTTCATTGCTGATACAAATGAATATTTTATACACTTATTAATCTTTTGCTTCCTTTTCTAAGAATTATTTCAGAATTGAAATAGTTTTAAAATCGTATTCAATGTTTTCTTATCAGTTTGGATATATATATATATATTTTTTTTTTTTTTTTTTTGAGAGAGAGAGAGAGAGAGCGCATGTGTGCACGGGGTGGGGGGTACCAAGGAGGGGAGTCAGAGGGAGAGGGAGAGAGAGAATCTTAAGCAGGCTTCAAACCCAGTGTGGTGCCCCACACGGGGCTCAGTCTCACAACCCTGAGATCATGACCTGAGTCAAAATCAAGAGTGGGTCCTTAACCGACTGAGCCACCCAGGCGCCCCTATCAGTTTGAATATATTACGTATGTTAACCCCTTGTCATATTTAGATCAAATTTATTTCCAGTTCATGATTTGCCTTTTAGTTTTATTCATTCTCATAGGTTACTTAAGGAAATAGGTTTTTTTAAAAGCTATTTAATTTTATTTTTGATGGTTAGAGGTCTGTGAAGTAGAACTTTAGAAATTGAATTCTTTGACATAATTTTATGTGTTTATCTGCTGAGTAAATACTATTAGTGTGTGTTACTGCTAATCTATGAGTTTTACAAATAAGGAGAAATGGGACTTCAGTATAAAGCTTGTAACATGCTTTTCTCAATATTTTTTAAAAGATTTTATTTGTTTATTTGAGAGAGAATGAGAGATAGAGAGGGCATGAGAGGGGGGAGGGTCAGAGGGAGAAGCAGACTCCCTGCCGAGCAGGGAGCCCGATGCGGGACTCGATCCCGGGACTCCAGGATCATGACCTGAGCCGAAGGCAGTCGCTTAACCAACTGAGCCACCCAGGCGCCCACTTTTCTCAATATTTTAAAGTTATAAAAATCTAGTAATCCTTTATTGTAGAAGACCATATATATCTACATATGTTCTATAGGCAACATAGCTACCATATGGAGGGTGGTATTGTTCTAGTAGAATGTTTCTCAAAGTGTGATCTCCAGACTGTAGCATCAACATCACCAAGGAACTTGGTAGGAAATGCAGATTCTTGATTCCCACTTCCCCGTACTGAATCAGAAACTCTGAGGCTGGAGCCAGCAACCTATGTTTTAATAAGCCCAGCAGGTGATTCTAATGTATGCTGAAATTTGAGAAAATGTTCTAGTATTAGGTCTCTCACCAGTTATCTGTCTTAACTTGAGTGGTTTAACCTATTTAGATTTTGGTCTACTTAGGTATGAAATGATGTTTTCTTCGATTTGACTATATTGCCACCCTGCCTAAGCTTAAACTTCCAATGCTGGGATTTGGGGTGGGAATTTTCAGTGGGAAAAAAATACTGTAGTGTCATGATCCCCTGTTCCCTTTGCAGGTTTGATGAAATGTCAGCTCCTAACCACCAGCCCACCCCAATCTTTTCTTTAGGAGTTCACTCTCACATCCTCCATAATCTCTGCCCTCCCTGTGATCTCATGCTTTCAGGAAAATGGAAAGCATCTCACCAATTTGAGGATCCTAGGACTAAACGATTTGGAACATGTTTTCCAGCTCTTAAATTCTATGATATTTATTCCATAGAAAAGAGGGAGGCAGACAGTACACAAATTTTTGGAGAAGGATTAGCACCAGGAAGGATGCTTTCCCACTCTAGGGTAGAGAGGTGGACCCATCACTGTGTCACCCCCACGGGCTGCTACTTTACCATGAGGCATCGTAGACATCGGTCTTGGAAGTCTCCCCAGAGGAGGGGCGAGCAAGAGGCGAGCAAGGGAGGACCTGTGCTAACATGCCCTGGAAGACAGCTTAGCAGGCCGCCTTGATTTCCTCCCCGCATTACCATGTCTGTGTCCTGACTGATTCCCTTTTCATACCCTTGCCAGCCCATCTTCCACACTCCCACAAGAATGATTTTTTCTTAAATATTCATCTCATTATGGCTTCCATACTCGCGAACCTGGTGATAAAGGTCCCTCACGACTGGCCCAGTGTCTCTCCAGCTGCATTCTCCCCACGAGGTTCTAGCCACACTGACAGTTTGTGGTTTCTTGGCAGTTATGCATCTTCTCATATACCTTTGCCTTTACAGAAAGCACCCTCACTTTCGTCCTGTCCCTTCGTTTTGTTTTTGCCTGGCTAACTCCTACTCAGCAATCGCGTCTCTAGGAATTTATCTGGTAGATAGACCTGCACCTGAGGGCAAAGGAGTGTGTACAATGGAGTTACATGCAGGGTTGTTTATAATAGCAAAAGATTGAAACCTTCTAAATGTTCATCCATACAGTTAAGGACATTGTGATGCATTCAGAAAATAGAGACTCAGGAACAATTAGGAAGAAAAGGTTAGATCTGTGTGTACACACACACGTATATGGGCAAGCGACCAGATATTAGATCCTGAATACCACTTTACTGCAGTCGTTTTTCTAGGAATTCGTGCTCACTTTCTCTGCACTCTAAGTTGCTCAGTAATTACTAGTAAATGTGTAACTTCCACTTTTTAGAGATGAGAACTGGAGGGCTTGAGGGGCAGGAATGTGAGGGGAATTTTATAGTATACTCTTTAATATTGTTGGATTTTACCTTTAACATTTGTCTCTCTGTTTCTCTGTCTCTCTGTCTCTCACACACATATACACATATTATGTGTACAGATATATGCCTACATATGTATACATATGTGTAGATTGTGTAAGCCACAGGTTCATTTCCAGCATCTCTTTTTAAAACCTTCTACTACTGGGATTACATCCCTTTTGTGCTCCTATTGACTACTAGCTTCCTCTTTCATAGCATTCACCACTCACTGAGGGCGGTTTTTTGCTTTCATCTTCTTCCCCTACTCACTCTTCCTACACCCATGTTCCTGGGTGGGGGCGCGCACACACGCACGCGCACGCACGTGCACACACGCAATGCTACAGCTATATTGCTCCAGTTTAAAAAGTGCTTTCGTCCTTGTCTATCCATGCTCGTGTTTTATCCTGTGCATGGCAGACGCTTCACCGTCCCCCACCCACCTAACAAAAGCCTGCATCTCCACCCTAACAGAAATGACTGTCCTCTTCTCTGTTTCCAACGTACTGTATTGATCCTACAGGTATAAAATGCATCTAATTGTATTAGAGCCAGTTGTACATGCATCTTTCTGCCTGTGTGCAATTTGAATCAAGGGCAGCGACTCACTTCTGGAGCCTGGCATCTAGCATGGTCCTGTCTTATGAAATTTAGCATATTGAGGGTGTGCTCAATAAATATTTGTCAAATTAAATGACTGCAGGAAGCTCTGTGCAGTATTTATAAAACATCAATCCTGACTATCAGTCACTCTGTGAAATGATTCTGTTTATTCTGGAAAAATTTCAACTTTGTCCAGTTAGTATCAGTCCCAACTCCTTATCTTCAAAAATGTAAACTCTCATTTGCTGAACATTTTCAATGTTGCTGAAGGTTAGGGAAAGCAAGTGGTAAAGAACACGAGTCTCAGCCATCTGTTTTTCTTTGCTCTCTCCAGCAGCATGAATGCTGCAGGAACTGTCCCTGCACAGCAAAGGAGATGAGAATATGCTTGTTTATTATTGAGAAGAATTAAATGGGCACCGTGTATTTCAATTTAGGCTAACTTATTCTGTGATAACAAACAACCCCCAAATCTCAATGGTTTATTGTAGTAGATGCTTGATTCTCACTCTGTTATATGTTTACCTTAGGTTGCATGGAATGCTTCTCCATGTTTTCTTCTGTCAGGGATTCAGGATGATAGGGTATTAATAGTCACAGGGGAGATGGAAAGGGAAGCCTGGTAGAACCATGAGATGGATCTTGAGGCTTCTATTTGGAAGAGGGACATACCATTTCTACTCATGTGTCATTGGGCAAAACCTGTCACATGACCCAACCTGATGTCAATATGGTGGGTATATACAACTCCCCCTCCCTGGGATGGGAAACAAACATTTTGAACAATAGTACACTCTACCAAAGCCTCTTTTAGAGTTCTTCTCTTGAAAATAAGTTGGGTTTGCCCTTGCATCAACGTGCCTATTTCACACACATTAGTTGAGCGTGTACCACAGAGTGCAATGCTAGGAGGGACAGTGAGGTTAAGTCCGAGACTCTTTTCAAGGAACTAACTACCAGAAGGGTGTAAAAATACCTCCCTACACAGTGGTCAGGTAGGTAGTGGTGGAGAGAGCACCTAGAGGAGAGATAGCTGGAGTTGGCATAGCATGAAATCATATGCGTTAGCTACCGATACCGGAATTAATTTTATATTGTTACTATTTTTTAATCTCACAAGAAAAGGTGTGCTGTTTGAGGATTCAATCACATCCATTTGCCCTTCAGTTATTTTCACTCATTTCAGAAATGGTATGTTGTATGTGTGTGTATGTATATACACATATACACACATATGTACTTATAGATATTTATTTAATAAATATTTGCATATTGATGATAAAGTGGTAACACTGATGAAAATATCTGGTGTAGACGTCTCCAGCCATACAATCCTGAACGCCCCGGATCTTGTCAAGATATCTGGTATTACCTCATTAGTCATATTCCTTGGGTATTGGATATGCATGGTAGTATCCCAAACCCACGAAATATTGTATTTTTAAGCATTCTGCTTATTTTTCTATTTACTTATTTGTTGTTTTATGTAGCTATCTTTTTTTTTGAGATTAAAAATATACTCGTGCCCCATGTGGACTTGGATTTCCTAGCTTAGAAATTACTATTCTGTCTACACACTGAATACGTAGTGCTGATGCCCTAAGCTGCTAGTATTTTTCTTTTGGTAGGTTATTCCTTGTCCATTGCCTTTTAAATGTATGCTCAGAAAGATCATACTTTAAGAAAGGATTAAGTATTTCAAGGGAGAAATACCATTCTGCTGTTTCTAAAGCACATACAGCTGTTAAACTTTAATTAAACAGGTTTGTAGGAAAGGGGACTAGAGACCAAGTTCATAAAACCAGACAGATATGCTTTGTAAATGAAGAAGAAAGTTAATTAAGCCAAGCATAGCAGCTTAATATTAATTTTTAAAATGCTTCCAGTGTATTTGTTATAAATCTTGACACTGCTATTGCATATTTCCTAATGAGTTATTCTACAATTTAAGTTCAGCATTTATATGTCAAAGATTCCTAGTCAGTTGGAAAATTATAAGATCTTCCCACATTGTGTTAATATTTATTGCAAGAAACTTAACTCATCTTCATCGATGAAAATAAATGGTGAATTTATATTTTGGAAATAGAATTTGTTATATAAGCCGTGAAAATAATCCAGAGCAACCCACTGGTTTTTAAAAACTTATTTAATTACCAGCAGATTCTGAACATCACAACGAGACTGATAAAACGGATTTAATATTCAGTTGTGGTGTTTTTAAGCTTATCCTTGTCTTTTAACCAAGTTACAATTTTTTTTTAAATTACTAAAGGAGAGCTATGCCATTTTAACAAAAAAATTAGCTCAACAGCACACCCATAATTCTGTGAAGGAGAAGGAACAAAAAAGCCTAATGAATTAGAATTTGTTACCATACTGTCAGACCCTAAAAAACTTGCAGATGCATTCAGTTATTGAATTGAGTTCATGATTTTCCTTTGTGTTTTATTAGGCATAGAATCTGTGAAGAAACACTTTTAGATTTCACCTTCTCAATAGGGAAGGCATACAGGAAAAACTTTAAAAGCATAAAGGTCTTTAAATTAAGCCTGCTGGGTATGAATGTAGTAAATAAACCAAATTGTGATTTATTTAAATTATTCACAGGTTTAAACCTCTTGTTTCCCATGCAGCAGTGTGTCCTGCTTTATCCTCTAAAGAGAAGTACGAACTGTAAATTAAACATTGACTATATTCTTAAGTGCATTAATGTAATTATAAGAATTTCAAGCCATGACTTCATCCTAACTGAACAGATCTCTTTTGCTTGTGTGAAGCAAAAGGTTTATAGACACTGTTTCCTTGAAAGACCACCAAAGAATAAGAAAGATGCTTGAGACCATCAGTAAGTTTTTCCAGACAGTCACAACAGCTGCAAATAAATGAAGATTTAGAAACGAATTATGCTAAGCAAGGTAAATTGTATGGCATGTTGTCTTGTGGTGCTTCAGTTGATATACCGTGTAGCCATAATACTATCATCAACAGAATATCCCTGAAAATGAGATGTTTCTCCCAATAGGTTGCTGGGTAAAATGAAATGTTTTACTTAGGCTCGAGATGGAAAATGCACAAGCCACTCCTATGAGAGATGCATTCAACCTAAAAGGGTGGTGTTGCTTTAGGTTCTGATTTCCATTTTCAAGACAGTATTATCCCTGATTATGCTGACTGTAACTGTGCAGAGTGGTGATTTCCTCTGTCATGCTGGACGAGTGTCAACAGTGATGATCGGTCCCTGAAGTGTCTTATCAGGCCGGCCTCCTTCATGCTGCACATTGTCAGCATGTGATGTGGTAATGATTAAAACACCACTTAGAAGTGTATTAGTCATAAAGACTTTCTAAATGCTTTCATTCCCTCCCCCCCCCCCCCGAGCCATCTAGTAATCTAAATATAATCTTGTAGTTTTTCTTTCTCCTGACACCTGAGGCATCTCCTGATAGTCAGATAAGTTGCTCCAGGAGGTCAGTCTTCTATACGGAGTCTGCTGAGTGGGCCAGTACATCGAAAGATGTCTGTTGTCTTCATTCAATTGCTGGTTTACTAAAAGAGAGTGATATACGTTTGCATCACTGGATCTGAACTTCTCCCAATTTTGTGATTTCTAATGAACAACCACAAGCTATGCATATTTGAAATTTTATTTCTACTTGTCTATATTATTACCTAATTATTTTTTTTTATCTTTTTTAATGGTTACCTGACTGTGGTATTTCTGAAATTAGATTTCCTTTATTTCGAGATGCGGGGACTTTGGGCTAATGGTGGACTTATAATGTAGTGCTACCGTTTTGTCCATGTGAGTTTATAATGTCAGGATCTGTTACCCCTTTTAACACACTCTGCTGTGTGTCTGTGTTGAAACTCTCAGTGGTATTTTCTGTGGAAGATCTCTTTTGCCACACTTGTGCTATGGTGTGTCACATGGCAACTTTTTTTTCTAATAGCCTACAAGGTCCTTCTGTCTTTGATATAATGAGCGCAGTGAGATGCCTGCATTATATTTAAAGTTAACTTACTGAGCTGTACACTAAAGCCTGATTATATGGCTACTTCATGTGGGTATGCTTTTCTAGGGGTAGATATATTTGTCTTCCCTTAAATGGGGGCAGAGTGGAAGTTATTACCTTTTAAGGGGACGGGTTCAAGAAGTGGAGGTTTGATTGCTGCTTTATAGTGTTGTCAACATTACTTTCCAGGTAACCCAGAAATCATGAGGTCTTCAGGTCCCTTTGTCCCACAGCGCAAGGAGTCTCAGTACATACATACATAATTTTCTGACCCTTACGCACTAGCTTTATGATTTCTGGAACCAAATGACTATGCTTTCTGCATTTTGCATTAGATCAGTGGTTTTTTAAACCTGGCCAAACAGGGAAGCTCTTGGGACACTTTTTAAAAAAACACACATTCCTAGAAGTCACTTCAAATCAACTGACTTGGAAACAACTAGGAATGGAACCCAGGAATCTGTCACTCTTAAAAGCTTGCCTGTTAAGAAAACAATGGCTGGGTTCCCTGCCAGGCCAATTAAATCCCAATTAATAGAGGTGATGCCCCAGAATCCAGCATCCAAGAACCTCCCCCAGTGACTCCCATATGGAACCAGGATTGGAAACCACTTCTCTAAACTTTCTCCCGCCCCTAGGTTTCGGTCTTTTTTGTTCAGGGGATCTAGTAAGTTAAGCTTTGCTCTTCAGGAGCAAATAGAAGAATCTCTGTCTGTCATTTGTATGTTTATGAGTGAAGTGGTGTGGTGATCTCTGTGCTGTCACTTGCAGAATCTGTATTATTGGAAGCTTAACTTTAGTGATATATCTAGACTTATGGAGAGTTTCAAGGAAAGTGATTTGCATACAAAATGATCTAGCATCCAGACCTCCCTTTTATCTCACCCTCTGCCAGCTCATCTTCTGGTAGGAACTGAACATTGTATTTTTAAGGATATTCTTCCTCTTAGGTGCCCATTAGAAAAAAAAAATCCATTTTCTTTTCAATCAAAATTCTGTCACTGTTTACCTTATCCAAATATGTAAGCCATTTGGCGTAGATACATGAATTAGTTTTAGAGGGACTGTTTGGATTTTTTGTTGTTTCATTTACAGAAAGGTGTTTATTAGAAGCATATTTTTAGTAAAGATATGTGTTTCCTGTATTACCATTTCCAAGTCAGTTTGGCTCAGAAAGTGCTGTCACATAGCATGTATTCCCTATCCTGTAATAGTGTTGTTTTTATTATGAAATGTCTGCCTACCAACTAGAGCAAATTCCTCAGCTAGGAGGCATTTTGGAGCCATTGCTTTATACCCCTCCCTCTCTCCTAGCACCTAGCGTGATGCTGACCACACATCACTACATTGATAGGCCATAAGTTGAATAATGTATTGATAACCTGGACTGCATTGTAAAGAGGATAGATCCTGCTAAATTGTTTTGCCATCTACCTAATAGATGATAGCATGGAAACCGGGGGGTCAGGAGCCAGGAAGAGCTGAATTGATATGTGCAAGCGAAGGAGACAGACCTGAGAGTGAGGCGTGGGAGGGGTTGTGAGGAGCAGGAAGGGGACAGGGAAAAAGGGGGCTACTCAGGTGACAAGAGGCCACTTTGTAGACTCCCAAGTTTTCCAATATGGTGTCTGTGGATTTCTTGTAGAAACCAGCAGAGGCTCTGAATGCATTTTTGTGAGCACAAGTGAAACTTAGACAAGGGTCACCAAAAGAGGGCCCAGAGGCTGAGGTCACAGGAGAGCATAAAGAGTCCCTGGGGCACCTGGGTGGCTCAGTTGGTTAAGCGTCTACCTTGGGCTCAAGTCATGATCCACATCGGACTCCCTGCTCTGTGGGGAGCCTGCTTCTCCCTCTCCCTCTGCCTCCCTCTCTCTCTGTCTCTGTCTCTCATAAATAAATAAATAAAATCTTTGAAAAAAAAAAAAAAAGTCCCTTCTCTCTTCTGCCAGGACATAGAATAAAGTACAAAAGGGGTTTTGTACTTCCACCAATGAGAAATTGGTGGTAGGGGCCCAGCTGAACTGGCTTTGAAAAGTGAACTCCTCCCCATTCTCACCCCTGGTTGTAGGAGGTTGGATCAAATGATAACTGCCATTTTGTCAGCCCAATATGGTCCAATTTGAGCAGTTGCATGACATCTGGGTTAGAATGACTAGAATCATTCCACAGAGACTCTTGCCATTAAGTCTCAGAGCTGTAAGTCACTCCTAGAATTTCAAGCTCTGAACCTGGCCTCAGATGTGTAAGGTCTTGCAACTGGAGTCCCCAACTGCGTGAGTCTCCTCACACCCATGCTGTAGACTGGGTGGACATGAGCCCAGTGTCCGCTCCGCTCCTCTTTTTTTTCTCTTTCTTTCTTCCCTGCGCCCCGCTCCATAGCACTCATATGGGGGGAGGGGCAAAGGGAAGGGCAGGGGGAGCAAGCTCCTGCCCAGCACAGAGCTAGATGCTGGATCCTGAGATCACGACCCGAGCCGAAACCAAGAGTTGAGCACTTAACTGACTGAGCCACCCAGGCACCCCAGTCTACTCCCCTTAATAACACCATTCACAGCCCGAGGGGAGACCTTTATCCGAAATGCCATTTCTTACTGTTGTTGTTTTTTTGTGCTTATTTTCATCTTTAATTAGGAACAGAAATCTAAAGAGGGAGAATGTGTACTTTCTCTTTATTGAAAAAGAGCCTGGGGCCAGGGAGAGCCCTATAAGTAATTGAAGCCCAAATAGTTGAAGCCCAAAGGCCTTATCCATGGAGTGGGATTTGAAGAAAGACTGAAAACATCTCCTGACCAACAGTTGTACAGCCTGGAATTTTAGCATCAGAGTTGAAAAGTGTAGAGCAAGGCTGACAACTTTAAAAATTTTCATGCGTCCTGGGGCACCTGGGTGGCTCAGTCTGTTAAAAATCTTCATGTATCCTGTTTTTTAAAAATTACATACTTTTTACAAAAGAATCATATAATTTCTCTCTCTTCATATCACAAAAGGCTTAATTTAATTGATTTTCTATTATGTATCTACTGTATTCACAGAAAAGTATCTGGGAGTATAGAGAGAAGTAGGTGGAGAGCTTCTTTAAAGGAGGTAGAAATTATGCAAAGACAAATGTCATGGTCTTCACATCTTCCCTTGGGTTACCTGCCTTGAGTACTTCTAGATATTTCATCTCTGTTCTGCGTGGTGTGAGCCAGAGACCCCAGTGTTTGATGAATGCCCTATTACCGCCCCACCAATTTGTGGGCATCTGGCTATACCGTTCGAGTTGAATGCAGCAATGTCTTCACCAGGCCCTTCTGCCAAGTCTTTTTCTCTATGTAGCATGCTATGAAAATAAAGGAGCACTGCCTCCAAGTGTGCCGAATACTTAACTGTACATGATAAAGTTAATATAGCTGTCATTTCCACACACTTCTTATTTGTGATTATGTTTCAAGTAAGCACAGTAACAGCAATCTTAAAAACCCTGTGGCATAACTGAAGAGAGAGCTCTTCCCTGATGTAATATTGTGAAATAACATTTTCGCAGGTTCCCCTTATTACTGAGGGCATGTATAGTAATGTATCATGCTAGAAAATTCTATCACATTCTCCAGAAAGGCGACATGGAGTTTTTTACACTATTCTTTCAATTATCTCTTTCATCCTCACATTATAATTCTGAGGTTAGATTCCCATAGGGAGAACCACAGTATTAAAAGTGTGTGTATAAGGGAAATGTAGGTGACATATCCTCTTTTCTTTGCTAACGCAAAAATATCAAATATTTTCTCATATCATCTAAGAATGTAAAACTGTATTCCACATACTCCAAAGGTAAATTCTTACATAGCAATTGCACAAGAGGCCTAAGCACATAAGACTATTCATGTGATTCATTCATCTATTCATTCATTCTGGAAATAGTTATCAAGCCTTACTATATAACTGGTGTTGTTCTAGACAATGTGGATAAATTAGAGTCTGTACAAACGGTGGTGTAAGGAAGTAGGGACCAGAAACAGGGCTCAAAGACAACACACAAGTAAATAAATAAATGACGATGGTAGGAGCTATGAAGAAAATGGAAGACATGGTGGCATTCATTGACTGGATTCAGTGGAGTATAACCCTGTTTGACAGTTTAGGTAGTCAAAGATGGCCCAGACTGAGTAATTGGAGTACTCCTGTGGAGATAGGGAGTTAATTTAAGGTCGAGGGAAAGGTAAGACCTTAAGGTGTTAACGAGCTGGGCACATATGACAGTGGAAAGAAAGGTCCTTTTGTAGGCTATGAAGTGGACAATAGTAGAAGATGAGCCTAGAGAAGGAGGTAGGGTAAGGCCATGTAAAGCCAGTGAGCCACGGCAGAGCTTAGACTTTATTTCAGTGAGACAAGAAGCCTCTAGAGTGTTTGAAGCAAGGGAAGGATGTGATCTGATTAATATGCATAAATGATCATGAGGCTGGTAGGTATAAGACCTATGACAAGAAGACACAAGAATAGAAGCAGAAAGCTAGGTAGTGGAGGTGGGGGGCTTTAATAATCCAGACAAGAGATGATGGTGATTTCAACCAGGGTGATAGAGTGGAAATGGAACGAAACTGCAGTAGATGGAGTTGGGATATGTTTTGAAGATCGAGTCAAAAGACTTGCTGAGGATTACATATATGGGCTGAGGGAAAGAGAAGAATGGAAGGTGGTCCCTTACTTGGATTTTGGTCTGAACAATTTGCTCCATGGTAGGAATGTTCACTGAGATGGGATAGACAAGTTGGAGGGGAAAACGAGTTAGACAGGACTATGAGTCAATGGGAATGAGGTATAAATTACCTGAACACTGTACTCAGTTAAGAAGGGTTACTTTTGCTGCTGCCAGTGGCGTCCCTTTTTAGGGGTTAGTGACATACCTTCATTTCAGTATGTCTTAGGCTAGGGAAATTCCTGATGGTCTCTCTTCTTTGTCCCCACGGAAACATTTGGAACGTTCCTATAAAACATATAAGGAAGTAGAGTGTATCTTTTATGCATCCCCAACCTAGGACTCTCATTCTAGTCCTGATGCCCTATTTTCCATCATCTGCTTGTCCTTCCGAGCTCTCCCGAAGCCTAGCACCCCACCACTTATCCCCCACCCCATCCTTCCCTGGACCATTATCACTTTCTTTTTGTTTCTCCCCTGCCCCCAGAAAAATTGCATTTCTGCTCTTTAGATTTTAGGTAATTATACCCTTTAAAGCCTTAAAAGGGTATTTTGAGATGACATAATTTGGAATTCATTCAATCATTATATATTGATCATTTTTATGGATAACACAGTGTTTGGCACTAAAGAAGAAATTTTAACTTACATGAACATAGCTGTTGTTATTTATGAGCTTAGAGCATATTTGAAGATATAAAACACATTCATATAAAATAATAATACTAGATAATTAAGCTTTGTGGAAACCATAAGGCTGAGTTTACCATCCAGCCCCGGATGATTGCTTACTTACTTGAGTATGGTTATAGCGATATCTGGTCATTCTGATCTAAAAACTTTACTACTAATGCAAATCATTGCTGTGATGATTAAGTGCATTGGGTTTTATAGCACAGTTTAAGCCCTTCCTATGCCACGTCCTATGATTCTGGGCAAGTTTCTTAAGTCTTCCAAATCTCACTGTCCTCCTTAGTAAAATGGGAATAACGGTGTTATTACCTATATGGTTTTTGTGGCAAATATATGAAAAAATTGTCTGACACATGGTAAAAACTAACTCAGCTCTCCTCCTCCTTCCTATCTTCATTATCATTTGCTGGCATGAGTGGTGTCAACACTGAGAGTTTCCAGGTACAGGCTGCCTAAGGATAGGTCAATTCTTGGGACAGGTGGAACTGGGGAAAAAGACTTGGGCAGGTCTAATGCTGCCCAAGACTATGGCACAAGGGAAGGAGGATGACATTGGTGGAAGAAGGTAAAAAAGAAACAAGAGCTACTGAAGGAATCTGGTTGGTGGAGGAGTTAGCTGGTCACTATCTTTCTAAATAATTGTACTGCAGAAGAAAAAGAAGTAAAGGTTTCAGGACAATAATGAAATTATATTTTTGTGCCATCTTGAAGCACCTGTTAACTATATATTGACATAATGGGGTTTCTGCTTTATACTGCTCAGTCCTAAATATAATGCCATTATTAAGAGCAGTATTAGCTGCAGAGCTGATTACTTCTTCTGAGTGGAGACTAAATCTACCGTCGAGACTCCAATAAATTTTATCTCTTGACAGACTAGTATTTAATAGCACTTATCTTCCCCCATCTACCACCTCCTTTTATGGTCATTTTCTTGTTATTGGGGACTAGAAGAAATTCACAATTCAATCATTTTATGACATTTCTTTTTGTAAATGGCACCTTCTCTGTCACTTCTTGATCAGAGAAGAATCAGACAGTAAGTGACTCATTCCTGATTTGTTAATGCAAAACCTTTTTGTTATTTAATCGTTTTGAGGCCGCACTGGGTAGTTATTTAGCTTTGCAGATTCTTATAAGTCATGAGCCTGCTTAGGCAGAAGATGTTCCGTAGCTTGTTGAATTATGCAAAGTCAGGTTCAAAAAGTCAATCTTGATTTACAGCTGTTGCGTGAACAATTCAGTGCAGGCTCAGTGAAGCACATTATCTGCAAATAATACTCTGTACTTGTATAGAAACAGCCTGAACAGAAAGAGACTTCATTCTATATGATTAATGCACAAGTGCTTTATAAACTGTGACACACTCTGCTGATATAAGGTGGAATTCACAGGCAACATTTATGTGAACGTGGGTGGACCTTTCCCAAGATAATGAGGAGTTCCTATTGATGCCCAAGATTAAAGGAGACCTTACTTTCTCAAATAGGGGTAGATACCTTAGTATTACTTAATCCTGTACACTGCTTTACAGGTTTCCATGTTTTATCGATTATGATGATGAGAGCTATTTCAGTAGTCATTAAATCCTATGGGCATCAAATGCTTACCTTTGTAGAGATGCAAGGAAGTATAAGATACGGTCCTTAAGAATTCCCAGGATATTGTTCTCCTTCCGCATTGATTCCCAATAAGCGAATCTCTGCTAAGTCCAGGGACTCTGCTGAGATGGGAGTATATACACTTAAGCATCATTTTTGTTTCTCTTTTCTGGCTTGTAGTTGACATGCAGGGTAACTTTGCTTTTGCCCCCATGTGAGGGGACTCTTCTGCCATTTCTTTTATAAGCAAAATTATACAGACAAGAGCTGGGCTAGTGACCTCAGTAAGGTGTCTCAAAGTACAAATTATGATTTTGAAAGGGAGGGGGAAATTGTGGCCAGGTGGAAAATCGCAGGAGTCTATGGCTGGGTCACTATGTATTGTGGCTTTGTTTGGTTCAACTGTTTTGGAGCAAGACCCCAGCCAGTAGCACAAAGTACGTAGGAGAGACGGGTGTGTGTATCTAATAGGTTGTGCAGCCCACAATGTACGGAGGGCAGGGCAGGCAAGGGGAACTGAGGCAGAGGCCTAGTGACACAGAGGTGCTCCATACAGCGATGATGGCAGGCAGGTGGTGGGTAGGGGGACAAACAGGGACAGAAGAGTCACCTAAAGTCACAGGAAGGATCCCAGTTGTCAGGTGATGCTTCTGCTCTGCACTCTTGGCCCCTGGTTTCTGCAGCTGAGAAGACATGGGGGGGTCCCCACATTTATAGAGCAGTTGCTGAGAGACAGATAATCTCCCCATTGTTATTTTAGAATGCTAAAATCCAGTGTGATATCAGAAATTCTCAGTGAGAATATCTCCAAAAGGCACATGCTAGGAGTGTTACTGATGCCATGAAAGCCTTTCCCTTTTTTTTCTAATGGTACCTCTTTCCTTACGCATTTTGTGTGCATTCCTGTTTGATTCCTCATCTCCTGTGTGTCTCTGTGAGCACCCACGTGTCTCTTTCTCTCTTTCCTTACCAGTATACCAAACATTTTAATATCATCTCTTTTTTTCTTCTGTTTCGGTGTCTTTCTCTGTCAATTCCTGGTTTTCATTTATCTCTTCCTTTAGCAGACACAGTACTAAGCTAAAAAAAATATATACACTTACATATGTTTTATGTATATAATGTTTATTATATATTTATTGTTATACATATTTATATGCATAAAATGTGTGTATAGATACACATGCATATATACATACAACGATTTTTTATTACATTTTCTATGAGTTTTTATTTCTTGCTTTTAAGTTGAAAAATGAAAGTTTTACATACTTTATTTCCATATTTTTAGAAAACACTAAACTAAATTAAAGGCTTGCTTTTGTCTTCAGTTGATGCTGTCCATAGCTATTGATCAGCTTTAGAGGTTCGGCTTTGTTTTTTGTTTTTTGTTTTTTTTTTTAGTTTTCTTATTATCAATCACCATATATTACATCAATAGTTTTTGATGTAGTGTTCCATGATTCATTGTTTGTGCATAACACCCAGTGCTCCACACAGAACGTGCCCTCTTTAATACCCATCACCAGGCTAACCCATCCCCCCCACCCCCTCCCCTCTAGAACCCTCAGTTTGTTTCTCAGAGTCCATCGTCTGTCATGGTTCGTCTCCCCCTCCGATTTCCCCCCTTCATTCTTCCCCTCCTGCTATCTTCTTCTTCTTTTTTTTTCTTAACATATATTGCATTATTTGTTTCAGAGGTACAGATCTGTGATTCAACAGTCTTGCACAATTCACAGCGCTCACCATAGCACATATGCTTCCCAATGTCTATCACCCAGCCACCCCATCCCTCCCACCCCCCTCCACTCCAGCAACCCTCCATTTGTTTCCTGAGATTAAGAATTCCTCATATCGAAGATGGCGGAGGAATAGGAGACCTAGATTTCGTCTGGTCTCAGGAATTCAGCTGAATAGGGATCAATCCATTCTGAACACTTACGAACTCAACAGGAGATTGAAGAAGAGAGTAGCAACAACTCTCTGAACAGAGAAGCGACAACTTTCTGGAAGGTAGGATGTGCGGAGAAGTGAATCCGAGGTGATATTCGGAGGATAGACGGCAGGGGGAGGGGGCCTCCGTCGGCCGCTTCTGGCAAGTGATAGAGCCGCGGAGCACAAAATCGGAACTTTGAGAAGCCGGCTCCGCTGAGGGACGTCGCTCCAGTGGTTAAGCGGGAGGTGAAAACCTGACGGGACAGTGTGGTCTCAGGACCCTCAGGGTCACAGAAAGACCGGGGGTGCCTGAGTGCGGCAGAGCTCCCAGGTATCGGAGCGGGGAAGCCGGCTGCAGAGACGGAGCCGAGGCGCGGGCTCTCAGCTCGGGGTTGCCATAAACCGTGATCCGCGGCCCAGTCGGGCCACTGCATCTCCCGCAGGGACCCAACAAGCAGCAGAGCTGGGGAGACTCCCCTCCCTCCCCCGGGAGGAGCGGCGCGGGAGCGCACCGCAGGGATCTGCTGGGTTTGGAGACTCCACACGGGGTCGGGTGCCAGAGATAGAAACCCTCGGTCACAGGCCAGGTGAGCACAGAGTGCGGCCGGAGACCGGGGAGACGGGAGTGACTGTTTTTCTCTGGGGGTGCACTGAGGAGCGGGGCCCCGAATTCGCAGCTCCTCCAGGCAGAGAGTGGGAGGCCACTATTTTCACCCTGGTCCTCCAAAGCTGTACCAGAACTTGCAGAGAACAAAAGCTCCTGAGAGCAAACCCGAGCGGCTTGCTTAGCCCGGACCGACAAGGGCGGGGATATTCCGCCTCCGGCAAAGACGTTTGGGAACCACAGCAACAGGCCCCTCCCCCAGAAGATCAGCACGAACAGCCAGCAAGCCAAGACCAAGTTTACCGATCAAGGAGAACGGGAGAACTCCAGCGCTAGGGGAATACTGCACATAGAATTCATGGCTTTTTTACCATGATTCATTACTTTTTCAAAGTTAATTTTTTAACTGTTTGTTTTTTTTGAATTTTTCTTTTTCCCTTTTTCAACCAACATCGTATCAATCCCTTTTTTTAAAAAAAATTTTATTTTTCACTTTTAGAGTCATATTTTATACCTTCATAGTAGCTACCCTTACTTTTGGCATATATATATATAAGTTCTCTCTTTAAAATTTTGATATACAGTTTCTTCTAACAGATCAAAATATACCCTAAATCACTAGTGTATGGCTTTGTTCTAGTCTTCTGCCTGATCACAGTCTCTCCCATTTTCTTTTCTTTTCTGTTTTTTTTAAATCTTCTTCTTTCTTCTTTCAAACAACTTCTTATCAATGCCATTTATAAAACCTTTTATAATTTTCATCTTTACAGTCATCTTCCATCTCTTCATTGTATCAGCCCTTATTTTGTACATATATAAGTCTTTCTTCCTTTAAAATTTTAGGAGGCACTTTCTTCTAACAGACCAAAATACGCCCAAAATCTAGTGTGTGGAACTGATCTATGCACTAGCCTGATCATATTTGATCATATTCTGTTTTTTTTTTTGTTTTGTTCTGTTTTTGTTTGTTTTTATCTTTTTCTTTTTCTTTTTGTTTTTTTTCTCCTTCTTTTTTCTTTCTTTCCTTTCTTTTGCCCTGGTTTCAGGTCTTTTCTGATTTGTATAGAGTATATTTCCTGGGGACGTTGTTAACCTGTTAGCATTTTGTTCTCTCATCCATCTATTCTCCTCTGGACAAAATGACAAGACGAAAAAATCACCTCAGCAGAAAGAACAAGAGGTAGTACCGTCTGCCAGGGACCTACTCAATACGGACATTAGTACGATGTCGGACCTAGAGTTCAGAATCATGACTTTAAAGATACTAGCTGGGCTTGAAAAAAGCGTGGAAGTTATTAGAGAAACGCTTTCTGGAGAAATAAAAGAACTAAATTTTCTAGCCAAGTCAAAATCAAAAAGGCTATCAATGAGGTGCAATCAAAAATGGGGGCACTAACTGCTAGGATAAATGAGGCAGAAGAGAGAATCAGCGATATAGAAGACCAAATGATGGAAAATAAAGAGGCTGAGAAAAGGAGAGATAAACAACTACTGGATCACGAGGGCAGAATTCGAGAGATAAGTGATAGGATAAGATGAAATAACATTAGAATACTTGGGATCCCAGAAGAAGAAGAAAGAGAGAGAGGGGCAGAAGGTATATTGGAACAAATTATAGCAGAGAACTTCCCTAATGTGGGGAAGGAAACAGGCATCAAATTCCAGGAGGCACAGAGAACCCCTCTGAAAATCAATAAAAATAGGTCAACACCCCGACATCTAATAGTAAAACTTACGAGTCTCAGAGACAAAGAGAAAATCCTGAAAGCAGCTCGGGAGAAGGGATATGTAACCTACAATGGTAGAAACATTAGATTGGCAACAGACCTATCCACAGAGACCTGGCAGTCCAGAAAGGACTGGCATGATATCTTCAGAGAACTAAACGAGAAAAATATGCAGCCAAGAATACTATATCCAGCTAGGCTCTCATTGAAAATAGAAGGAGAGGTAAAAAGCTTCCAGAACAAACAAAAACTAAAGGAATTTGCAAACACAAAACCAGCCCTCCAAGAAATATTGAAAGGGGTCCTCTAAGCAAAGAGAGAGCCTAAAAGCAGCATAGATCAGAAAGGAACACAGACAATATACAGTCACACTCACCTTACAGGCAATACAGTGGCACTAAATTCATATCTTTCAATAGTTACCCTGAATGTAAATGGGCTAAATGCCCCAATCAAAAGACACAGGCTATCAGATTGGATTAAAAAACAAGACCCATCGATATGCTGTCTGCAAGAGATTCATTTTAGAGCCAAAGACACCCCCAGATTGAAAGTGAGGGGGTGGAAAACCATTTATCATGCTAATGGACCCCAAAAGAAAGCTGGGGTGGCAATCCTTATATCAGACAAATTAGATGTTAAAACAAAGACTGTAATAAGACATGAAGAAGGACACTATATCTTACTTAAAGGGTCTATCCAACAAGAAGATCTAACAATTGTAAATATCTATGCCCCTAACATGGGAGCAGCCAATTATATAAGGCAGTTAATAACAAAAACAAAGGAACATGGGGACAACAATACAATAATAGTGGGGGACTTTAACACCCCCCTCACTGAAATGGACAGATCATCTAAGCAAAAGATCAACAAGAAAATAAACACTTTAAATGACACACTGGGCCAAATGGACTTCACAGACATATTCAGAACATTCCATCCCAAAGCAACAGAATACACATTCTTCTCTAGTGCCGATGGAACATTCTCCAGAATAGATCACATCCTAGGTCACAAATCAGGTCTCAACAGCTACCAAAAGACTGGGATGATTCCCTGCATATTTTCAGACCACAATGCCTTGAAACTAGAACTCAATCACAAGAAGAAAGTCAGAAAGAACTCCAATACATGGAGACTAAAGAGCATCCTACTAAAGAATGAATGGGTCAACCAGGAAATTAAAGAAGAATTAAAACAATTCATGGAAACCAATGAAAATGAAAACACAACTGTTCAAAATCTTTGGGATACAGCAAAGGCAGTCCTGAGAGGAAAGTATATAGCAATACAAGCCTTTCTCAAGAAACAAGAAAGGTCTCAAATACACAACCTAACCCTACACCTAAAGGAGCTAGAGAAACAACAGCAAATAAAGCCTAAACCCAGCAGGAGAAGAGAAATAATAAGGATCAGAGCAGAAATCAATGAAATACGAACCAAAAGAACAGTAGAACAGATCAACGAAACTAGGAGCTGCTTCTTTGAAAGAATGAACAAGATTGATAAACCCCGGGCCAGACCTATCAAAAAGAAAAGAGACATGACCCAAATCAACAAAATCATGAATGAAGGGGAGAGAGCACAACCAACACCAAAGAAATACAAACAATTATAAGAACATATTATGAACAACTCTATGCCAGCAAATTAGATAACCTGGAAGAAATGGGTACATTCCTAGAGATGTATCAACTAACAAAATTGAACCAGGAAGAAATAGAAAACCTAAACAGACCTATAACCGCTAAGGAAATTGAAGCAGTCATCAAAATCTCCCAACAAATAAAAGCCCAGGGCCAGACGGCTTCCCAGGGGAATTCTATCAAACATTTAAGAAGAATTAATACCTATTCTCCTGAAACTGTTCCAAAAAATAGAAATGGAAGGAAAACTTCCAAACTCGTTTTCTGAGGCCACCATTACCTTGATCCCAAAACCAAAGACCCCATCAAAAAGGAGTTGCAGACCAATGTCCTTGATGAACATGGATGCAAAAATTCTCACCAATATATTAGCCAATAGGATTCAACAGTACATTAAAAGGATTATTCACCAAGACCAAGTGGGATTTATCCCTGGGCTGCAAGTTTGGTTCAACATCCGCAAATCAATCAACATGATACAATACATTAACAAAAGAAAGAACAAGAATCATATGATCCTCTCAACAGATGCAGAAAAAGCATTTGACCAAGTACAGCATGCTTTCTTAATCAAAACTCTTCAGAGTGTAGTGATAGAGGGTACATACCTCAATATCATAAAAGCCATCTATGGAAAACCTACAGCAAATATCATTCTCAATGGGGAAAAGCTGAGAGCTTTTCCCCTAAGGTCAGGAATGCGGCAGGGATGTCCACTATCACCACTGCTATTCAACATAGTATTAGAAGTCCTAGCCCCACCAATCAGACAACAAAAAGAAATCAAAGGCATTCAAATCCACAAAGAAGAACTCAAACTCTCTCTCTGCAGATGATATGATACTGTATGTGGAAAACTCTAAAGACTCCACCCCAAAACTGCTAGAACTCATACAGGAATTCAGTAAAGTAGCAGGATATAAAATCAATGCACAGAAATCAGTGGCATCCCTATACACCAACAACAAGACAGAAGAGAGAGAAATCAAAGAGTCGATCCCATTTAAAATTGCACCCAAAACCATAAGATACCTAGGAATAAATGTAACCAAAGAGGCAAAGGATCTGTACTCAGAAAACTATAAAATATTCATGAAAGAAATTGAGGAAGACACAAAGAAATGGGAAAAACGTTCCATGCTAATGGATTGGAAGAACAAACATTGTGAAGATGTCAGTGCTACCTAGAGCAATCTACACATTCAATGCAATCCGCATCAAAATACCATCCACTTTTTTCAAAGAAATGGAACAAATAATCCTAAAATTTGTATGGAACAAGAAAAGACCCCGAATAGCCAGAGGAATATTGAAAAAGAAAAGGAAAGCTGGCGGCATCACAATTCCAGACTTCCAGCTCTCTTACAAAGCTATCATCATCAAGACAGTATGGTACTGGCACAAAAACAGACACATGGATCAATGGAACAGAATAGAGAGCCCAGAAATGGACCCTCAAATCTATGGTCAACTAATCTTTGACAAAGCAGGAAGGAATGTCCAGTGGAAAAAAGACAGTCTCTTCAACAAATGGTGTTGGGAAAATTGGAGAGCCACATGCAGAAGAATGAAACTGGACCATTTCCTTACACCACACACAAAAATAGACTCCAAATGGTTGAAAGACCTAAACGTGAGACAGGAGTCCATCAAAACCCTTGAGGAGAACACAGGCAGCAACCTCTTCGACCCCAGCCACAGCAACTTCTTCCTAGAAACATCGCCAAAGGCAAGGGAAGCAAGGGCAAAAATGAACTATTGGGACTTCATCAAGATAAAAAGCTTTTGCACAGCAAAAGAAACAGTCCACAAAACCAAAAGACAACCGACAGAATGGGAGAAAATATTTGCAAATGAAATATCAGATAAAGGGCTAGTATCCAAAATCTATAAAGAACTTATCAAACTCAACATGCAAAGAACAAATAATCCAATCAAGAAATGGGCAGAAGACTTGAACAGACATTTTTCCAAAGAAGACATCCAAATGGCTAACAGACACATGAAAAAGTGCTCAACATCGCTTGGCATCAGGGAAATCCAAATCAAAACCTCAATGAGATACCACCTCACACCAGTCAGAATGGCTAAAATTAACAAGTCAGGAAACGACAGGTGTTGGCGGGGATGTGGAGAAAGGGGAACCCTCCTACACTGTTGGTGGGAATGCAAGCTGGTGCAACCACTCTGGAAAACAGTATGGGGGTTCTTCAAGTAGTTGAAAATAGAGCTACCATTTCATCCAGCAATTGCACTACTGGGTATTTACCCCAAAGATACAAATGTAGGGATCCAAAAGGGTATGTGCACCCCGATGATTATAGCAGCAATGTCCACAATAGCCAAACTGTTGAAAGAGCCAAGATGTCCATTGACAGATGAATGGATAAAGAAGATGTGTTATATATACACAATGGAATATTATGCAGCCATCAAAAAGAATGAGATCTTGCCATTTGCAACGACATGGATGGAACTGGAGGGTGTTATGCTGAGCGAAATAAGTCAATCAGAGAAAGACATGTATCATATGACCTCGCTGATATGAGGAATTTTTAACCTCAGTTAACAAACTGAGGGTTGCTGGAGTGGTGGGGGGTGGGAGGGATGGGGTGGCTGGGTGATAGACATTGGGGAGGGTATGTGCTATGGTGAGTGCTGTGAATTGTGCAAGACTGTTGAATCAGATCTGTACCTCTGAAACAAATAATGCAATATATGGTAAGAAAAAAAAAAAGAAGAAGATAGCAGGAGGGGCTGAATGAAGGGGAGTAAGTCGGAGGGGGAGACGAACCATGAGAGACGATGGACTCAAAAACAAACTGAAGTTTCTTGAGGGGAGGGGCGTGGTTTGATGGGTTAGCCTGGTGATGGGTATTAAAGAGGGCACGTTCTGTGTGGCGCACTGGGTATTATGCACAAACAATGAATCATGGAACACTACATCAAGAACTAATGATGTAATGTATGGTGATTAACATAACAATAAAAAAATTTAAAAAAGAGTCTTGAGATCAATAAAGAAGGGGAAATTATACATTATAAATTACTATGAAAAGAAAGTGTATTTCTAATTAATTAAAAAATTTGATTTATGAATAAAAAAACTAATGATGTAATGTATGGTCATTAGCATAACAATAAAATTCCTCATATCAGTGAGGTCATATGATACATATCTTTCTCTGATTGACTTATTTCGCTCAGCATAACACCCTCCAGTTCCATGCATGTCGTTGCAAATGGCAAGATCTCATTCCTTTTGATGGCTGCATAATATTCCATTGTGTGTGTGTGTGTGTGTGTGTGTGTGTGTGTGTGTGTGTGTGTGTGTGTATACCACATCTTCTTTATCCATTCATCTGTCGATGGACATCTTGGCTCTTTCCACAGTTTGGCTATTGTGGACATTTCTGCTATAAACATTGGGGTGCACGTACCCCTTCGGATCCCTACATTTGTATCCTTGGGTTAGATACCCAATAGTGCAATCGCTGGATCGTATGGTAACTTTATATTCAACTGTTTGAGGAACCTCCATACTGTTTTCCAGAGTGGTTGCACCAGCTTGCTTTCCCACCAACAGTGTAGGAGGATTCCCCTTTCTCCACATCCCCGCCAACACCTGTCGTTTCCTGACTTGTTAATTTTAGCCATTCTGACGGGTGTGAGGTATCTCATTGAGGTTTTGATTTGGATTTCCCTGATGCCAAGTGATGTGGAGCACTTTTTCATGTGTCTGTTGGCCATTTGGATGTCTTCTTTGGAAAAATGTCTATTCAAGTCTTCTGCCCATTTCTTGATTGGATTATTTGTTCTTCACATGTTGAGTTTGATAAGTTCTTTATAGATTTTGGATACTAGCTCTTTATCTGATATGTCATTTGCAAATTTCTTCTCCCATTCTGTCGGTTGTCTTTTGTTTGTGTGGACTGTTTCTTTTGCTGTGCAAAAGCTTTTTATCTTGATGAAATCCCAATAGTTAATTTTTGCCCTTGCTTCCCTTGCCTTTGGTGATGTTTCTAGTAAGAAGTAGCTGTGGCTGAGGTCGAAGAGGTTGCTGCCTGTGTTCTCCTCAAGGATTTTGATGGACTCCTGTCTCACATTTAGGCCTTTCAACCATTTGGAGTCTATTTTTGTGTGTGGTGTAAGGAAATGGTCCAGTTTCATTCTTCTGAATGTTGCTGTCCAGTTTTCCCAATACCATTTGTTGAAGAGACTGTCTTTTTTCCATTGGTCATTCTTTCTTATTTTGTCAAAGATGAGTTGAACATAGAGTTGAGGGTCCATTTCTGGGCTCTCTATTCTTTTGATTCTATTGATCTATGTTTCTGTTTTCGTGACAGTACCATACTGTCTTGATGATGATAGCTTTGTAATACAGTTTGTAGTCTGGAATTGTGATGCCTCTAGCTTTGCTTTTCTTTTTCAACATTCCTCTGGCTATTCGGGGTCTTTTCTGGTCCATACAAATTTTAGGATTATTTGTTCCATTTCTTTGAAAAAAGTGATTGGTATTTTGATGGGGATTGCATTGAATGTGTAAATTGCTCTAGGTAGCATTGACATCTTCACAATATTTGTTCTTCCAATCCATGAGCATGGAACGTTTTTCCATTCTTTGTGTCTTCCTCAATTTCTTTCATGAATATTTTATAGTTTTCTGAGTACAGATGCTTTGCCTCTTTGGATAGATTTATTCCTAGGTATTTTATAGTTTTGGGTGCAATTGTAAATGGGAATGACTCCTTAATTTCTCTCTCTTCTGTCTTGGTGGTGGTGTATAGGAATGCCACTGATTTCTCTGAATTGATTTTATGTCCTGCCTCTTTACTGAAATCCTGTATGAATGGTAGCAGTTTTGGGGTGGAGTCTTTGGGTTTTCCACATAAAGTATCATATCATCTGCAAACAGTGAGAGTTTGAGTTCTTCTTTGCGGATTTGGATGCCTTTGATTTCTTTTTGTTGTCTGATTGGTGGGGCTAAGACTTCTAATACTATGTTGAATAGCAGTGGTGATAGTGGACATCCCTGCCATATTCCTGACCTTAAGGGGAAAGCTCTCAGCTTTTCCCCATTGAGAATGATATTTGCTGTAGCTTTTTCATAGATGGCTTTTATGATATTGAGGTATGTACCCTCTATCCCTGTACTCTGAAGAGTTTTGATCAAGAAAGGATGCTGTACTTGGTCAAATGCTTTTTCTGCATCTATTGAGAGGATCATATGATTCCTGTTCCTTCTTTTGTTAATGTATCATGCTGATTGATTTGCGGATGTTGAACCGACCTTGCAGCCCAGGGATAAATCCCACTTGGTCGTGGTGAATAATCCGTTGAATGTAGTGTTGGATCCTATTGGCTAGTATTTTGGTGAGAATTTTTGCATCCATGTTCATCAAGGATATTGGTCTGTAATTCTCCTTTTTGATGGGGTCTTTGTCTGGTTTTGGAATCAAGGTAATGGTGGCCTCAGAAAACGAGTTTGGAAGTTTTCCTTCCATTTCTATTTTTTGGAACAGTTTTGAAAGAATAGGTATTAATTCTTTTTGAAATGTTTGGTAGAATTCCCCTGGGAAGCCGTCTGGCCCTGGGCTTTTATTTGTTGGGAGATTTTTGATGACTGCTTCAATTTCCTTAGCAGTTATAGGTCTGTTTAGGTTTTCTATTTCTTCCTGGTTCAATTTTGTTAGTTGATACATCTCTAGGAATGCACCCATTTCTTCCAGGTTATCTAATTTGCTGGCATAGAATTGTTCATAATATGTTCTTATAATTGTTTGTATTTCTTTGGTGTTGGTTGTGATCTCTCCTCTTTCATTCATGATTTTGTTGATTTGGGTCATGTCTCTTTTCTTTTTGATAAGTCTGGCCCGGGGTTTATCAATCTTGTTAATTCTTTCATAGAACCAGCTCCTAGTTTTGTTGATCTGTTCTACTGTTCCTTTGGTTTCTATTTCATTGATTTCTGCTTGATCTTTATTATTTCTCTTCTCCTGCTGGGTTTAGGCTTTATTTGCTGTTGTTTCTCTAGCTCCTTTAGGTTTAAGGTTAGGTTGCATATTTGAGACCTTTCTTGTTTCTTGAGAAAGGCTTGTATTGCTCTATACTTTCCTCTCAGGACTGCCTTTGCTGTTTCCCAAAGATTTTGAACAGTTGTGTTTTCATTTTCATTGGTTTCCATGAATTGTTTTAATTCTTCTTTAATTTCCTGGTTGACCCATTCATTCTTTAGTAGGATGCTCTTTAGCCTCCATGTATTGGAGTTCTTTCTGACTTTCCTCTTGTGATTGAGTTCTAGTTTCAAAGCATTGTGGTCTGAAAATATGCAGGGAATAATCCCAGTCTTTTGGTAGCTGTTGAGACCTGATTTGTGACCTAGGATGTGATCTATTCTGGAGAATGTTCCATCGGCACTAGAGAAGAATGTGTATTCTGTTGCTTTGGGATGGAACGTTCTGAATATATCTGTGAAGTCCATTTGGTCCAGTGTGTCTTTTAAAGTCTTTATTTCCTTGTTGATCTTTTGCTTAGATGATCTGTCCATTTTAGTGAGGGGGGTGTTAAAGTCCCCCACTATTATTGTATTGTTGTCCATGTGTTCCTTTGTTTTTGTTATTAATTGCCTTATATAATTGGCTGCTCCCATGTTAAGGGCATAGATATTTACAATTGTTAGATCTTCTTGTTGGATAGACCCTTTAAGTAAGATATTGTGGTAAATCATTTTCCACTCCCTCACTTCAATCTGGGGGTGTCTTTTGGTCTAAAATGAGTCTCTTGCAGACAGCATATCGATGGGTCTTGTTTTTTAATCCAATCTGGTAGCCTGTGTGTTTTGATTGGGACATTTAGCCCATTTACATTCAGGGTAACTATTGAATGATATGAATTTAGTGCCATTGTATTGCCTGTAAGGTGACTGTTACTGTGTATTGTCTGTGTTCCTTTCTGATCTATGCTTCTTTTAGCCTCTCTCTTTGCTTAGAGGACCCCTTTCAATATTTTTTGGAGGGCTCGTTTTGTGTTTGTATATTCCTTTAGTTTTTGTTCGTCCTGGAAGCTTTTTATCTCTCCTTCTATTTTCAATGACAGCCCAGCTGGATATAGTGTTCTTGGCTGCATATTTTTCTCATTTAGTACTCTGAATCTATCATGCCAGTCCTTTCTGGCCGGCCAGGTCTGTGTAGACTGGTCTGTTTCCAATCTAATGTTTCTACCAGTATAGGTTACATATCTCTTCTCCCGAGCTGCTTTCAGGATTTTCTCTTTGTCTCTGAGACTCGTAAGTTTTACTATTAAATGTCAGGGTGTTGACCTATTTTTATTGATTTTGAGAGGAGTTTTCTGTGCCTCCTGGATTTTGGTGCCCCCTGTTTCCTTCCCCAAATTAGGGAAGTTCTTTGTTATAATTTGCTGCAATATACCTTTTGCCCCTCTCTCTCTTTCTTCTTCTTCTGGGATCCCAATTATTCTAATGTTGGTTTGTCTTATGGTATCACTTATCTCTCAAATTCTGCCCTCATGATCCAGTAGTTGTTTATCTCTCTTTTTCTCAGCTTCTTTATTTTCCATCATTTGGTCTTCTATATCACTGATTCTCTCTTCTGCCTCATTTTTTCTAGCACTTAGTGGCTCCATTTTTTATTGCACCTCATTAATAGCCTTTTTGATTTTGACTTGGTAAGATTTTAGTTCTATTATTTCTCCAGAAAGGGTTTCTCTAATAACTTCCATGCTTTTTTCAAGCCCAGCTAGTATCTTTAAAATTATGATTCTGAACTCTAGGTCAGACATCGTAGTAATGTCCGTATTGAGTAGGTCCCTGGCAGTCGGTACTACCTCTTGTTCTTTTTGTTGATGTGATTTTTTCCGTCTTGTGATTTTGTCCAGAGGAGAATAGATGAATGAGGGAACAAAATGCTAACAGGATAACAATGTCCCCAGAAAATATACTCTAAACAAATCAGAAAAGACCTGAAACCAGGGGAAAAGAAAGGGAAAGAAAGAAAAAGGGAAGCGAAAAAAAAAAAAGAAAGAAAAAGATAAAAACAAAAAAAAAGAACAAAACAAAAAAAACAGAATATGATCAAATATGATCAGGTTGGTGCTTAGATCAGTGCCACATTCTAGATTTCGGGTTTATTTTGGTCTGTTAGAAGAAAGTGCCTCCCAAAATTTTAAAGAACGAAAAACTTATATATGTACAAAAATAAGGGTTGATACGATGAAGGGATGGAAAATGATTGTAAAGATGAAAATTATAAAAAATTTTATAAAAGGAATTGATAAGATAATAAGTTGTTTGAAAAAGGAAAGAAGGGGATTTAAAAAAAAATAGAAAAAAAACGGGGAGAGAATGTGATCAGGCAGGAGACTAGAACAAAGCCATACACTAGAGATTTAGGGTATATTTTGATCTGTTAGAAGAAACTGTATCTCAAAATTTTAAAGAGAGAACAACTTATATATATATATGCCATATATAAGGGTAACTACTATGAAGGGATAGAATATGACTCCTGAAATGAAAAATAATTTTTTTTAAAAAGGGATTGATAAGATGTTCATTGATAAATGGAAGAAAAATTAAAAAAAAAAGATACTTAAAAAATTAACTTTGAAAGACTAAAGAATCATGGTAAAAAAGCCGTGAATTTTATGTGCAGTATTCCCCTAGCGCTGGAGTTCTGCCATTCTCATTGGTTTGGTATACTTGGTCTTGGCTGGCTGGTCTTGCTGATCTTCTGGGGGAAGGGCCTGTCATCATGGTTCCCAAATGTCCTTGCCGGAGGTGGAATTGTCTCGCCCTTGCCGGTCTGGGCTAAGTGATCTGCTTGGGTTTGGTCTCAGGAGCTTTTGTTCCCTGCAAGCTTTCCATACAGCTTTGGAGGACGAGAGTGAAAATGGCAGCCTCCCAATCTCCATCCCGAAGAAGCCGAGAACTCAGGGCCCCACCCCTCAGTGTGCCCCCAGACAAAAGCAATCACTCCCATCTCCTTGGTCTCCGGCAGCACTCTGTGCTCACCCCGCCTGTGACCGAGCGTTTTTATCTCCGGCACATGACTCCGTGTGGAGTCTCCAAACCCAGCAGTTCCCTGTGGTGCACTCCCGCGCCACTCCTCCCGGGGGAGGAAGGGGAGTCTCCCCGGATCTGCCACTTGTTGGGTCCCTGCTGGAGGCGTAGTGGCCCGACTGTTCCGCAGATCACAGTTTATGGCAACCCTGAGCTGAGAGCCCACGCCTCAGCTCCGTGTTTGCAGCCGGCTTCCCTGCTCTGATACCTGGGAGCTCTGCCGCACTCAGGCAACCCCGGTCTTTCTATGACCCCAAGGGTCCTGAGACCACACTGTCCCGCGGGGGTTCCACCCCCTACTTAGCCATTGGAGCGACGTCCCTCAGCTGAGCCAACTTCTTAAAAGTTCCGATTTTGTGCTCCGCGGCTCTATCACTTGCCAGAAGCGGCCGACAGAGGCCCCCTACCCCACCATCTATCCTCCCAAATATTGCCTCGGATTCACTTTTCTGCACATCCTACTTTCCAGAAAGTGGTCGCTTTTCTGTTCAGAGAGTTGCTGCTATTCTTTTCTTCGATCTCCCATTGAGTTCGTAGGTGTTCAGAATGATTTGATCCCTATACAGCTGAATTCCTGAGACCAGACAAAATCCAGGTCTCTTACTCCTCCGCCATCTTGCTCCGCCCCTCAGTTCTAAGTCTCAGCTTTGTTTTTAACAGAGACAAAGAAAAGATACTTTTCATTCTGTCTACTTCATTACTTCCAGTAGGTTATGGTTAGTATATCATTTTAATCAATCTTATTTATTTATTAATGGTCCTGTTCTAAAAGGATTCGAGGTAGTATAAAAAAATTGGCATAACAAAAGAGAGGAAACATATCAAGAGAAAGAGAAAGTGAGGGTGGAGAGAGGAGGTCCTACAATGTTGCCATAGGTGGTTCTTTGATTTGATTCAGCTTCCTTTAGGGCAGATGTGAGAATTAGGCAAGGTGACTTTCCCAACTATAGGATGGCATTGTAAGGAAGTCCCCTAAACTTAGAGACTTCAATCAGAGTATGGAGTTTTCTCTTGCTGCTGCAATAAAGTATCGGAAGCTTAGTAAATTAAACAACATTTGTTATCTTAAAATTGTGGAGGTCAGCTGTCCTACATATATCTTAGGCTAAAATCAAGCTGAATTTCTTTCTGGAGATTCTAGGAGAGAATCTGGTTCTTTGCCTTTTCCAGTTTCTAGGGCCTATCCACATTACTTGGCTTATGGTCTCTTTCCTCCATCTTCAAAGCAAGTGGTGTTGCATCTTTCTGAACCTTCTTCTGCACTCCTCTCTCCTTCTGGCTCTCTTCTGTCTCCCTCCTCTTTTTAAGGGCCTCTTTGATCACTTTGGCCCACTTGGATAATCCAGGATATAAATTCCCTATCCTGAGGTCAACTAATTAACAGGTTTAATTCTATCTGCAACTTTAATTCCTTTTTGCCATGTAGACTAACATATTCATAGACCTCAGGGAGCAGGATATGGACATCTTTGGGGGGCCATTATTATGCGTATCACATAAGAGTAACAACATTTATTCTGCTCATGAATCTGTAATTTGGGCAGAGCTTAATGGGGACAGCTCATTTCTGTACCACCTGGCTTCAGCCAGCTTGGCTGGAACCCTGGGGCCAGAATTTTTTGAAGTTTTTCCCACTCAAATATTTGGCAGTTGATGATGGGAAGACTCAAAAAGCTGAACTGGGACAACTGGCATTCCTTGAGCATGTCTGTCTGTCTGTATGGTTGTTCCATGTGGTTTCTCTAGCACAGTGGCTCAGAAAGCTAAATTTCTTGCGTATGTTGGCTAAGGTCTCCAAGGCATGGTGGTGGGGGTGGTGGGCAGGGAATGGGTGAAAGCTGTGTTGCCTTTCATACCCTAGCCTCCCAAATCATGCAGCCTCTCTTCTGTCACCTTCTATTCTCTAGCACCAAGTCATAATAGCAAGGCATATTCAGTGGAGGGGAGTTAGATTGAAGAATGTCAAAGAATTTGCAGACATGTTTTAAAACCACCACAGTCACTTAGAAGATTTACAGTGTCCTCTAAACATCTTTTTTGGGGGATAACAAGTAAATAAATATTTTTTCTTAGGTCTCATAAATGGACTCTGGTGTGATGTAAAATGTGATGGCCTCACCAGTATCTGTACCTAACAAAATGCATTAATAAAATTCATAGAGATGTTTATTATAGCATTTCTAGGTGCTAGCACCAAAGTACATTTCAGGAAAAAAAATTCGACAAGTTGCTGAAGACTTTATCCAAAGTATACAGGTCTCCAATGGACTAAAGAGAATCCAGGCAAAAATTCAAAGAGGATAGAAGGGAAATTAATGGACTATGCATCCTTCAACCAATCCTTCATGGATTGGTAAAATATCATAAAATATTTTATGATAAAATATTTTAAAAGACTTAGGCATCACAGAGGTCAGGATTATATTCCTTGACAAGAACCAGGAGTAAGAATAATCTTCGTGGCTACTTAAGGGCAGATGTTTTGGTTTTTAAACTAGTTTGACGTTCAGTTTTTGGATGAAATGAAGAAACTGTGCTCTTTCTCATGTAGTCACCAATTTCAGACAGAAATAAATGCAGACCACTTTTTAATACATGGAGGATGAAAACATATCAACTTAAAAATGGTTGTTTTCAAGTTTCATTGGAACAGCCTTTTTAGCAAATGTACATTTGCTGCTCTTGAGCTGCCATTCTTGTGTGTAAAATGGTTATAGTAATCGATTTTCATCATCAGTATTTCCTTGCAGATGTTTAAACCTTGTGTGACATATTTTTGTTTTAATTTGGAGTATGAATAAAATGAATAAGATCAAGTGCAGGAGTTAACTAAATTCATCCTTCTGCTATGTGTTCTGAAATCAGGTTTTACTAAGAGAGCAGTATAAACTTCTGTTGACTCTGTCCTCCTATTTTGCCTTCTTTATATCGTCTTCACTAATATTTTTTTCTCTCATGGATTGAGATCAGGATCATTCAGTCACCTACACGTTTAGCAGTTAGTGTGCACACAAGAGCAGTCTCCTCTTTTCTTTGCAATGAGTGATACAGGATGCAGACTGTGAAATGAATGAATAAAAACTAATTACATGGCGCACTTAAGAGAAAGCCAAGTTCGCCAGCTTTTAATGTTCTTTCATTTAAATATCCATACTTGATTATTGCTGTGTTTTTTTTTTCCTACCCCTACCCAATAAAACAGGAAATTATAAAGATCTTCTGAATGGCTGTCAAGTAGTCTCATATCATTTTACCTGAGACTTAATGACAGTAGATCTCCATGGAAATGGAAGGCAGCCTTGCCTCTAAAGTGTATGGCAGAGTGGAGCTGTGACAGTATTTAGGGGAGTGGCCCTCCGAGGGCTTGTTTTTCTTTTTAAAGATAGCTCCTTAGATACTCTTTATGCCTAGAAACACTGATGTCCTTGTGTGAGGCCATGCCCTTGAAATTAGACTTAGCTCGAGACCAAATATCCGGAAGTATGCACAGCTGCTTATTTTCGGTTCACCTAACCTACTAAAAAATAACATAGTTTACATGTTTGAATATGCATGTGTGGAAAAGAAAAGCTGGTCTTCCTTTACCCCTACTTTTTAGCTCTAATATGTTTCCTATCATCTTTATTCCCCGCCCCTTGTGCCCTGAGTTGATTGTTCACCCAAGCAAAACAATTTTTAAGAGAGGACCTTTCCCCTGCCCACTGCTACCTATTTTTTCCTCTGTTATCATGAGTGGCCATGAAGGGTTGGAGGTAGTTAAAGTTTTTCAATGGTTCCTTTTGTTTTCTTTCTCTTAGAGAAAACACCCTTCACTTTTTCTCCTTTGATAGGTATGAGAGGCTCTAGGGCAATGTAAGAGCAGAGGCATAAACAAAAGCATTCCTCCACGTTAGTTAACCATCTGTGTACCAACTCTGTTTTGGAGTAATAATTATAACACAAACGTGATAAAAAGTGAAACATCCAACAACTATCCACATATTTTTCTCTCACTTGAGATTCCTGTTCTCTAGGTGAGAACCTTATTACCTGCGGTTTATATATGTTATTAGAATATCCAATATTTACAATCAAACCTGCCTGTGCAGCTCCCTACTATGACAGAAACATAGGATAAATCTGGTACCTTCAGCCAAGAGGGCCCTGTGACTAACAGGAAGGATGGGACCCCTCTAAGACTTTTGCAGGACTTCTTTGGCAAAGGTACTACTGGATTGGAAACTTCAGAGGACTTCTAACATCTGGAGATCCTTTCCCTGGGGATGCATATTAATTCTAAGATACTGAAGGAAACACAGAAACAAGTAAATTCTGATCCCTATCCATAGCACTTTCTGTGCCTACAAAAATACAGATGTTTTCACCAAAAACCTTTTCTCAGTTTTCCTTTAATAAAGTGGATCAAAGAAACTCTGGGGAGAAAAAGAAAGTTTGTCCATGTCCTCATTGGTCAAAGCCTGGCTTCATGCTGATAAAGGCTGGCTGTTCAATAAAATAGGTATATCATATAAAATTACAAAGGGAGGGGGTAAGGAAGTTTTATATAAAACAGAAATTTAAAAAAATTTTTTTATTGTTATCTTAATCACCATACATTACATCATTAGTTTTTGATATAGTGTTCCATGATTGTTTGTGCATAAAACCCAGTGCTCCACGCAGAATGTGCCCTCTTTAATACCCATCACCAGGCTAACCCATCCCCCCACCCCTCTCCCCTCTAGAACCCTCAGTTTGTTTTCAGAGTCCATCATCTCTCATGGTTTGTCTCCCCCTCCGATTTCCACCCCTTCATTCTTCCCCTCCTGCTATCTTCTTCTTTTTTTTTCTTAACATATATTGCATTATTTGTTTCAGAGGTACAGATCTGTGATTCAACAGTCTTGCACAATTCACAGCACTCACCATAGCACATACCCTCCCCAATGTCTATCACCCAGCCACCCCATCCCTGCCACAGCCCCACCACTCCAGCAACCCTCAGATTGTTTCCTGAGATTAAGAATTCCTCATATCAGTGAGGTCATATGATACATGTCTTTCTCTGATTGACTTATTTCACTCAGTATAACACCCTCCAGTTCCATCCCCGTCATTGCAAATGGCAAGATCTCATTCCTTTTGATGGCTGCATAATATTCCATTGTGTATATATACCACATCTTCTTTATCCATTCATCTGTCGATGGACATCTTGGCTCTTTCCACAGTTTGGCTATTGTGGACATTGCTGCTATAAACATTGGGGTGCATGTACCCCTTCAGATCCCTACATTTCTATTTTTCTGGTAAATACCCAGTAGTGCAATTGCTGGATCATATGGTAGCTCTATTTTGAACTTTTTGAGGAACCTCCATACTGTTTTCCAGAGTGGCTGCACCAGCATGCATTCCCACCAACAGTGTAGGAGGGTTTCCCTTTCTCCGCATCCCTGCCAACATCTGTCATTTCCTGACTTGTTAATTTTAGCCATTCTGACTGGTGTGAGGTGGTATCTCATTGAGGTTTTGATTTGGACTTCCCTGATGCCGAGCGATGTGGAGCACTTTTTCATGTGTCTGTTGGCCATTTGGATGTCTTCTTTGGAAAAATGTCTATTCAAGTCTTCTGCCCATTTCTTGATTGGATTATTTGTTCTTTGCATGTTGAGTTTGATAAGTTCTTTATAGATTTTGGAGAGTAGCCCTTTATCTGATATGTCATTTGCACATATCTTCTCCCATTCTGTCGGTTGTCTTTTGGTTTTGTGGACTGTTTCTTTTGCTGTGCAAAAGCTTTTTATCTTGATGAAATCCCAATAGTTCATTTTTGCCCTTGCTTCCCTTGCCTTTGGCGATGTTTCTGTGGCTGAGATCGAAGAGGTTGCTGCCTGTGTTCTCCTCAAGGATTTTGATGGACTCCTGTCTCACGTTTAGGTCTTTCAACCATTTGGAGTCTATTTTTGTGTGTGGTGTAAGGAAATGGTCCAGTTTCATTCTTCTGCATGTGGCTCTCCAATTTTCCCAACACCATTTGTTGAAGAGACTGTCTTTTTTCCACTGGACATTCCTTCCTGCTTTGTCAAAGATTAGTTGACCATAGATTTGAGGGTCCATTTCTGGGCTCTCTATTCTGTTCCATTGATCCATGTGTCTGTTTTTGTGCCAGTACCATACTGTCTTGATGATGATAGCTTTGTAAGAGAGCTGGAAGTCCGAAATTGTGATGCTGCCAGCTTTGCTTCTCTTTTTCAACATTCCTCTGGCTATTCAGGGTCTCTTCTCGTTCCATACAAATTTTAGGATTATTTGTTCCATTTTTTTTTTTTATTTGTTCCATTTCTTTGAAAAAAGTGGTTGGTATTTTGATGAGGATTGCATTGAATGTGTAGATTGCTCTAGGTAGCTTTGACACCTTCACAATGTTTGTTCTTCCAATCCATGAGCATGGAACCTTTTTCCATTTCTTTGTGTCTTCCTCAATTTCTTTCATGAATATTTTATAGTTTTCTGAGTACAGATCCTTTGCCTCTTTGGTTACATTTATTCCTAGGTATCTTATGGTTTTGGGTGCAGTTGTAATTGGGATCGACTCCTTTATTTGTCTCTCTTCTGTCTTGTTGTTGGTGTATATAAATGAAACTGATTTCTGTGCATTGATTTTATATCCTGCCACTTTATACTGAATTCCTGTAGGAGTTCTAGCAGTTTTGGGGTGGAGTCTTTTGGGTTTTCCACATAAAGTATCATATCATCTGCAAAGAGTGAGAGTTTGACTTCTTTGCCGATTCAGATGCCTTTTATTTCTTTCTAGCCTCTGATTGCTGAGGCTAGGACTTCTAATACTATGTTGAATAGCAGTGGTGATGGTGGACATCCCTGCCATGTTCCTGACCTTAGGGGAAAAGCTTCAGGTTTTCCCATTGAGAATGATATTCGCCTTAGGTTTTTCATAGATGGCTTTTATGATATTGAGGTATGTATCCTCTGTCCCTACCCTCTGAAGAGTTTTAATCAAGAAAAGATGGTGTACTTTGTCAAATGCTTTTCTGCATCTATTGAGAGGATCATATAGTTCTTGTTCTTTCTTTTATGAATGTATTGTATCACATTGATTGATTTGCAAATGTTGAACCAACCTTGCAGCCCAGGAATAAATCCCACTTGGTCTGTCGTTCTCCTTTTTGGTTTTGGGAACAAGGTAATGCTGGTCTCATAAAATGAGTTTGAAAGTTTTCCTTCCATTTCTATTTTTTGGAACAGTTTCAGAAGAATAGGTATTAATTCTTCTTTAAATGTTTGGTAGAATTCCCTTGAGAAGCCATCTGGCCCTGGGTTCTTGTTTGTTGGGAGATTTTTTATTACACTTCATTTTCTTTACTGGTTATGGGTCTGTTCGGGTTTTCTGTTTCTTCCTGTTTTAGTTTTGGTAGTTTATACGTCTCTAGGAATGCATCCATTCCTTCCAGGTTGTCTAATTTGCTCGTCAATAGTTGCTCATAATATGTTCTTATAATTGTTTGTTTTTCTTTGGTGTTGGTTGTGATCTCTCCTCTTTCATTCATGATTTTATTTATTTGGGTCCTTTGTCTTTTCTTTTTGATAAGTCTGGCCAGGGGTTTATCAATCTTGTTCATTCTTTCAAAGAAGCAGCTCCTAGTTTCTTTTTTCTGTTCTGCTGTTCTTTTGGTCTGTATTTCATTGATTTCTGCTCTAGTCTTTATTATTTCTCTTCTGCTGCTGGATTTAGGCTTTATTTGCTGTTCTTTCTCCAGCTCCTTTAGGTGTAGGGTTAGGTTGTGTATTTGAGCCTTGTTTCTTGAGAAAGGCTTGTATTGCTATATACTTTCCTCTTAGGACTGCCTTTGCTGCATCCCAAAGATTTTGAACAGTTGTGTTTTCATTTTCATTTGTTTCCATGAATTTTTTAAAATTATTCTTTAATTTCCTGGTTGATCCATTCATTCATTAGCCTCCATTCATTCATTAGCCTCATACTCTTTAGCCTCCATGTATTTGAGTTCTTTCTGACTTTCCTCTTGTGATTGAGTTCTAGTTTCAAAGCACTGTGGTCCGAGAATATGCAGAGAATGATTTTAATCTTTTGGTACCAGTTGAGACCTGATTTGTGACCCAGGATGTGATCTATTCTGGAGAATGTTCTATGGGCACTAGAGAAGAATGTGTATTCTGTTGCTTTGGGATGGAATGTTCTGAATATATCTGTGAAGTTCATCTGGTCCAATGTGTCATTTAAAACCTTTATTTCCTTGTTGATCTTCGCTTAGATGATCTGTCCATTTCAGTGAGGGGGGTGTTAAAGTCCCCTACTATTATTGTATTATTGTTGATGTGTTTCTTTGATTTTGTTATTAATTGGCTTATATAATTGGCTGCTCCCATGTTAGGGGCATAGATATTTAGAATTGTTAGATCTTCTTGTTGGATAGACCATTAAGTATGATATAGTGTCCTTCTTCATCTCTTATTATAGTTTTTGGTTTACAATCTAATTTATCTGATATAAGGATTGCCACACCAGCTTTCTTTGGATGTCCATTAGCAGGGTAAATGGTTTTCTACCCCCTCACTTTCCATCTGGAGGTTGCTTTGGGTCTAAAATGAGTCTCTTGCAGACAGAGTATCGATGGGTCTTGTTTTTTTTATCCAATCTGATGCCCTGTGTCTTTGGATTGGAGCATTTAGCCCATTTACACTCAGGGTAACTCTTGAAAGATATGAATTTAGTGCCATTGTATATCGCCTGTGAGGTGACTATTACTGTATTTTGTCTCTGTTTCTTTCTGGTCTATGTTACATTTAGGCTCTCTCTTTGCTTAGGGGACCCCTTTCAATATTTCTTGTAGGGCTGGTTTGTTGTTTTCAAATTCTTTTAGATTCTGTTTTCTGGGAAGCTTTTTATCACTCCTTCTATTTTCAATGACAGCCTAGCTGGATATAGTATTCTTGGCTGTATAGTTTTTTTCATTTAGTGCTCTGAATTTATCATGCCAGTCCTTTCTGGCCTGCCAGGTCTCTGTGGGTATGTCTGCTGCCATTCTGTTTCTACCATCGTAGGTTACAAACCTCTTTCCTGGGCTGCTTTCAGGATTTTCTCTTTGTCTCTGAGACTTGTGAGTTTTACTATTAGATGTAGGGGTATTGACCTATTTTTATTGATTTGCGAGGGGGTCTCTGTGCTTACTGGATTTTGGTCCTTGTTTCCTTCCCCAAATTAGGGACGTTGTCTGCTATAATTTGCTCCAATATACCTTCTGCCCCTCTCTCTCTTTCTTCTTCTTCTGGGATCCCAATTATTCTAATGTTGTTTCACTTTATGGGATCATTTATCTCTCGAATTCTCTCCTCATGATCCAGTAGCTGTTTATCTCTCTTTTTCGTAGCTTCTTTATTCTCCATCATTTGGTCTCTGTATCACTAATTCTCTCTTCTGCCTCATTTATCCTAGCAGTTAGAGCCTCCATTTTTGATTGCACCTCATTAATAGCCTTTTTGATTTCAACTTGGTTAGATTTTAGTTCTTTTATTTCTCCAGAAAGGGATTCTCTAGCATCTTCTCTGCTTTTTTCAAGCCCAGCTAGTATCTTTATTATCGTCATTCTGAACTCTAGTTCCGACATCTTATTAATGTCCGTATTGATTAGGTTCCTGGCAGTCGGTACTGCCTCTTGTTCTTTTTTTTTTTTTTTTGAGGTCGGTTTTTCTGTCTTGTCATTTTGTTCCGAGAAAACTAGATGAATGAGAGAACAAAATACTAACACTGGAACAATGACCCCAGAAAAATATACACTAAACAAATCAGAAGAGACCTGAAACTGGGGGCAAAGAAAGGGGGGAAAAATGAATATGATCAGGCTGGTGAATAGAAAAGTGCCACACACTAGATTTTGGATGTATTTTGGTCTGTTGGAAGAAACTGCCTCCCAAAATTTAAAGAAAGAAAAACATATATGTATACAAAAATAAGGGTAAATATGATGAAGGGATCTAATATGACTCTAAAGATGAAAATTAAAAAGAATTTAAAAAAGGAATTGATAAGAAGTTGGTTGAAAAACGAAAGAAGAAAAATTAAAAAAAAAAAACAACGGAGAGAATGTGTTCAGATGGGAGACTAGAACACAGCCATACACCTGATTTAGGGTACATTTTTGTCTGTTAGAAGAAACTGCCTCCCAAATTTTTATTTATTTATTATTTATTTAGTTAAGATTTTATTTATTTATTTGAGAGAGAGAGAGAAACAGCATGAGAGGGGAGAGGGTTAGAGGGAGAAGCAGGCTGCCCGCTGAGCTAGGTGCCTGATGTGGGACTCGATCCCAGGACTCTGGGATCATGACCTGAGCTGAAGGCAGTCACTTAACCAACTGAGCCACCCAGGCTCCCCTGCCTCCCAAAATTTTAAAGAAAAACTTGTGTGTGTGTGTGTATATATATATATATATATATATATATATATATATATATATATATGTATGTATGTATACAGATGTATACACACACACACACACACACAAATAACTGTAAATATGATGAAGGGATTGGATATGATTGTAAAGATGAAAATTAAAAAAGAATTTAATAAAGGAATTGATAAGATAAGAAGTTGGTTGAAAAAAGAAAGAAAAATTAAAAAACAAAATAGAGAGAATGTGTTCAGGCAGGAGACTAGAACAAAGCCACACACTAGATTTTGGGTGTATTTTTGTCTGTTAGAAGAAACTGCTTCCCAAAATTTTAAGGAAAGAGAAACTTCAAAAATAAGGGTAAATATGATGAAGGGATCTGATCTAATATGACTGTAAAGATGAAAAATAAAAAAGAATTTAAAAAATTAATTGATAAGTTGGTTGGAAAAAGAAAGAAGAAAAACAAAAACGGAGACAATGTGTTCAGGCGGGAGACTAGAACAAAGGCCATACACTAGATTTAGGGTATATTTTGGTCTGTTAAAAGAAACTGTGTCCCAAAATTTTAAAGAAAGAAAAACTTATATACATATACAAAAAATAAGGTTAAATACAATGAACAGATAGAATATGACTGTAAAAATGAAAATTAAAAAAATATTTTTAGAAAAGAATTGATAAGATGTTGGTTGAAAAGGAAAGAAGAAAAATTCAACTAAAAAAATAGAAAAAGAAAAAAATAAAGAAAATTTTAAAAATTAACTTTGAAAGGCTAAAGAATCATGGGGAAAAAAGCCATGGATTCTATGTGCAGTATTCCCCTACCTCTGGAATTCTGTCATTCTCATTGATTGGTAAACTTGTTCTTGGCTGGCTGTTCTCGTTGATCTTCTGGGGAATGGCCTGTTGCCGTGGTTCTCAAATGTCTTTGCTGAAGGCAGAATTGCCCTGCCCTTGTGGGTCCGGGCTAAGTAATCTGCTCAGGTTTGCTCTCGGGAGCTTTTGTTCCCTGCAAGCTTTCTGTACAGCTTTGGAGGACAAGAGCAAAAGTGGCTGCCTCCCAATCTCCGCCCCAGAGGAGCCGAGACCTCGGGGCCCCACTCCTCAGTTTGCCCCCAGAGAAAAGCAGTCAATCACTCCCATCTCCCTGGTCTCCGACAGCACTCCGTGCTCACCCGGCCTGTGACTGAGCATTTCTATCTCCGGCACACGATGCCCTGTGGAGTCTCCAAACCCAGCAGAGTCCTGCGGTATGCTCCCGCACCGCTCCTCCACGGGGAGGAAGGGGAGTCTCCCTGGATCTGCTGCTTGTTGGGTCCCTGCTGGAGGAGCAGGGGCCTGACTGTGCCAGATCACAGTTTTTGGCAACCCTGAGCTGAGAGCCTGCGCCTCAGCTCCGTCTCTGCAGCTGACTTCCCCACTCCGATACCTGGGAACTCTGCCGCACTTGCACCCCCAGTCTTTCTGTGACCCCGAGGGTCCTGAGACCACACTGTCCCAGCAAGGGTTCCACCCCCCCCCGCTTAGTCACTGGAGTGACGTTCCTCAGTGGAGCAGACTTCTAAAAGTTCCAATTTTGTGCTCTGGGGCTCTATCACTTGCCAGAAGCGGCTGACGGAGGCCCCCTCCCCCGCCATCTATCTTCCCGAATATCGCCTCAGATTCACTTCTCTGCACGTCCTACCTTCCAGAAAGTGGTCGCTTTTCTGTTCATAGGATTGCTGCTATTCTTTTCTTCAATCTCCTGTTGAGTTCATAGTGTTCAGAATGGTTTGATAGCTATCTAGGTGAATTCCTGTAACCAGATGAAATTTAGGTCTCCTACTCCTCCACCATCTTGCCAAGCCCCTCCAAAGATTCATTTAATTTTTAAAGTCTTCTCCTAGTGATATAAATGTGTCAAATGGATTTAGATGGTTCAAGTAAATTACCAAAAAAACCCCCCCAAAAAACAAAAAACCCACCTTTCTAAAATATGATAACAAATTATAGCAAGCTCCATAGTGATTAGGAGTTTTATATCTTGTATACAATATATGTTTCTATTATGTTTATTTAAATATAATTAATGATTTTGCCATCTCTTTTTACTGTGAAGCTCCTTTGGCCCAAAAACCTCAGATGGTTGACAAACATCTTAGGATTTTTATACTTGAGAGTCTGTGGAAGATATAAAGACGTAGAATTGCACTGAAGCCTGAAGCTGACGTGCTTCTTTCCAGTTTGCGTACGTTAGCACATACATTCTTTCTGAAACCTCAGGCTTCCAACAACTTCTTAAATAAGTAACAATTTTTCCATAATTTTATAAATGTTTCTCTTTTCAAAGCAGAGTAGGATTATTATTTTCATAGCATCTGGGTGGGAGTGGTGGAAAACACTAATGTCCTGAAATTTATTCTTATGTAACCAAAGGAAACATTGTTGCTATTAATGTGTTTTTCTAGCTAATGGACCAAATCTGTAAGGCTACAAGTTCCAGCAGAACTACAGGTGCTTCGCAGTGCACTTGGAAGTGACAGTGCAAGAAGAGATAGTTTCTGACTAATGCCAGGGACTCCGGAGAATAATAAAATCGCAACTCCCTGATCAGTTATATCGAAGTCATCTACTGTTAACTTCTAGGAGAGATAGAGTATCCTCCTTGTGCTAGAGCAATTTTTACTCCCAGTTTTCATATATATGTCAAAGTAATGTTCCTTGTGGTGTGCCATGGGTAGTTGAGCACATTTGTTATTCCAAGATCCAAGGTTTCACATTACTGAATAAATGAAATTGTAATGTGATCCCGGCAAATGCTACCAGTCTGAAAAGGAGAATGGAAGAAGAAACAAACATGGGGGTGTCATCTCGGGCATTTCTGTCCCCGGCCTGGTTTCCTTTCATTATTCTGTGCCATTTAAAATGAAACCCTTCAAAGAGAGAATAATATGAAGTAAAGCACCTTGGGTTCTGTTGGCCAATTGGATAAGAAATAAATGCAGAGGAATATTGAGGGATGTGCAGAGGTTCTGGTGACAAATCACCTTTTGCTTTGATGTTAGGCAGTGGAGGAATTCTTGCTTCTAGCAGATGAGAATCTCAGTGACGGTGTCTGCAACTGCCACTCTCCTGCTAGAATATGGCACTTACAGATGCTACTTTCTTGTGAAACCTCACCAGATGGGACTGAAACTTCCACCCCTACTGTAGAGAACCACCTCTGGTTGGTAGAGAATGGCATTGTGAAAATGTATTTTTGAGCATCTCTTATGTGTCACAGTACAGCCAAGGTTCTATGATGGGTAGATATAAAATGACATTAACAAAGCTTATCTCTTTGAGCAAAGCTTATGTTTCAAAGCATAAAACAGAAAACATTCTTAACTGTGAATGTTTCATTGAAGAAGCTGGCAGTCCTAATTCCTGTTCCTTTTTCTCACTCAAATAACTGGTCATTCAGTAAAGTATATATTTTAAAAAAAGTCAAAAAGAAAAGTCAAGGTGTTGAAGAAGGGAAAAAAACGTCAGTAGAACTGCTGAAATCTAAATAAGATTTGTAGTTTAGTAAATCATGTTGAACCAATGTTAATTTCTTAGTTTTGGTTATATAAGTTGTTAACATTAGGGAACTCTGGATGAAAGGTATATGGGCACTCTCCCTACTATTTTTGTAACTCTCTGTAAGTCTGTAATTATCTCAAAATACTTTTTTGACAAAAACCTTAGACTACTGGGGAACGGTGTGATATGAGTAAGAACTAAATTAGTGGGGTATACCCTGTAATGATAACTTCTTTTTTAAAAAAAACACGAGTATAATGAGAGCTAGAAGCTTAGGAAAGCACATCACATATGAAAATGTCATTTCAAAAATACAGGGTCGCATATGATCAATTTCCAGCATTCAAACCTTCCAATTTACCTGACACCTGGCAAGCACCTCAATAATGCGAGGTAAATTATGAGGTACTCCATCTGAAAGAAGCAAAGAGCCAAATTACTTCCAAAACCTTTAAAAGAATAGCTCTTTGATCGCCTTTCTATCTCAAAGATATCTGTGAAATGTTTCTGAACCCTCCAGAATAAATGGGCTCCCCTCTCTGTGCTGCCCACATCACTACCACCTTTGGCACTTAACACATCTCACTGTGTCCCTAACTAGGGTGCCTACCCCTCAAGGCAGATACCTACTTATTGTTTATCTTTCCTCACGTCTTAGTTCACAGTAGGTACTTGTAGAATTGTTTTTTTCAAGGAATCAGTGAATTTGATTGGCGGGGCGGGGCGGGGGGACGCGGTGGGCGCGGGGTACTGTGTACATGGTAAACCCTTTTTGGTAGGAGCACCTTTGGTTCAGTGTCCTCCCCCGAGTTCAAGTGAGGAACAAGCCATGAGAACAACACTTCTCTGAAGCCCTTGCCAGCTTGAGGGTGCTTGAAAATATGCCCTCCCTGCTCTATAGAATTAAATATAAATGAGCCTGAGAACAAGTGGTGCCTTTATGAGAAAAGCCCTGGGTAGCATAGGCTCAATATATTTGCCGATATGTTCCTTTAAAGTTCCATCTGTGATTTTTAATACTGAAATCCTGGTTACTTGAAGATGTAGGTCAGTTGAATATATCTTACAAATTCTACCCCGGCCAGTTTCAATGAGTCGTCATAAGGCAAGTCAATCAAAAATTACCAGTTATCAGTTGCTCATTTTAAACATGCTATTGAAAGTAAAAGGGAAAAAAAAATACCACTTGAAAGTGAATATACTGAGCAGAGAAAGTCATGCAGAAGTCAGCCTATGGAAGTGGATCATCCTCGGCTGCCCCCAATTGGCTTCGGCTTCATCGAAGCATCCTGTTCATGATTGGTGCAGCGTGACCGCGCCTGTTTGAAGGTTAGGAAGTTTGACCTAGATTTTCTTGGTTTTTGCTCTAATCTACTCAGTTATCTTTGGGGGTTTGTCTGCGTCTCTGGGAAAGATGAAGCACGGATTTCAACTGGCATATTGAGTAGTTGTAAAGATTTGATAAAATGCTAATTGATAATAATGAAAAGATGAGTCACTATTTTGATAAATATTTATTTTCTTGTTCTTTTGAAAATTATTAGGGAACTTCTTTTTTAATGAAAAGAGGAGTGGCTTAGTAAGAAAGAATCCCGGGAAGAGGGATATAACATAAGGATCTTATTTCTTTGGTATTTTTGTAGCTTCCACATCTTAGATTGGAGGATCATGGTGAAAGGCACTAAATTTTAGAGCCGTAGGCTCAGGAATCACTGTCAGAGGCCATAAAGATTTCTTTCTCCGAATTTTAAGTCTAAATGCAAATCACTCAGGAGAGAAAGTCTCCATTTTCTTAAATAACATCCAGAGAACACCGATTTATAATGCTCTTGATGATAATTTCATAATCTCTGTTTTGAGACACCTAATTTCTCCTGTCTCTTAGGCTACATTATCAAACTCGTAAGAACTACAGCAAATAGAATAGAAGAGAAATGCCTGAGGGAGAGCCTTGCACATTTAACACTGGCATATTTAGCTCCTGTTGTTCACTGGTGGCCTCTTGTTTGTGATGTGGTGGATGCTTAGGACAGGAGCAGAACGTGCAAAGGTAGGACAGAGGTAGAAGAGGCTTAGCTTTTATATAAATAACAACAATAAGGACAGCAGCATTCTAGTAGTTACCGAATACTTTCTTGACATGTTTCCCTGTTTTCTAAGTTTGGGTATGATTTCAGTTATGTTCTGAAAATTGTTCATTTTACTTATACATTTTTATTTTCACTGATTTCTTGAGATTTAATTTTTTTTCTTTTGCTAGGCAACTGCACTTGTTATTGATTTTTTTAAATATATAATACATTAACATGCTTCAGGCATTTTTATTGTTTTTTTTCTGTATTTTTTTATTACGTTATGTTAATCACCATCCATTACATCATTAGTTTTTGATGTAGTGTTCCATGATTCATTGTTTGCGTATAACACCCAGTGCTCCACGCAGAACGTGCCCTCCTTAATACCCATCACCAGGCTAACCCATCCCCCCACCCCCCTCCCCTCTAGAACCCTCAGTTTCTTTCTCAGAGTCCACAGTCTCTCATGGTCCGTCTCCCCCTCCGATTTCTCCCCCTTCATTTTTCCCTTCTTGCTATCCTCTTTTTTTTAAACATATATTATTTTTTAAAAATGTGATAGAATGCAAGATACTCTCTTACCTTGTCTTTCATCTCCCACTTCCTCCTCCTCCTTCCAGAGACTATATAAATGCATATGCAAGCAAAGAAGTATTCATTTACTTTATACTCATCCTTCTTCTCTAGTATTTTTGATGGAGGAGCATGGCCTAGGATCAGACTGACTTGGGTTCTCAGTTTCTTCATCTCTAGTATGAGCTAATAATGTCATCTTCACAGAACTGTTAGGTTAAATGAAAAAAAGAATGTAAGAAACTTATCACTATTTCTGACATGCAGATAGTGCTCAGTGAGCGTGATTATCATTATTCATAACCTTTGAATGAATGGAGGAGCGAGAAAAGAAAAAAATGTATTCATTTCCAAGGGCTGCCAGAACAAAGTACCACAAACTCTGTAGCTTAAAACAACAGAAATGTCTTCTCTCTCATTTCCTGAAGCCGGAAGTCTGTTTACAGGGTGGTGCTCTTTCCTGAGGCTCTCGAGAGATACTCTGTGTTTTGCTTCTTCCTCTTCTGGTGGTTGACAATGTTCCTAGGCTCCAGCCTGTCTGTATTGATTTAATCTCTCCCTCGCTCCTCACTTGGTCTTCTGGCTTCTCTATGTGTTGTTGCCCTGTACATCCCTTATAAGGACTTGTCATTGGATTTAGGGCCTGCTCAGATAATGGAGGATAATCTCATCTCAAGATCCTTAACTTAATTACATCTGCAAAGACCCTTTTCCCAAATAAGGCCCCTTTCGGGATTACAGGTAAACGGGATTATAATGTGGATTTATCTTTTGGGTGGGACACCAATCAACTCAACTACAAATGTCTTTTTGTAACTTATTTAATGATTAATTAAATGATACATTTATTATAATAAATTAATAATACACTTATTTGATGATTAAGTTAATGATACAAAATGTGTTCTTGAAAACCATGAATGTACTGCAAACTGTACTATTGCAAATATGGAGGCATTAATTGACATTTCGTTTTATATCAGTATCACACACAGTAAAAATTTACTGGCAACCTATGAAATATAAAATTATCAAATTGATGATAATAAAATAGGCATAAACTTAGAAAAATGCATTATTTTTGCCAATACAGTTGTTTGGTTTTCCTGCCACCCTTTGGCTCTATCTGTTTGTGTGGGGAAGAGGGCAGGAAATAGAGTCAGAGGTTAAAAAAAAAGAATACACTGCAGGGGTTTTAAACCTGCTTGAGAACAGAAACTTGGATTGTCTTGTCACATCTTCAAGGATTCACTTTTACTCTCTGTTGTACATTTCCTATCCAATGGGGACCCACCTCCTTTGTATACTAGTAGAATGGCTTATTCATTCTGTGCTAGCACAAAAAGAGGTGGAAGGTACAGGGGTACCACAGGTATTTTCTTTCTATCTTTTGGGACAAAAAGAGTAGAGAGACTATTAGAATTTTTGTTTGAAATACATATGACTGCTTCAAAGAACCACCATTCTAAGAGAGAAAACTCTTGATTGCTATACAAAGTTTCAAACAGAAATAACCTATGCTGTAAAAATCTTCATTTCATCTGCCAGTATCATCATGGTCACTGAAATGTCCTACAGTTTGTGTATGACCAAATCGTATGGCCAAAACACTGCTTTCTAAATCTGATTTCTTTTGTAGTTGATTAACTTATAGCAACTCTATACATCCATAAAGTAATCGAGTGCTACAGACATCGTCTGTGATGTTAGCCTTTTAATAAACATTTTGTTTTAGTTGGCAGAATGTAAGAAGTATTGGCCATGTTAAACAATGAACCTCTCACTCGCCTTACTAGTCTTTTTAATTCACTACTCAGCCTGTGTATTAGGAATGCTTTAGGAGATGTATGATTTTTCACTAGTAAATAGTTTCCAAGGTATTATTAAACTTTTCACCCTTAAAGCTTTTCTAAATCCTACTCAGAGATACGCTTTCCTCTCTTAATTAACAGAATATTTTCACTGATGAAAATTTGTTTTGTGGATTTTTCAGGACGGTGAAACTTGGTTCTGTTTGGTATTTGCCCAGCAAGATATACAGTTTATTCTTGGCCCTTCAGTGTTCATGAAATCTCATTGTCACATCTAAAGCTGAAGGGCAAGTTCTATGCATGGGGTCTCACCTATTGTCCAATACCCAGTGGTTACTAATCTGCCAGGACCTTTGTGGGCAGAAGTGAGACATCTGCACCCTATTTCCTTCTTATCCATCCCTAAGGAAGACTGCACACATCCAAGCAGTCCTTAGTCGGATTTCGGATTTTCTTTGACAACAGTACGTGAAAAACCACAAGTACCCAACTGTACTGCTCCCAGGGTTTTTCAAAACTAACTGTTCTCCACTTACATACTTTAACCGTGAGATAATCTCAACCTTCCCAAATGTCATTTGCCACCATCTATTCCCTCTCTAGCCATGTCTGTCCTCCTTGCCATTGCTGCACACTAGGACATGGGGTCATTGGATAGATGCAAAGGAGCAGGTTCTCATGGCATGGATTGGGACAACAGGGCAGAGAAGAGATGGCTACCTCAATTTTAGAGTGCTTGTAAACCTTGATTAGTGAAGTAGGCACAAATAGCAGCTACTTCCCAGAAACTCTGGCATTTAGTCAACCTTTTGCTTGCTTTCTTGTTTTCAGATGACATTAAAACAAAACCAAACCAAACCCAAATACTGAATTGTATAAAATAAAGATAAGAGTTTCTCTTCCTAAAAAATGTATCCTACTCTCATGAGGTGAACAATCTTAACATTTAAAGGTCTTTTTCTACAATTTTTAATGCTTATAGAAGCATGTATGTCCATGCCTGAATGTGTTTGATTTTTTTTTTGATCCAAAATTTGGATTTTCTTTAACTTGATATTTCCAGTCTGAGATCTGTCATGAGCGTATCTAATTATCTATATCCTCACAAGTCTAACTCATTATTGGTCGTCTGTGCCCAGCATTCCACAGTTTAAATGTCTTATAATTTTTAAGCCATTTATTTATTGTTGGACACATATTGTTCATTTTTTTTTCTGCTATTACAAGTAATGTTTCAGTGCTCATGCTTATACAAGCTTTACAATTGCTTCTGCTGTATAGAGTCTCATATTTGCTGGGCCCAGAGATTCACACTTTTTAGAATCTAACAGGTCCAGCCAAATTGCATATTTAAAAAAAAGAAGGGGAAGAATCAATGATTTCACCTGCTTTCATATACAGTATACTTGAGAGTTTTTCTCTTTGGTTTACTTGTATTTTTGTTTCTTACATTATAACTGGTTACTGGAAAGGAGTGTATCTGTAAAGACTAGACCTATGCTTTGGGGTATGGATGCCTAACTACTATGTTTAACATTGCATGTACCATAGAAAGCCTTCTAGGAACCCCTTCTACCTCCCAAGAGGAGAAATTTCTCAGTGCATTTACTGTGATTTCAGTAGAGGAAATTATTTTGATACATATTTACTGTCCCATCAAGTCCCTGAAATAAATACATGAATTTTCCAGGAAATCTTGAATAGAAATTGAAGAATTAGACAGGTTAAAGTAGATAGCAGTAATAATTGTCTCTTCCTTTCTTGATAAATGTGGGTAAAGGTAGAGAAAATATTTTTGTGTACATTGCTGGGAACAGAGACTGGGGATATTATTGTCAAGATGGAGAAAGAAAAGCACATACAGTTCTGTACAGTGGCATGCCTTTAACCCTGACCCCTAGAGAATTTTTCAAAACTCCCCTTTCAGCCTCTTTTAGCCAACTGGGTATATTAGGGACACTTAGCATTTACACATACACTTCTCTCTATTTGTACCCTTTCTGATATACTGTTTAAACAAGGACAAGTCATTGAATCTTTATTCTTCTGTTTTCACGTCCATGAAGATAGAATAATTTCCACATAATTGAAATTAGACCAGGACTGCTAAAATCAAGTTTGCTGATTGCTTAAAAACCCTTGGGGGAAAGGCTATTTTAGCATAAATTAATGCCTTTGATTTACATATTGTAATGTATTTTTAATTTTACTTTTAGAGCTGAATTTGAATTCATGCATTTTTATAACTTCAGTCTTTTAGATTTAAACTTCTTACCATACATGATATCTTAGGTAAATGGTAGTGAGAAAGCATGCAATTCGTGGTTGAGTAATTTCCTATTCTGTGGCTGTATGTATATTCTAATTTTAATTTCTAATTGCTCATATTTATGCCTTGTCTTATCCAGTAAAAAGTATTCAAAAATACCTTTTAAAGACATATGTGGAATTATTGATGGTTTATTTGGGTGGTATCTTGAAGAAATGCTTAATATATACATACACACACACACAGACCCACATTTATATATATAAGTGTATGTATACATATACAGACACATTTATTTATGTATATACATGTAAGTGATTATGTATATTCATGAACACATAAACATACTTCACATATACTTAAGAGTAAATTATAGTGTTTTTTTCCTAAATATCTTTGATTTTCACACATCCTGCCGTCCTCCCATTTGGTACCTTCTAAATTAAATCTCATTAACATGAGCCTGCAGGCAGGGTATTGAAATAAAAGCTTCTCCCGAATCAAAAAATATCTTCTTCAATGACTAGGTATAATATTATGTGTCCCATTTACTAGAATTATGTATTGTCAACCAAAAATAATGAGTGAGAAGAGAAGATTATCATGAGCTTCTTTTGTCAGTGGGATGTCTCCACTTGATGAAGTTACTCATCACCTGGAGCAAATTTGATAGATGATATTCAACACCTTTCCCCCAAATGTGACCGAGTCTTCTACTTGATGTAACAGTCTCCTCATCTCATAGACTTCAAACTATGGAGTCAGCTCTGATGCCCTTTCCTCAGCTCAGTGATTAATCTTAGATAAAAATGTCAAAGTCTCAGGGATACTTCCTTTCTTTTGACAATATTGTCTCCCATCAAACTTTTCGGCATTTATAATAATGAATTGGGACAATTCATATGTCCCAATAATGAATTGGGACAATTCACCCTACTGGTGTATTGTCTACCCTCTGCAGCACTTAGCACTGTGTTTGGGGGCATCATAGGAATTAAGTAAATATATGTTGAATGCATAGATAAACACTGCAAGATTCACTGTAATAGTTTAGTAAAGTACAACTCTCATCAAGTTACTGTGCTGCCTGCAGATTTTCCGATCTCAGATAGCAACAGGGCAAAGACCAAACTCCTCACTCTGGGGTTTAGAGCCATTAAGAGCTTGCCGTCTTTTTAAAAGTTTTATCACGACTCTCCTCTGAATGTTCTGTTGCAGTCATGCTAATTTTTAAATTGACCCTAATGTTTTATGCTTCATCCCAGGTCTAGCATGCATTGTTCTTTTGCTCTGTGTTTTCATGCCACACGCCAGGGTTGCTCACTCTAGAATGACCTAACCTGTCCATTCTCCTCTAAGCCCAAGGCTTAACCTCCCATGCTTAAAAGTTCTCTAGCATCTCCTTCCTTGGCACTTCCCAAGGAAGTATCACACTCTTCCTTAACAGTGTTACTTTTCTTGAATATTAGGCTTCTTCTCCTAACTTGTGAGTAAGAATCTCTCTACTCTTCCCTCTCCCTGGGGATTGAAGATACAGCTTGTTGAACAGAGGGAATGGTATAATCCCTGGGTGTCTGCAGGTAGGGGATGGAGAAGGATGAATGGAGTGGAAGGTTGCTGTTGTAGAGCTGCATCAGGGTAGAGGGGAGCTCCAGAAAGCCTGGCGGTTGGGACAGTTCACGTTAGGTCCAGATAGTAGCCTCTGAAAGAGAAGAAAGTTCACCAAAATAAAAGGCTCTACAGATGAATGTTTCCTTCTTCAAAATTTTGCTTTAATATAGCCTCCTCATTCCTGGGCAGAAGTCGAGTAATTTCATGGCATTGTAGTCTGACTGCTAATGCATTGGAAGTTTTCTCAAGAACCTTTAGGTGAAAGTCAGATAACCTCATTATACCCTATCATGCCTTATAAGGTACTACTTTTAGGGCCATCAGTAAGTGAATTTCTATATAAAATGAACTCATTTCTCTTCTGAGTGAGTATGCAATTATCTCATCTACCTTGACTAAACTATTTATTCAGGCACCTAACCAAGTGAATAAACAAAATCACTGCACTCATATTCTTAATTGTCCCAGCAAAGTGCACCACAGTTTGGTCACTGCTCACGACGTCTCCCTCATTTCGTACTACTCTCTCACTCTCTTGGCCTTCCTGTCGCTCTGACTTTCTTGGAGTTACTAAAATGCCCAGGATTTCCTCTAGACACAGGACTTTTGCATATGCTCTCAATCTACCCAAAATGCCCTTCTCTCTGCAGTCCTCTTCACTCTTGCAGACTAGGTCAGATTCCCCTGTTAGAAGTATTTGTGACTTCACGTACCTTTCTTTCAGAGTTTTAGCACAGCTGAGGTCTTAGCACGTTGTTGGGTGAGTACATGATTAATGTCCCTCTTTCCCACTACATTTGAAATTCTTTGAAAAGATGGACTATACCTATTTTTGGCTCAGTTTTGTATCCCAGTGCATGGTACCTACAAGGTACTCAGTAAATGTTTATTAAATGAAGTGAAGTGAGAATTTAAATTTCGCTTGTGAATCCAGTTATTTTACTACTCCATTGACACAACTTTCTGTAACATTGTTATCCCCATTCTCTAAGCCCTCTAATACACAAAAAATCCAAATACATGTGAAAAAGCTTCTAAGTGTAAATAGTTGAAAACCGGACTTTGGTAGTTACATAATTACCTATCTAGCCAAATATTAATTTTTGTCTTTTACACAATAAAGAGGATATATTGACAGTTTTTGAAGGAGAGGGTACCTTTCTCACTCTGTGTGATTCTGGAAACCTTAAGTACATCTTAAGTATCAATATTTGCCTGATTCCAGGGAAGACTATACACAGAAATATCTGAAACATCCTCAAAGCCTTCTACATTTCAATAGAAGGAGCATAATGCTTTTACTACTCGACTTTGTTGTACAGAGTTTTCTCAGTAGAGTGAACACTAAATCAGTTATCCAGCAAGTTCATATTAAAGGAAAGATGTTCAAAGAATTATTCCACAAGACTTCTCATACCTGGATCTTCAAAGAATGAACTGCATGGTTTAGTGATACTAAACTATAAATAATTTTGAAGAGGAGAGAGAAGTTTGATGGCTTAATAAGAAAGGAGTCAGTTCACTCTGGACACTGCGGTTGCTAGATACAGAGCTACTGTTTATAAGGATAAGGCTTTTTCTCCTTTTGTATTTGATTTTGTGAATTTCTTAGAAATATCTGCTTTGACTTTCTTACTACTTTCCTGAGGATACCCATAAACCAAAACAGAGGTAATGTTTGAATGCAGCTGCATAGAAAAAAGCACACATGATCAACGTCGTCACCTCCTCCCTCTCCCTCGTGAGCCACATCCAATCAAGAAGCAGCTGCTGTCAGTTCTGCCACTGGTGCCTCTTGACTCTTAACTACTTCTCCATCCTGGGGGTGTCCATGTTCAACACCAATAACCTCCTAAGCATTCTCCCACTTTGGGGTTTGCTCCCCCCCACCCCTCAGTCCCTTCCTCTCACCGTTGACATTGTTCCTTCTGAAATACAACTCCGATAGCTCTATCATTTAAAACCTTTAAATGGCCCATAACAACAACAACAACAACAACAACAAACTAATATAAAAATTGTATTACATGGCAGCACTGTTCAAAGCACTTTACATATATTAAGTCATGACCGTGTCCTGGGACAGTAAATCTAGAAATTGTTACTCGTCATCACTTTCGTATATAATAAAGTTGATGTTGATTGAGTACCTGTTTGGACCAGCACATATTTTACAATATTAACTCATCTAATCCTAACAACACCTCATGAGTAACAACTTTTTTTTTAAATTGTGGAAACTGACTCACTAAATAAGGGTTAAGTAACTTGCTCAAGGTGACATGGCTAATAAGTGGAGAGACAGCATTCAAACCCAGGCAGACAAGCTGCAGAGTCCATGTTCCAAAGCCCTGATCAGACAGACCGCCTTTCCAAATAAGCTCCCTGATTTGAGCATCTCTCTCACAGTGCTCATCTGGCTTTTCTTTCCAACCACAGTTCTCATTGGCGTTGCATTCTCCTATCTTCTATTCTGTCACACTGAACCAAACAGGTGCTCTTGGAAATGAATCCTTCTCCTGGACCACCTTGATTCACTCAAGCTCTTCGTTGCCTCTATAAAACATTTGTCTGAGGTTATGACCTAGCATGTTCACAGCTGAAATGTTACACCCTAGTAATACTATGGATTCTTGTTCCTACCTGCTAAAATGTGCAGCCTAAAGAAATCAGTTGTTGTAGTGATTCCCAGACATATTTATGCTAGTTGTACCTACTATGGTACACATTTACTTGAATTATTATATGAATTGATGAAATATGAAAAAGAAAAAAAGTCAAATGTACAATGAGTTTTCTTTTTTAAATAGCTATCACGTGTGGTCAGACAACTGTGAACACCTGGGAAAATTTGTAAAAGCCTAGAAGGACTCTTTATTCAGATTTTATCACAAATATCATTTTTTAAGTTTTCATTCCAATGTAAAGAAGCTAAAACTGGGAATTCTAAACAGTGTTGTATGAATACAGTTTAGAAAAGGCTTATCAGAGCTTCAACTTCCGAGCTTCAACCCAAAGAGAAGGCCTTCTTATCTCAATTAATTGAGCATTATATGTTTCATAATACAATGATATAATTAAGAAATGAATGTGTGAGGGGTGCTTGGATGGCTCAGTTGGTTAAGTGTCTACCTCTTGATTTTGACTCAGGTTATGATCTCAGGGTCGTGCAATGGGGCCACGTGTGGGGCTCTGCACCGGGTGTGGAGCCTACTTAATATTCTCTCTCTCCTTGTCCCTCTGCCCATCCTGCACTTGCAGGGGATCTCTCTCTCTCTCTAAAAAAAAAAAAAAAAAGAAAAATGAATGTATGATTTTTTTAGTATAATTCCATGCCTTGCCAACTTAAAAAAATATCAATCTGACAAATATCAATCTGGATTGTGTTGGATAAGAGGATTTCTAATGTCTTTGAAATACCGACATCCTAGCCAAACCACAGAACTCAGGGTTCTTCCAGTATTTACCTATGAGGCACTTTCTGATGTCTCATTTTCTGCCTTTGAACGTGCTTCTCTTTTGCCTGAAATGACTTTCCCTAACCTTTTTGCTAACTGATTCATCTGTTGGTTTTAGATATTACCTAGTCTGCGATATCTTTCCAGACATTTCAAGATGTATATTCCTCTAAATATCTATTAGGAAAAACTACCCAGACAAAATATATTATAATTAAAAATTTGGAGAAAATGAATGTATTCAGCCTTTTTTTTACTTTTTTTTTCCCTTATGGGGAAGACATGACAGGACAGTTTTTAAAAATATAAAGAAAAGTAATAATTAAACTTTTCTAATCCTAGTATTCTATCCAAAACACATCTACAGGGCAATCACAGATGTGACCATGACTTAAAGATTAATAATATTATGGTGCTGAGGATAGAACCCATATGACAAAGGAATCATGCAAAATTTTGACTTGAGAATGATGAGCTCCAAAACATTTTTTTTAAGGTATTGTGGTCATTCTGATTATTTGTAAAAGGGAAAGCTGTTAGTAATAGTTGTGCAACTGCAAAGCAGGTTACAAAATATGATACATAACTATCGGTAAACAGCAAAGTAGGGTTTAGGTGGATGTAGTAGTTTCCACGGTAAACCTACTTCATCTAATCAAAGTGATATTTCGTAATCACGAAGAGGATATAATTATAAGCATTTATTATCTAAGTGGGATGATTTTTGATAAGGGTGAAACAGGATTGCTTTTATTAGAATGAGATAGAAATACAGTCAGAAGATATGAAGATTATGTTAATTATGTGGATCTGGTGCTTAAGAGAGAACATATGCTTCTCTTGGACTCACTTTCACTGGCGAATAGCCATTTAACCTATGATGTGCTAGAGCTGTGAAGCTGAAGTACTTAAATGTTGTGCTTCCCTGGCGATCTGTCTCTATAGCAAGCCCCCCAAACAAGGGGGTGAGATGAACGCGATTAGGTCTCAATAAGAACCATCACCCCAAAGTGAAGTGGCCACACATCATGTACACTGAAATATTGTGTCTATAATCAGTAGGAGCCTGGTATGTGCAGAAAGCAAGGACTCCACTATGGAGGAGATTAGTGGATTTGACTGTATCTGGAAGAATGGTTTTCATTGGCAGCTGAACATTCAACTGTGTCCATTTTGCGCTGGGCTGCTAGTCCTATGAAGATAATTATGTGTGACAAGGTCTTGTCACTTTTTATTAACACCCTTCAAGTGTCCCCCATTGCCTACAAAATAGAGTATGTACTTCTTAGATTGATAATTAAGTTTCTCTACAGTCAGTCTATCCCCATCTTACCATGTACATTTGCTAGCTTCCACTAAACTGCATTCCAGCTTAATCAAAGAATTCAGCGTTTTTCTAACATGAATCCTTGATACACTTTATCATCTACGTGCGTTTAGTCACATTTTATATCACTCATGCCCATATTCATATTTTTCTAATTTCCCAGATCAGGATCAGCTCAGTCAGAATTAATCTTTTCCTTAAAGGAGGGTACAGTAGTCATTAGGTGCACAGGTTTTGTGTATCTGGGTTCAAATCCTTTACTATTTTCTTTATTCGACAAAGCCTACATTACTATCATTTACTATACTACCTGGTCCATAATAAGTACTCAGTAAATAGTACTTTATTTATTTATTTATTTATTTAAAGTTTTTATTTATTTGTTAGAGAGAGTGTGGGCGAGAGAGAGTGAGCAAGGGTACAAGCAGGGGGAGCTGCAGGCAGAGGGAGAAGCAGGCTCCCTGCTGAGCAAGGAGCCTGATGCGGGACTCGATCCCAGGGCACTGGGATCATGACCTAAGCTGAAGGCAGACGCTTAACCGACTGAGCCACCCAGGCGTCCCTAAATAGTACTTTATTATCATCATGATCATTATATCTCACATCCAGCATTTATCATGTTCTGCTTTGTGTTGTAATTTCTGTGTACATCATCTTTTGCTCTATATTATGTTTCTTGAGGTCAGAGGCTTTGCCATACTTAACTTTTTAATCTTCCTGAACACACTTTGATCAAATTAGTTTGCAAAGTCCATAAAATGAATCCATTCAGATGCGGATGCCAATTATCTAATTCTATACTTCATACATTTTGAGTTATTTTAAATTATAAATTAATTACATTTCTATAAACTATAAGCCATTAATTTTTTTTCAATGATTCCTTTTACTATCTGATATGTTACTGAGGCAGTTTCCTATCTAAAAATCTAAGGCAAAGTGATCTTCACTTATCAAGATGGCAACCGATAGCCTTCTTAATTACCTTATATTCAATACCTATACATGTTTGATTCAAATTCCCTAAAAAAATTAATTTGTAAATGAAGCTTCCATCAATGTGAGTAAAATGCCCATAAAGAAGACAATAATGAGAAGCTTTAAAATTTGGTATTAATCGTTTTGATTTTTAAAGATCAATTATCACAAACTAAGTCAATTACTGTTGAGAAACTCATCTCTCCAGGTCTCAAATTTCTTATCTGTAAAATGACTGTGTTGTCTGAAGGTATAAAATCATTTTCAGTTCAAGATACTATATGATGCTATTGTCAAAAATGAGGAAAAGAGTAACCTTATTTTTTTATAGTATTATAAAGAAGACTGCTACCAGTATTCACACTTATCCATTTAGTCAATATATACTTATTGAGCACCTATCGAGAATAGAGACAGAATACAGAAGACAGTGTTGAACAAGACATTTAAAGTCTCTGCCTTCTTAGAATTTACAGTCAAGTCCAGAAGATAGACAAAAGTCAAGTAAACCATGAGACAGATTATAAAGCCAGGGAACAGATAGTGCTATGAATAAAAGTACGCTAAGGGGTAGAGGGTGACGAGGAGCTATTTAGATACAAGATTTAAAGAGGAACACAGAATGCAAAGAACATTTCGTGCAGAGGATAGCAAGTGTGGAAAAGGGCCAGAGTCAAGAGGTCTCATGGTGTGTTGACGGAACATTGAAGAAGCTAATGTGGATGAGGTAAAATGAGCAAGAGGAGTTGAGGCTGAAGGTGTAGTGAAGGAACAGATTCTGTAAAGCAGTGATTCCCAGAGAGGTCAGTTTTGTGCCCCCACACCCATCCTGGAGATATTTGGCAATGCTTGGTGACATTTTTGGTTGTCAAAACTGTGAAGGGGATGCTATTGCTATTGACATCTAGTGAACGGGAGCCAGGGTTGTTAGCTAACATCCTAAATTACACAGGATAGCTCCTCTTGACTAAGAATTTTCTGGCTCAACCTATCTAGAGTGCCAAGACTGGGGATCTTGGATGTAAGGGCTTGTCGGTTCACAGTAAGCAATTTGGATTCTATTCTGTGTGACGGGAAGCCATTGGAAACTTTTCAACAGGGCAGGAGTATGATACGATTAGACTTGTGTGGCGAATGACTAAAAATAGTGGAAAATAGAGACCTAAAAACCAGTGAGAAAGTGACTGCAGGAGTCCAGGAAGGAGATTAGCTATGGGTTTTCTCTCTGGTTTCAAGTTTCACGTGGTGATTTATATTATTTAAAAATTTACGTTAAGAAGACAGCAGTTTGTCTACATAGCAGAATATCTAGAAGATGTGACTATGGAGGACTGACTTCTCAATTTATATGACACAGCAATATGAGCAATCACATCTTTTCAAGATTCATGTTATCCACATGAATCTGATTTCTTACAAGCGAGACATTCACCATTACAAACTCAGTGGATATAGAAGTCTATTTTATGCTGTTTAGTATTATTCTGGGTTATGTTAGAAGTTTAATAAGTTCTCATTAAAAGTGACTTCCTGTTCTTCCTATCTGAATAAAACAGTCCCTGAATTTTGTCTTCCATAATGGGAAAGTCAGGCTTACGCTCAAGAGCACATTTCTTGGAAGCTGAGAGGATTGCTCTCTACTTACTTGAGGCTTAGGTCATTGATAGCAAATATTCAAGGATAAGTATGAAACAAAGTATCCCAGGAAGCTTTAGATAATCTTTATGTTTACAACAAAACAACTTGACATGCAGGCATTCTGATCTATAATTTCATTCATGCTCTGTAGTCCGGAGTCTTCACTGGTCAGGACTGTGCCACCATGTCATAGTCCTATGTAGGGGGAAAGAAAAACATCTTTTCTGACTTTCAAGCAATTCACTTACATGTTTACATGGTATTCTGGTATTCTAGACATTATAATATGGCTTTATAATGCAGATTCATGTAGGCTGAAACAAGTAGGGCTTGAATTAACAAGATCTCCTATTTGATACTTCCTAAAACCTATATTATTCATGTTTATATTTTATGAAGAGTAATCTGTAGCTGTCAAATGTGTAATCTAGTATGGTGACTTTTGAAGTCATTATATTTTCTCTCTATAATACTATTTGTTTGAATAAAACTGTTAAATAAAGATATATTAAGGAATATTCAGTTGGAAGAAATGATTGATGATTAAATGAATCCCTGCTGACATTAATTAGGTAGCTCTACTATTTTACAATATTGGTCATGTAAAAAGAAGGGTCTCAATTCAAATTTAACCAAATTCCAATTGCTTCTCGTGATGTAGTCGTATTTAGAAATGTTATTGGTGTGTAATTAAAACTTAAAAAATGGTGATTTAAAAATTAATTACTAGTAATCAATTACTAGTGATTTAAAAATTAATTACTAGTAATTAATCCAAAGGCTCATTAATTTTGTTTGTAGGAAGTAAATAAAATAGCATACATTCCTTTTAATGTTAAAAGGAACATTCAGGTTGCAAGACTGAGATCAGAGTGAACAGATGGAAAATTGTTCATATTTCCTCCAATGTCTAAGGACCTTACATTAAAAAGCACTGAAATATGCTTTTCCCCCTGTATAAATAGCATGTGGGAAAAACCTACTAAAGTAAATGATGAATGATACAGATACCCAGGAAATTATTTTGAGAGAGGACTTTGTAAACAAGTGCAACAATACCATTTATAATAAATATTGATTTTTTTGAAAAAATAAAATTATGCATTACAAGCCCATTATTTTATTTAAATTGGTTTGCTAGGAAGCTTTCCATGAAATAATGATGTCAGTCACTATTGCTACTCCTGATAAGATCCAGTTTAACAGTAGGTAAACTGATTATGGTGTTTAAACTTCGGCATTTCATGGTTTTATCATTTTAGCAAAAACTAATTTGAAATATATGCAAGTTAGGTATATTCTTATCTTTGCTATGTGGAATTATCTTTTCTATATTCAAATAGCTTATATAATGTTTATAATTATGCTGTAACTCAATAATACATTTATCTACTTAAAAATTTTGACTTAATATGATCTAAGATAAGTTAATACTGGATGTATTATAATAGCATTTGGAATAGAAGAATAAGAAGAAATTAAGGAGAATAAGAGAAAAAATAATAATATCTTTAGAATGAAATAATTTAAATATGTTTAACTTTCCATCCTACTGTAATGACTGGAAGTCTTCATTATTAAGTGGCTTATAAAATATTCCCCTTAATTTATGATGCTGTATTTCCGGGAAATAATGCACTAAGGAAACGGAAATATTTTTTTCTGTAAGAGAATGGGGTTTGAATTACATACTACCTTCTTTACCTGTTAGCTTTTATCTATCCCTTCTTCTTATCTTGATTCAGATATTCATAATGCCTTTCCTGGCTATTTCAGACTAAAATAATACCATCCTTTGAACTCCTATGTGGTTAGAAACATTTGACATTTGCTCATTTATTTATTCCTCCTTGCATAAATTATTCTCTTGCAGATGCTTCCAACTTGTTAAATTTCATCTATGGTAGTTTAGATTGTCATATGTATTTCACAGACTTTAGTTGCTTATGTTTGAATCATGGTAGAAGTTATAATTTTGGTAGTAGGGACAAGATCTTATTCTTTCTGTGCCCTCATGCACACCCGTTATAGTGTTTCAAGTAGTAGTCATTCAATAAATGTTTGTTTCTTTTCTTTTTTTTAAGATTTTATTTATTTATTTGAGAAAGAGAGAGAGAGAGAACACAAGAGGGGGGAGCAGGAGAGGGAGAAGTAGACTCCCCGCCGAGCAGGGAGCCCGATGTAGACTCGATCCCGGGACTCCAGGATCATGACCTGAGCCGAAGGCAGTCGCCCAACCAACTGAGCCACCCAGGCGCCCAAATGTTTGTTTCTAACAAGAAAGAAAAAGCAGAGTCCACATTCTCACAGAGTTGATAAGGTTATCCTCATAAACTAATCCTAACTCAAGGGTAACATAGCATAAACTGCCACCTCATTGCTGGATTGATTAGCATAGCCTAAGTATGTATTATATATGTGGCCTGACCTAGCATGGATGGAATCTAATGTCTGATAAATGTTGATATATTTCTCAAGTTTTCACTAACAACTACAGTGATTTTTATGGACAGGCATAGGTATTTTTAAGATGTGTGTTTAACAGGAGAAAACATTCTATTAAGGAAATCCTATAATCCAAATTCAGAAAAAAAAAAGGACATCAGGAATATTCACTAAAAAAATTCTTAGCTGTACTAAGAGCATTCATATTAAACTTATAAAATTAATTCTGCAACTTTATTGTGAAGATGTATAAACCTTACTTCTTGTTTAAATGAACTAAATAGATTTGCTCTAATCACCTAGCAACAATCTGCAGTCTATTTAGAGAATGACATTTCATTTTTTTCCCACTGAAAAGATGTTAAGACCTATTCTTTGGAATCTCAAATAGTTATGATCTGTGGTGCAATGGAAAGGAAATTATAGAATCTGGTTTATATAGTCTTTGCCCTGCCACTAACTAACTAGGCGACTTCACCTAAATGCTTTTTGCCTCTACTTTATGTATACCAAGAGGAGTTTTATTAGATCATTGCTGGTGTCTTTCCAGCTGTGATCTTAAGAAATGTCCTCATTTACAGGTAGCTCTCAGTGATTCAACTTCTGAGAAATATTACCACCTAATTTGCTTAAATTCACCCTCTATTAATTACATACATTTATTATTTTTAATTACATGCCATTTCTAAGTCAATGCAAGCTCCAAGGAAAAGAGTATTGAGTCTCCATACCTTAGCATTTTTATACTAAGCAAATATAACAATTGGTAGCATTTAAAGTTAGAAGAGAGAATGGGTATATTGAACAGTAGAAAAGTTTACCATGTTGTTATAGCAGAGATCTTTGGACGTTTTAGAATATTGACCCTGACCATGGATTTTAATAAGCAAAATTTAACTTTATTCATTAGTTTTAAGCTCACTTTCCTGCTTAAAATACTTCTATAGGATAAAATAAGCATCAGTGGTTTCATGATCAGATCCCATAAACACTTTAATCTTGTCTCAGAGACCTGATCTCATTTTGTCTGGGTGCTAATGAAGCTATTATTTTCCTGATTTATCATTTTATTATGATTATCAAATTCTCTGTAGCCTTTTGTTTTATGTGTCTCTCTTATGAGCAGCATGTAGCTATAATTTTTACACAGTTGGACAATAATTTTTTTCAATTAGCTATATTAGTTCATCTACTTTTATTATGATTAGTGATATATTTAAATACCATCTTATTTTGTGCTTTCTATTGATCCTGCCTTTTCTACTTGCTTTTTAATTTTCTGCATTCTTTTGCATTAACTGAGATTTTTAAAGAAGATTTATTTATTTTAGAGAGAGAGAGAATACACAAGTCAGGGGGAGAAGCAGAGGGAGAGAATCTTCAAGCAGACTCCCCACTGAGTGTGGAACCCGGCATGGGGCTTGATCTCATGACACATGAGAGCACAACCTGAGCTGAACCCACGAGTCTGAAGCCTAACTTATTAAGCCATCCAGGCACCCCTGCATTAACTGAGATTTTTAAATTCTATTTTCGGTCTACTGGGTTGGGGAGTTACAGACTACATTTCCACTATGATTCCTAAAATTATTTAAATGCATACCAAACAAAGTCCAAAGATAATAAATATCTCTACTCTTCACTAGAAAAATTCAAAAACCTTAGAAAAATTTATTTTCAATCACTTCCCCCCTTTTTTGCATGTTATTTGTATAAGTTGTCACGTGGTAGATAGAGTGAGAGAGTAGGTGTGGAGAGTGGGGGAAGAAGAGAGATAGGTTACTCTAGCTCTCTCTAGTCTCTTCTTATAAGGGTACTAATCCTCTCATGAGGGCCCTCCCCTTCTGCCCTCATCTAAACCTATCTCCCAAAGGCCCCATCTTCATGTGGCAGATAGGGCTTCAACATGAATTCTGAGGGGACATAACTCAGTCCATAGCACAAGGTAATTCAATTAAGAAAGAATAATCTTTTTAAAAAATGGGGTTAGAAAATTTGGATATCCATATGTAAAAAGAAAAGAAAGAAAGAAAGAAAAGAAGAACTAAACTTGAACTTTCTTTTGTACCATATTTTTTAAAAAGACCTAAAACTAGAAAGGTAGAGAGAAAAAAATAGAAAAAAAGCTTTGTGACTTTGGATTAGGCAAAGATTTCTTATGGCATAAAAAGCATATATTAGAAAAAAATTGCTAAGTAAACTTCATGAAAATTAAAAATGCTTGTTCTTTGAAGAAAACTGTTGGGAAAATGAAAAAAACATGCCACAGATTAGGAGAAAATATTTACAAAAACATACACCTGATAAGAGTTATATCCAGATTATATAAAGAAGTTTTACAACTCAATAATAAAAAGCAAACCACTGAGTTTCATTTTTCAAAGCTTTAATAATTCACCAAAGAAGAAAGCAAATGACAAATGCATACTCAGAAATATTAGTCATTAGGGAAAAGACAGGTTAGCTTTCAGTTACCATATGACCCAACCATTTCACTTATAGATACTTGTCCACATAAATATATATACTGAAATATTCATAGCTGCTTTGTTGATGATAGACAAAAACTGGAAACAACCCAAGTGTCCACGAACTATTGCTTGACAAACCAACTGTATATCTATATATTAAGAAAAAAATGGTAGCAAATTTCTAATACATGCAACATCATGAACTGATCTCAAAAGCATTAGATTACTTTAAACAAGCCAGAAATAAAAGAATACATATTGAATGATATCATCTGTAGGAAGGTCTAGAAAGGCAAAACTGTAGTGATAGGAGCAGCTCAGCCCAGTTACCTGGAGCCAAGGATGTGAGTGAGGGCAGATGGGCCTGCTGAGGGGTGTGAGGAAACTTTGTTGGATAATACAAGTGTTTTATATCTCGATCTAGTGATTATGTGATTGTATAGATTGTTAAATCTCATTGAATTGTATACTTAAAATGACTGGGTTATATTTCATGTAAATTATACCCTAGTATAGAAACTCTACTGTTAGTTTAAAGATAACCTACCTTTTTTTTCCTCTGGCAGCGTCTCAAAAATTTGTGGAAGCAAGAGGGTCTTTAGGGTTCTACAAATTCATTACGTTGTATCAAGGTGTGATTTCTTCATACTTACCTTTCTTGTGGTTGGTTCACTTTGCAAACTCTGAATTCATGCTTTCAGCAATTCTGAAAAGTTCTCTACCACTATCTCTTCAAATATTGCCTTTCCTTGTTTTCTTTTATTCTTTTCCTTTGGGGCTTGATTATACTTACGTTACATTTCCTAGTAATGCCCTCTATATCTGTTAACATCTTTATATTTTCTTTAATTTCTTTACCTCTCTGTTCTAAGTTCTAAATAACTTTTTCTTTAGATTTTAGGAATCTGCTTTTGTCCACCTATTTAATTATATACAGTTGATCCCTGAATAACATGGATTTGACCTGGGTGGGTCCACTTGTATGTGGATTTCTTTTGATAAACATAGTACACTACTATAAATTATTTCTTCTTCATTATGATTTTCGTAATAGCATTTCCTTTTCTCTAGCTTACTCTGTTGTAGGAATACAGTATGGAATATATATAACATAAAAATAGGTGTGAGTTGACTGCTTATGTTATCAGAAAGGTTTCTGGTCAATAGTAGCTATTAATAGTTAAGTTTTGGGGGAGTCAAAAATTTAATGAGGATTTTCTACTGCACTGGGGGCGTCAGCACCCAACCCCCACATTGTTCAAGGGTCCACTGCATTTTATTTTATTTTATTTTTTTTTTATTTTTTATTTTTTTAAAGATTTTATTTATTTATTTGAGAGAGAGAATGAGATAGAGAGAGAGCATGAGAGGGGAGAGGGTCAGAGGGAGAAGCAGACTCCCCACTGAGCAGGGAGCCCGATGCGGGACTCGATCCCGGGACTCCAGGATCATGACCTGAGCCGAAGGCAGTCGCTTAACCAACTGAGCCACCCAGGCGCCCAAGGGTCCACTGCATTTTAAAATTCAGTAGTTCTATTTGATTCTTTTTCAAATGTCTGTCCTTTAAAAATAGGGTAGTGTTTTTTGCTCATTTATTTTAAAAGTTCCCTTTTTAATTCTTAAAAATATTTGAATATGTATAATTTATATTCTATGTCTGATAAATCTAGTATTTTAAGTCCCTGAGGATCTAATTCTGCTGTTTATTGTTTGCCTTGACTCATTAATACTGGCTGTTTCCTTGTAAATTGTGTTATTTTGGATTATGAGCTCTTACTGGCTGGGACTTACCTATAGAAAACCTGAAAACTCTGAAATGAATGATTTTTCTTGAAGAGATTCATATTTCCTTCTGCCAGATTCCTGGGGACAATTGAAGTTAACTCTTAATTTTCCTAGACTACACAAGCAGTGTGAGTTTGAACCCCAATCTCATCTGTGAGCAGGATGTGGATTCTCAAGGGAGAATTATTGTCTCTTCTAGATGCCAACCCTTGATAGAGAAGTGTCCTTCTTGTTTTCCTCTCCTGATGGCAGATTATTTTTTTTCTAGTCCAGTCTATCAGTGATGATGATGATGATGAAAGAGATCTAGTTCCAATTTCTGATCTTGCTGAGTCCTGAGCCCTTGACATCTAGTCCCTTCAGGATAATGAAAACCAGGGTTCTAGGATCCAGGGAGTAGTAAACATTCAGGGAAGCCACTACTTTGGACAATCAGTACAATTGTTTGGAAAAATAAAGAAATAAAAATACTTCAATAAATCATGAATTATTAATACTAATCACCCAAGTTAAGAATGTATATATATTTGTGTGTATATTTAGGAGATACTTTAAATATGAATTTGTTTCCTTCTTGTGGTATCAGGGCTTATATTGATAATTTTGTATTCAACTGATGACACTCAAAAGACTGAAATTTAAAAAAAAATGTTCTTAAGGTCAAATCAAGTTGAAGACAATCATTCTTAATTCCATTTATAAGACCTAGTAACTTGTCTTGGTAAAGCTAGTACTAAAAATGCCTCTTTGTAGACAGGTAGTTAAAATACCATACAAAACTCATTTTTGACTGTCAAACCAAAATTATTTGCAAGCCATAGATACATACAACCTTGTATGCTGACACCTCACTTAACTGTTAAATCACCTGAAAGATTATCTTGTCTTTCTTTTATGTGAATTCAGAAGCACAAAGCTATTTAAAATTCCTTCTCCAGAGGAATTCTATTAGGAGTATTATATTTCTTTGGCAGTCCTAAAAGGAACCAGCTCGATATTTTAACATCATATTTTTTAAAGCTACTTTGGGTTATTTTTTAAAAAGTTAGATTGAAACCTGAGAAATATGCACTATGCAAATGGCATGAATTGTATCAGAGTTCTACAGCTCAAAGTGTTCTTTCACACCTGTCTGGTAGCAAGGTAAACCATTCCTATTAGCACTGTGACATTCAAAAATGCGAGTGATTAGTAAATGCAAGTGATTAATGCAACACAATCTATTTGTGTTTTCACCTACTACTCTCTGCATATTTAAATATGCACAAACAGATAGATTGTGTTTTCATATATAAGTTTTAGAGTATCCCAGAAGGGCATATGAATAAAAAGAAAAAAAAAAGATTTATTGTAACATAAAAAATTGTCTATAGTCACAGTGCAACTATGGGGAAAAGAAATTATTGAAGCATAGCTCAGGTAATTTTAAGAGACTGATGCTAATAGATAGTGGAGGCTGAATACATTCTGAATTATGAAAAGAAAGAAAATAGTGGACAAAGGAAGACAATAGCAATAATAACTACCACTTATTTGGGTTCTTACCATTTATCAGAACTATACTGAATGCTTAAAAACAGTCTCAACTCTACGAGAATCCATTTATCAAGTGTTTAATACATACCACTTTATTCATGGAACAACTATTTGAGTTAGGTACCATTATTTGCTCTGTTCTCCAAATGAGAACACTGACAGAGTTGCATCAAATTTCCCAAGGTCACATGAACTTGAAAGTGTTCAGTCAGATAGAAAAGCCAAAATAGGCTGATTGCAGAGACTATGCTTTCTAGTAACCTCTCCAGTATATTCTCATTTAACTACTGATCTTCATCTCAACCCAGTTGGGATGTGTCTTATTCATCCTATTTTAAAGATAGGCAGATGGAGGTAGACACTAAGTAACTTGCACAAGATTCCTTATGAGTTCTAGTAGCAAGATTAGAACTGGTTTAGTCTGGTTCCAGACTCTGAACTTTCCACCCTATTATTTCTGCCTTTGTTACAGTATTTTTTATTCTTCAGTTATTCGGTCATTTGGTCATTTATTTAACAAATATTTGTTGAACACTTTGTATAATGCTTTCTTCTGGGCTCTGGGAATACAAAGAAAGTGAAAAAGAAAGTCAAAGTTCCAAAGTTTACATTCTAGTTGTGGGGGGAGATAGGCAATAAACAAAAAAACCATTAAGTGAATGTCAAGTGTTAGTAACTGCAATGAAGAAAAATAAGGTGATGTAAGAGGCTAGAAAATGATGAGAAGATAGGTGTATTCAAATTTTTTAGATAAGATGGTCAATGCAAGGAAATGTGCAACTGTCACTGGTAATTTTATGATACTGTCATTTTCTATCACAAGTATCTTGACTCCCTGGTTCATATGACATTGAAACTGAAACTGAGTTTTGTATCATTCTTCTGGTTTCCAGAAGAATATGCGTGACTTAACATCTACCATTTCATTGCAGAGATGATTTTATGCTGGTTTTATTTCGTAATTCTGCTTGAAGAGACAAAATGAATAATTGTTTTCTTTCTAACTATCAAAAATAATCAGCACAATAAGGTGAACCAATGTTTGGACTTAATAGGAAAGTGTGCCTTGCCAACAATTAAGGAAAATGGTCTTCTCCCGTCATTAACACTTGATGTGGGATATTAGTTCTTCCAGGCAATCTCATGATAAAAGCAGTAGTGATGTCAAGAACTAATCGACAGATTTTAATTGAGGAACACTTATATTACAGAGTATATGACAGTGAGATGTACAAAAAAAACTTGTTTTTGCTTTTCTTTAAAAAGCTGAAACTCTTCTTCCCAGTAGTAATTAAAAATAAACGGCAGTCATTAACTTGCTGTGGGCTTCTAATGACCACAACATTGCTTCCTTGCATGAATGATTTACTGATCTCAAGCAAAGTAATTCAACACTGAAGTTATCTTGAAAATTAAAAACCATTCTAGATAATGAATAGTTTCAATTTCTATAGCACCAATTTATGTGTAGTCTTTTCTTTTTAATGTATTCTTCTGCACACGTACAACCTGCTAACTAACAAAAATTGTCTGAAAGGGACTCTACACAAAAGAATAGCTCACAAAGCTCAGTTTCTGTGCTTAATTCTATAGACTTAGAGATGACGTTCACTCATTCATTCATTCAACCAACATTTATTGAGAAGCTTTTTTAGGCTAAGCATTTTCCCAAATGCTTTGGGAGTAAAACAAAACAAAACAAAACAAAACAAAAAACGGTCTCTGCCCTCAAAAGAATTTATTTTATAGAATTGAATAATATTTTATTCTAATCTTGTTCCTCTTATTTAATTGGTTGTATCATAATTTAATTAACCATTCCCATGTTGTAGGATATTTAGGAAATATATATATGATATAAAAAGGCTGCATTAAAAAAAAAAGCCTGTGTTGAGGATGTGAGGGAGATCTGGCTGTGATATCTGTCACCCCATTGATCGCCAGGGTTGACTAAGCTGATCTGACTGGCTGGGGGGGCCCCTTCCTCCTTCACTGCTCCCTGTGCATCCCTCCTGACACGTGCTACTCGCTCTGTGAAAGAGGAGGCCCTTTCCCAATAGAGGAGGACTGTTCTTCTGTCAAGGGTATAGGAGTAGCTGCATTCCCCTGCTAAAACCTCCAAATGAGCTGCCCAAGTCCATTTGTAGAACGTAGGGTAGTCAAGCTTCCAAGACTCTAGACACATCCAAATAGGGCGCTGCATGTGGCAGTCTGCCTTGCTTTAAAAAAAATGTTTGTGTTGAATACTCCTGATAATAAATATTTATTCACATTTCTGATTATTTTTTTGGAATGGATTTCTACACAACAGTTTAATAACTAGGTCAAAGGCATGTACATTTTAGTCTCTTAACAAATTTGATGAAAATAAGTCCCAAATTGCAAAATAGGAGAAAAGCTTGTATCATTTTATATTGCCACCAACACTGTATGAGAGAGCCTTTTCTCATTCTGTTTCCTTGTCAACCTTAAGAATATCAATGTTCCTGGGGCACCTGGGTGGCTTGTCAGTTGAGTGTCTGACTTTTGATTTCGGCTCAGGTCATGGTCTCTGGGTCCTGGGATGGAGCCCTGCATTGGGCTTCACCCTCAGTGGGGAGTCTGCTTGAGGATTCTCTCTCTCACTTTCGCTCTGCCCTCCTGCCTTCTCAAATAAATAAATAAATCTTTTAAAGAAAGGAATATAGAATGTTCCACTAAATGTGTATCATTGATCATTAATCTTTAATAGTCTTCCAAATTGTTACAAAGTTTCTCATTTTCAAGAATAATTTATGAAATAATATAATACTGATAAAAAATTTTCAGCTGATATTGATAGTTTAAATCTGACAAGGGATCATCCAGGGTTTTGTTGTTGTTGTTTCTCATATGTGCTGATTTTTAGAGTATTAAGAGGTTATGAATAATACTGTCTGTTGGTTTGAGAAGTTTGACTAAAAATATGAAGATTACAGTTGATCAAATTGAATATTGACATAATAGCAAATGTCAGAAAATAAATAGATCTGTATTTTGTTAGAGCTTATTTCATAAAAAATATACTTAGGATATTGAGAATTAAATATGGTAGTAAAACATTGTATTTAGTTCTACTGTGTTATATTTTAGCACAAAATTCTTACCTAAAGAAAAGTGAAAAAAAATACTGTGCATAGGTTTTACAAGGTCCTAACCCAATGTTACTTAAAAATGAAGTTACAGAGTAGCTTCATGGTTCGCCTGTAATTATCTGTTGCATCTTTATAACAGCATTTTTGCCCTTTGTTTCTTTGTATGCTCAACTACTTGATCTTTCTGTTCTTATCTCAGTGGTTGTGTATGCTCTTTATTTCTAGAACCATCGGCCACAAAAACCGGTATGTCAAAGTTCCCCGGGGTCACATCTGGGTTGAAGGTGATCATCATGGACACAGTTTTGACAGTAATTCTTTTGGGCCGGTAAGTCATCTTGTTGCATGCTAATAATTGGATACATGTAGGAACAAAATTATGTCAGGTGGGTTACTCAGGTAATCCAGCCAAGAATGATCGTGAATTGTAGAGTGAAGCAGTTTATATTTGAAAAGTTCCTTTTAAATATTATATAGATAATATAAGCTGTCAAGGTGTGTGTATGTGTGTGTCTTTCATAGAAAAGAACTTAGATCCTTTAATAAAGTACCAAAGATGTTTTCAGTGGGCTGACTAATCCCAGTAGGAAGGTTTAGTTATTTTCTCCACAGAAACACTTTGTGCCGTATGTTTTCAGTTAGTGTTTAATAGATATAATGTGTAAAAGACCTATAAGCATCAGTTTTCTAAATCGTTTGTCAAAAATGCAAGTATGATGGAAATCATTTAGTAAGTCACATTTATCCACATTTAATTTATAACAGAAATGTGGACATTCCTTATGCCTTGTTTATATTCTATGAAATATGTGATTAAACTGATATTTTGTAATTTTTTTCATTTTGAATGCATATGGAAATTCTCTATGAACTCTTGAAATAAATCATTATGTAAAGTGAAGAATATTTTAGTTAGTAGAAACTGAACCTGACTTCTAGTTACCTATGTCTGTTTAAAAACTTGTATCTTTAGCTCATTAGATTTTCCTATAGCTAGACCTATCTATATTTATTATGTATGTGTAAATTAATATTGAGCACATTCAGATATGTTTGCAAAAACAATTACCCGCATGCTTTTGTCTAAAACTAAATGTTGATGGTCTATAAAACAATTTCTATCACGTATTATGAGTGACCACTATTATTGTCCCTAGAGGATCAGCCACTTTGACTTACCTTTGGCTAAAAGTACAGTAAGAGAGATGGGGTTGGATGGGTGTTTATGGATAAGTGGAAGAAAACGTTATATGAGATTACTCCTACTTCTTTTTGGGGGGGAGGGTTTGCAGTGATGATAATAAAACCTTCTAAGGTCTTTTTTGCTTTTGAATAGTAATTATTACAAAAATGCAATTTAATCTTTTTAGGGTATATCAAAGATGGGATGAACAGATTGGAAATGTTATAGGTCATTTAGAGTGTGGTAGAAGTGACTTATGAAAAAATTTAGTAGCAACTTGAAAGTGAAAATAAATCATCTAAAAGCTGTTTTATTTCTCTCTCATCAATGAGATTTAATCTATTGAGTGTATCATGTTGTTGGCCAAATCCACATTAAAATTTTGGTTAACTTTAGTTTCGGTTTTAATTCGTTAGGGTAGTGACTCTGAAATCAAGTGTTAAAATTATTGTGTTTTGTTATCAGGTGTGGGGTATGTGGTGAATAATTAGGTATTCATAATAAAGTACTAGAGTTTGAGGTTGCTTTGCTTTTTCTTTATGAATAAATAAAGCCAATGCAATATTGCTTATATAATTACTATTATTGTCAATCTATCATATTCCATATGCTTTCTTATTTGGGAGAGAAGATGATAGAGTTGATAGAATACTGGGAATTGCCTGTAACCCTCAGTGTATCATATCTATTGTGCAGCTTTTCCTGGGCTCTGTTTTCTGTTGTGCACTTAATAACAGCATTTTGTACCATTGAACTGTGAATATACCCAGGAAGGTGTATCAGCTATGGAAATATCCTGTCATTTATATCTCTCAAAGAAGGAGAAAGTGGAGCACCTGGGTGGCTCAATTGGTTAAGTGTCGGACTCCTGATTTTCCTCAGGTCATGATCTCAGGGTCCTGAGATTGAGCCCCGTGGCAGGCTCCCAGCGTAGAGGCTGCTTAAGATTCTCCCTCTCCCCCTCTGTCTGCCCCTCCCCCTGCTTGAGTGCATGCTCTCTCTCTCTAAAAATAGATAAATAAATAAATAAATAAATAAATAAATAAATAATAAAATAAAGTAAGAACCATGTATGAAGGATCCCACTGTATTTTTTACAATAAGAATCTACAGTATGCAAAACATTGACAAATATATTGTGTGCAGCACTTTAATGACGTTTGGTTTAAATTGTGTTTTTAAATGAAGTCTACTTGTCTAATAAAACATGACCAGTAATAAGAGTCAGAGGCACAAAACCATTGTGAAATTTAGTGGTTGTTTTCTTCCCTTTTTAATTGTTATAAACAAACAAACAAGCATAAAGTCCCTTGGTTCATGGGGTGGGCTAAGCTATCAATATCCACTCACTTAACTAGTTTTATTTTTATTTTTCAAAATTAGGTGAAGAACCTTTCTAGGATGAAAGAAAATATTTGTCATGTCCTGTATAAAGCTATTTGTATTTGATGAGTTACAGGACATCTTTATTTTACTTTTACAACGAACTCTCCTGTTTTGTGTACCAATAGCATTTATGACTAGGAACAATTATTAATATTGATGCTCCCAAGCACATCTTAAAAGGACAAAAGGGGAAACAAGTGAAATAAAACTTGCAATCCTTACTTAAAGCTAAACTGTGATATTGGAGGTTAGAGTTTTCTTATTGCAGTTTTTAAAAGATTTTATTTATTTATTTGAGAAAGACAGTGAGAGCATGAGTGGGGAGAGGGGGAGAGAGAGAGAGACAATCTCAAGCAGCTTCCACACTGATCATCGAGCCCCATATAGGGCTGGATCCCAGGACCTGGAGCCCATGACCTGAGCTGAAATCAAGAGTCAGGCACTTAACCAACTGAGGCACCAGGTGCCCCTCTTCCTCTCTTCCATTTTTGATTAATGAATGGTTGTTGGAATATTTTGGTGATTATTTTAAAGTTTTTATAATTCTAAAAAATAAAAGGCAAGATTTTGCAATTCTAAAAAACTAAAAATTTTGAATTTTAAAATTCATATATACTTGGAAATTATTATATTTTTCCAATAATTCTAAGTTGCATTTTTTGACTTATCAATCAGTGTACTTGGAGGTTATATGTGGAAGGTGAGTAAGCTCTAGGCTTTCTGGATGGTTGATTCATTTCTCCCCTTGGAAGTAGGGAATGCTCATTTTCTTGATGTAAACAATCTATCCTAAGGCAGCCAGGATTGTCTCTGAGATGCTTATCTTGACATTTTGATTGAAGTCTTTATCCTTCATTTGCCTACCAAATAATTTCAGAAATGTATTCAAATAGTTTTACATGCTTTAACTTTTTGAATAGTAATTATACTCTATAATAGAATTTACCTAGTTTATTGTGGCCTACCAGCAGTCATAATGGAGGTAACTTTTTCCATATTCAGGTAGACTATTGCTTGAAATCTAAAGAAGAATAAGAAAGAATGTCTCATTCTGGTGTTTTTCTAGTTTGTTTTATTCTTTCTTATTTATTCTTTAACATTTCAGTTTGCTTTTCTGATTTGTTTTATTGCCACTCTGTGGAGACTTTCAGGAGGGAATGAAATAGTTATGAGTAAAAGATGAATAATGGATTATGAATTTAAAGACAGCAATATTGATATAGCAATAGAATACATACAGAAGAACAAGATCCAACAGCTGTACTTTTAAATTACAGAGAATGACATTTTAGGAAGAAACAGAAAATCAGATAATTTTGGTTATGGACATCATCAATCAATTAACTTGTATGGGTCTACATTTCCTCATGTATAAAAGGAAGAGTTTTTTCTTCTCTGAATCCACCTTAAATAAATAACAAAAAGTATATATTTTATCTCAATAGGTGGTAAAATTTATTTAATTGTACTCCTATGATATATATAACCAAAAGATATATCATCACAATTTTAGTAATTGTGAACAATTTAGTAAACATCCTCAGCAACCTAAAATAAGAGCATAATTAAATAAAGTGTGGGTCATTCAGAGTTTGAAATATTATCAGTCATTAAAAATTATATTTGTGACATACGTGACATAATGTTCATGATATTGTTTTAAGTAAAAGCATAAATACCAGAATAAACAGTATTATGTTAATTGTTTCCAGATGTTATGACTGTGGTTGATTCTTTTTTGTACCTTTGTACTTTTTTGTGTGTGTTTTAAAAGATTTGCAACAAGGGGCGCCTGGTGGCTCAGTTGGTTAAGTGACTGCCTTCGGCTCAGGTCATGATCCTGGAGTCCGGGGATCGAGTCCCACATCGGGCTCCCTGCTCAGCGGGGAGTCTGCTTCTCCCTCTGACCCTCCCCCTCATGTGCTCTCTCTCTCTCATTCTCTCTCTCTCTCTCTCAAATAAATAAGTAAAATCTTTATTAAAAAAAGACTTGCAACAAGTTTTATTATTTTTATAATTAGAAAAAAATCTGAGTTCTTTTAAAAAGTAGGATAAAGCTGTTTAAAGTAAATGGCTTCTAAGTTTCATTCTGACTCTTAAGTTTTATAAACATGTTTTATGGTCCTATGACCAGAGGGAAAAATATCACATATGTCATTGGGTAGGAAGTGTTTCAATTATGGAAAATATCCCTGTGGAATATCTTCATGGTAAACCTCTTGAATATATCATCATAACACAATACAGAAAATGTCCTATCTTATAATACGGATTCACCAATGTATGACTCTAGCTTAGATTTCTACTGTGAGAAATAGCTTCTGTAATCTTCCTTTAAAACTATGATAATTATCTAGAAGTGTTTTTCAGTTACTTTATTTTATTGGATTATATATTAAAGATATCTGATGATTCTGATATATTGGTTTATGATTGCTTAGAATATCGGATAAGCTCTTCTCTTACCAATTCTTTTGTTCTATGAAATTAGTGTCTTTCTCTTTACCGTCCCTACTTCCATGTAGATAACATTAAGACACTTTCTCCTGTAGCCATGTTGTTGTTCTTTGTAAGCACTCAGAAGTAACTGATTATAATCAATATTGATGAATTTTCTGCTTGCTTTACAATGGAAGTGCATTTGGCGCAGCCTGGCTGGCTCAGTCTGTTAAGCGTCTGCCTTCCGCTTGGGTCATGATCACAGTCCTGGGATCCCTGTGTTGGGCTCCGTGTTCATGGGAGAGTCTGCTTCTCTCTTTCCCTCTGCTCCTCCCCCTGCTCGTGCTCTCTCTCTCTCAAAATAAGTAAGTAAAATCTTTAAAAAAAATTAAATAAAAGCACATTAAAAGCAAGTACTTGTGTGTGTGCATGCGTGGTTGTGAATTTTCCAATAGTAATTTTTAACTATTTCAGATTCGCAGACTTTCCATCAGTTAAAAATGTATATAGCATTTCATTCTTCTATTTACTATATTCATTTCAGTACTTATATTTGAAATACCTCATAGATATTCATTCCTTGTGGTGAAAATACAAATGTGACTCTTTCCATGTCTTCCACTGGGTTCATACACTTTCTCTCTTTGAAGTTTTTCTTTCATTCCATTTAGCTCTAAGTCACGAGCCACTGAGATCCTCTCACTGTTTGCTGTATAGTGATTTGTTGTAAAGAATATGTGTTATAATTCTAGTTACTTAGTATCTAAATCAAGTAATTTATTTTTACTCCATTGACCAAAGAACATTAGAAAAAGAACTTTTGGCTTAAACGTTTCAAGGCAAAGATAACCTTTCCAAGAATGAATAAAAGTGTTTTGATTTTTGGGTTTGTGATCATAGTGTCACCTTATGAACAGTTTGTGTGCAGGCACCATGAAGCAGAACTGAACAATTTGGGTGTAGAGCTATGCATGATATACTGCCTTTATCTGAGAATGGAAACTGCAAGTTATACTAAGTATGAATTCTTTTTAGTTCCAAGTCATTTGGAAAATAGCTAATCTAATCAGTTATTTCATGGATACCTAATTAAATAAAATATGAGCCCCCTAGGATGTTTTCTTGAAGGAAATATACCTAACAGGAAATTATAGTTTTAGAATAAATGAATAGTAGAAATATTACTTATTAATTAAATGAAACGATTGTCTACAAGTGATGATATATAATCAATCATTGAAAGGAAGATTAAAATTCCATAGAATTCCTTTTGAGCCTAATGAAGTTCAAAGTCTTTTACTTTTTTAAAAAAACTAGTGAAAAGGTAAAGAGGAGGAGCAAAGTTTATGTTTTTATATCATACGAGCCTTTTGGTTACATCATCAAGGCACATTTTGAACATCTATTATTTGTCCACATTTGATTTTGGCCTGGATTCTGATGGGTAGAATGGGTCAGGAGAGATGAGAATTGTATTAACTAGAGACAGGTTGCTAGATTAGGTAATACATATGGGATATGAACATTTTAAGAGGTTTACTATCTAGTCATGCCTGTTTTGAACTTTTTCCCTACATAACACGTTTTTGGTAAAAGAGAAATACAGTATGTGATTAGGGCAGCAAAACAAGATTCTTGGAGATGCAAGAAGGCTGAAAGAAAGATAATAGGTAGGGAAGTTTTTATATTTTTGAGGCCACAGGACAAAGGGAGGATTCGGGACGGAATCTGGGGAGACATTTGAAACATTCAGAGGTTATAAGAACTGAGATTCAAGTCCTGCATAATAAGGAGCACATTGAACTTGTGGGTCTTGCCAAACCTTTGGTCTCTGTCATCAGGGATGCGCTGATGCCTCGAGGGAGCAGGGATGAGAGTAACTCGACTTCAAGGAAGGATAGCCTAGAGGGGAGGCAGAGAACCAGGCAGACACAACACTTTATAAGAGGTGCTCCACATGGAGACATGATGGGGCCTCTTAGAAGAGTAGACGTTTGTGTACTAAAAACCCATAAGAAAAAAACTGGAAAATTTCCTAGGAGGATTTGGTAGAACAGAGTGTTCTGAAATCTGTGAAATAATAACTGGTAAAATCTCATATTGCATAAAACACTTTAGATGCTGCATGTTTTGTGAATGAAGTGGTTT